>NW_027397070.1:48837567-48902824 GCF_003265705.2 Callorhinus ursinus
AAGTGCCTCCTAAAATTTTAAAGGAAGAAAGACATATATGTACAAAATAAGGGTTGATACAATGAAGGGATGGGAGATGACTGTAAAGATGAAAATTATAAAAGATTTTATAAAAGGACTTGGTAAGATAAGTTGTTTGAAAAAAGAAAGAAGATTTAAGAAAAAAAAAAAAGGAAAAAGGGAGAGAATGTGATCAGGCAGGAGACTAGAACAAAGCCATACACTAGTGATTTAGGGTATATTTTGATCTGTTAGAAGAAACTGTACCTCAAAATTTTAAAGAGAGAACAACTTATATATATATGCCAAAAATAAGGGTAACTACTATGAAGGGATAAAATATGACTCTAAAAATGAAAAATAGAAAGTTTTTTTTTTTTTTAAAAAGGGATTGATAAGATGTTGGTTGAAAAAGGGAAAAAGAAAAATAAAAAAAAAGTCAAAAAAATTAACTTTGATGAAATAATGGATCATGGTAAAAAAAAAAAAAAAAAAAGCCATGAATCTATGTGCAGTATTCCCCTAGCGCTGGAGTTCTCCCATTCTCCTTGATCGATCAACTTGGTCTTGGCTTGCTGGCTGTTTGTGCTGATCTTCTGGGGGAGGGGCCTGTTGCTGTGGTTTCCAAATGTCTTTGCCGGAGGCGGAATTGCCCCGCCCTTGTCAGTCCGGGCTAAGGAAGCTGCTCCGGTTTGTTCTCAGGAGCTTTTGTTCCCTGCAAGCTCTCGGTACAGCTTTGGAGGACCAGGGCAGAAATGGTGGCCTCCCAATCTCCACCCGGAGGAGCTGAGAACTCGGGGCCCCGCTCCTCAGTGTGTCCCCAGAGAAAAGCAGTCACTCCCGTGTCCCCGGTCTCCGGCTGCACTCCGTGCTCACCCGGCCTGTGATCGAGCGTTGCTATCTCTGGCACCCGACCCCGCACGGAGTCTCCAAACCCAGCAGATCCCTGCAGTGCGTTCCCGCACCACTCCTCCCCGGGAAGGAAGGGGAGTCTCCCCGGATCTGCTGCTTGTTGGGTCCCTGCTGGGGGAGCCGTGCCCCGACTGGGCCGCAGATCACAGTTTATGGCAACCCCGAGCTGAGAGCCCGCGACTCTGCTCCGTCTCTGCAGCCGGCTTCCCCGCTCTGATACCTGGGAGCTCTGGCGCACTCAGGCACCCCCGGTCCCTCCGTGACCCCAAGGGTCCTGAGACCACACTGTCCCGGGAGGATTCCACCCCCCGCTTAGCCACTGCAGCGACGTCCCTCTGCCGAGCCAACTTCTAAAAGGTCCGATTTTGTGCTCCGCGGCTCTATCACTTGCCAGAAGCGGCCGGCGGAGGCCCCTCCCCCGCCGTCTCTCCTCCCGAATATCGCCTCGGATTCACTTCTCCACACGCCCTACCTTCCAGTAAGTGGTCGCTTCTCTGTTCAGAGAGTTGTTGCTACTCTCCTCTTCGATCTCCTGTTGAGTTCGTAGGTGTTCAGAATGGTTTGATCCCTATTCAGCTGAATTCCTGAGACCAGACGAAATCTAGGTCTCCTACTCCTCTGCCATCTTGCCTGATTTTTATTTATTTATTCATGAGAGACAAAGAGAGAGAGAGAGGCAGAGGGAGAAGCAAGCTCCCAAGGAGCAGGGAGCCCGATGCGGGACTCGATCCCAGGACTCTGGGATCATGACCTGAGCCGAAGGCAGACGCTTAACCATCTGAGCCACCCAGGCGCCCTAGACACTGATTTTTAAAAAATTAAATGTGTGTGTGTGTATGCATGTGAACATGCATGTCATGCTGTGATGAATCTAATAGCAAAAATTTAGAAACAGAATAAATGTTCAATAATAAAGGAAGAGCCCACATGATGATATGTCCACAGGACAGAATATTACCACAGCCACAGAAAATGTTTCTCAGCATTTTTTACTAGCACAGGAAAAGGCTTATAAAATGCTGATGCTGAAAACGGCTGCCATTTACCACCAGGTACCTTTCTAAGCACTGGGCAAGTCTCCTCTCTCTGCTGTAGGTACTACGGTTATCCCCACCTTACTTACAAGGAAACTAAGGTTGAGTAATTTGCTCCAAGTCACCACAGCCTATCAGTGGAGAGACAGGATTCAAACCAAGGCAGCTAACTCCAATGCTCCCAGAATAGAGACTATACACATACAATTATGCCAATTATATAAACAAGAACACAAATACCCGGAAACAATAGAAATATATACAAAGTGAGTTTTTATGACTCCAATTGGACAAAACATGACTGATTTATTTGCAGAGATTTGGAATCAACGTTTAGGGAAAAAATTATGTATGTATTATGGCTGCTTTGTTTCAGTGGCTTTTACTTTCTCAGAAAAAAGTCAGGAATGATGGTATTAAGAATATACAAGAAATTGGAACACCTCGGTGGCTCAGTCGGTTAAGTGTCAAACTCTTGATCTCAGCTCAGGTCTCAATCTCAAGGTCATGAGTTCAAGCCCCACACTGGAGCCCAGCTCCAAGCCTGGTGTGGAGCCTACGTTAAAAAAAAAAAAAGAAGAAGAATATAATAGAAACTAAAACATTTTGGCAGCCATAGAGAAATTAAGTTCATACTCCTAAACAAAGGTATACAGAGTCCACTGGTTTAGATTTGCTTAAGGATCTTAAAGATTTTGTGGTACTCGTGTGTGTGTACTCTGTGCATTTTTTAAACAAGACTTACTAGAAAAATTACTTCTTTATTATGAGTACAGCCCATGGCCTCTTTTTCCCATAGAAACATTTGTGTTTACAATGGATTTTTTTTACAACACAAGGTCTCCTAGAAACACCGGTATCCTCTAACAATAGAATGTTGTACACCGAACTATGTGGGTAAACACTGATCTTCTGGAATTACGTGTAGCTTTTGGTTTTTGGGTTTTTTTGTTTGCTGGGTTTTTTTACTTTTCTTTATTTCCCAATTTGATTTTATAAATGTTATACTTTAAAAATATTAAAAAATGGACACTTAGAGTTGTTGACAAGACGCTAAACTCCAGGGCAGTGAGGGCCACTAGAAGTGGTTTAGTCCAACCCCCCAGTTGGCAGATGAAGAAACTGGCTGAGAAAGGCTCAGTGAGATTCAGCCATGACAGAACCAGACTCTTCCATGCCTTGACCCCACATGCTCTCTCTACACCACTATCGTGACTTCACACCTTCATGCATGGGCTGCAAGTGTGTAACACCAGGACTAGCGTAAGAGGGTCCTTCTCTTCCTTTGCACAGTGTAAACACTCCTGGCCACCACGTCTGTAACTTCACCTTCTGCAGGACAGCTGCCGCTTCCCACGGAAGGGCTAGCTGTGGTTTTCTGCCCTGGCTATCCATTAGACTTTTCTGGAGAATTTCAAAGCAAAGCAGAAAGGCACAATGCATGGGCCTCCTCCTGGATCAATGGAGTCAGGGCTGCTGCGTGGTGCCCAGGCACTGGAATGTTTTAAAAGCTCTCCAGTGGGTCCTAAAGTGCTTGAGACAAGTGGAGAATCAAGAATGGGAAACTGATACTAAAACCCAACCCTCTGGGTCAACTCTCTGGTGAACTAGTAAATAAGGAAATAATAATTACGAATTTTGAGAAGCAAAACTTTTTTGCCAAGTAAAAATACTGGTCATTCTGCCAGAAGAGAAACATCACTCCAAGCCTCTCAGCACAATAGCCTGCCCTGCAGCCTGCATGCCTCCCGTCTCCTCTCCTCCCTGTCACAGCAGCTGAGACCTGGGGCCTCACCACTCCTTAGAAGCAATCCCATTTAGAGATGAGGCCCCCTTTACTGTCGTTGAAAGGCCTCTTTCTTAAAGGCCCCCACCTTTTTGCAGCACCTGGACTGCTGAGCACCATCCCCCTGGGGGTGCTGTCTGCCCTGCGCTCTCCTCCCACCTCCCTGTTCACACCCTCCTTCTCAGCGGCCTGGGAGCATCTTCACCACTGCCTAAGCGTTGCTGCCCCCCAGGGCTCCTTCACTGGCTTTCCTCCCTCTGTGCACCGTTCCTGGGCAATGCCACCCATCCCACTGTGTCACTGACACCCATATGCTACACACTCAGATCTCCTTCCTGAGACAAGTCCCAAACCTACAATACACAAAGGAAACTCTCTCATCTCCAGAGCTACTCTTCCTCCTCCATTTCTGACTATGGTGCAATAGCATTATCATACATACACCTTGACCTTCAACCTACAGACCTAGATATAGCTAGTCTCTGACAGCCACCAGTGATGGGGCCCTGACACTGACCTGTGAAGTGTTTCCTGAATCAATTCCCACCTCTATTCATGGTCTTTGCCTCTATTCACCATCCTCTGTCATGATTATCGCCTCCCAAGTCATTTCTTAACTCCAATCTGCCCCTCCTTTCAATCTATCACCCTCCTGCTGGAGTTTTCTTTCTAACCTAAAAATCTAATCACATCTTATCATGCCTTCGTAGATCTCAACGCCTCACCAGTGCCCACAGAACGAAGTCAAATCTTCTGTAACACGGAAAGCCTCTGCACAGCCTGGCCTCCCCAACCTCTCCAACATCCTGCTTCTCCCTCTCATGCACTGCCCACTACAGCCACACCCAACACTCGTGGACACGAACACAGACACAGTGTCGCTCACTCATTCAGGTAATACTCATGGCTAATCCCCCAGGATGCACGTCACATGTATCACTTCATACTTTTAATCTGCAACTACCCTATGATGGAGAAGGGCACGATTTATTTTCCCTAATTTAAAGATGAAGATACTGAAGCAGCGAAAGGTCAAGTAACCTGTTCAAAGTCATACTCTGGTGGAACCAGGATTCAGACCCAGATAACATAGCCTGATATCCAGGTCTGTGTTTACAGCCACAACACTTGACTGTCATCCATGTCAAGCCAAGCACTGTGCCGGGCACTTGAGCCTTCCAAGAGCTAGCAATCGAGTAGCAAAGAGACAGGAGGAAGGAAGCACTCACAATTCCATGTGAAAAGGGTAACTGCACAGGCTTACAAAGCGTGCCAGGCAAGCCTCTCATGAGAGAGGCACCTACCTGGTACTGAGTAGAGGTGGGTCACGGTAATCAGAGGGAATACTTGCACTGAAGCCTAAAGAAGCTGGAGTTACCCAGAGGAAAGAGAAGCAGGGTGCAGGAGTAAGACTGATTCAAGCAGGGAAAACAGCGCAGGTAAAGGACGGGAGCAAGAAAGAGAAGAGCGGGTTCTGTCCCGGCCAACAGCTTGGTGTTGCTGCAGTACACAGTACAAGAAGCTTGCTGACCTGCTGCTGGCGGGCGCCAATGCCTTCGGGGTAGAGGTGCCTGTGGGAATGGAGATAGCCCATGGCCATCCGCACATTCTTCACGGTGATCACGGAGCCATAGGCCAGATCTGGGAGGAAGGAACAATGTAGGGTGTGAGTTGGCCTGTGACTAGGAGGGGCCTCTGAAGCCACAGGACCCACTAAGCCTCTAACAGACTGCACTGGGCCCAGCACCGCCTAAAGCGAGACGCACAGGTACCTTCTCGCTCCCATGGCGTCAACTCAAGTGGGAGTTCACTACAGGGTCTCACTGGTGCCCTCACCTCCCTTCCCTCCTCAGGACTTCAGAAGAAGCGCTGGTATTAACAGTGGTATTATCAAAGCACTATTTGTAATAGCAAAAGATTAGAAACCGCCCATCCTTCAAAGTCTATACATACATTAAACACAATAAACAAAGAAAGAAGCATTTCATGTCTTACCTAGAATATTCTTCAAGATAGACAGAATATTATGATAGACTGTTAAGATAATTTTCATTTTTGTGAAATCCTTTTGAGCCTTTTGAATCTAATACTACATAAAGTAGTTGTTCAATGGTGTTTGGGTTTGTTTGTTTAATTCTGAATTAAAAAAAAAAAAGTAAACAGTTTACCCAAGAACATCCCCTCTGCCTGCAGGCCCTGGTAACTGAGAAGCCTCTTTCCTCCTTACTGTCCCTCTTCTCAGTCCCCTGTAATCTGGTTGCTCTGCCATTCTCAAGTCCGCTGAAACATGTCTCGTTCCATCAGGGAGAGGCTACTCCAGTCTTCCTTTGTTCGTTCATTTGGTCAACAGATCGTACCAATTACACAGTGGATCCAAAGGTGGAGGGGGCCTGGCTGTGTGGCCCTGGGCGAGCCCAGTCTTAGGGAAGATGGCTGCACACACCGATGAGCACAGGACAGTGGGCAAATGCTCCAGCAAAGGAGTGACAATGTGTGACATGGTGGGAGCCCAGAGCAGAGTAGGACGAATTCTCATGCAAAGAGTAAGAAGAGGCTGGCTTGCCGGAAGAGATCACAGTGAGCTAGGCCTTTTAAATAACAAGTAGGCATTTGCAAAACCAAATGAAAATGGTTTGCAAATGCAAATGTAGCAAAACCCCACAACTCCATTTTTCTACGTTCTCACGCAGGCCAACATATGCAGCCCCGCACACTGCTGACCACCTTTGCTTCTGGAAATGCTTTGTTCCCCCTTCTCAACCCACACTCCCTGATGGACTGTCCTCTGCAGCCTCCTTTCCTAACCCCCTCCCTCCTGCACTCCCAGTGACCTGACCTCAGCCAGCCCAGTTCTCATTCTCTCTCTACAGGTTCCTTACAGGTCACAGCCACTGCCACGGTATTGCTTCCCCCTTTAGCTGGCTGAGTGATTCCTCCTCCGAAAACATCAGCTGCCCTGTTACATGGATTTCCCCAAGCATCTCAAAGTCAACCTCTCTACAGTGGAACCAGTATCTGGCTTTCTAAACCAACTTTTTAACCTGCTTTCCTATTTCTCATTCTATGCACAGTCTTGGTGGGCCCCCCTGTGTCCTACACACTGTGCAAGGCACTGGAGAGACTAGAAGACATTGTGCCTCCAAGGAACGATTACCTGGGCTCAAGTCCTCAGTGACATCTTTCCTCTTCTCTTTCCATGTCTAATCTCCCTTGTCCCTGCCCATCTGCCCCACTCCTGTGGCTGCTACCATGATGCCCAGCTCAAGTACCCGGAATAGCTTTCCAGAGGGGATCCCCTGCCTCCAGTCCCATCCCCTCCCTAGCCATCCTGCGCTGTGCCATCAGTGTCACCTCCCTACGACCCCAGCCTTCCTGTCCTCCTTCCTGCTCAAAGGCCTCCGCTGGGTCTCCACTGCCTGTTTAATGAAGTCAGACACCTCACCCAAACGTTCCAAACCCTCATAATCTGGGTCCAACCTATCCTTTCAGCCTTATCTTCTAGTACTTTTCTGGGGATAATCTCTGTACCTTACGTTGTGCCCTGTTCTTGGCCTTGATCTTGCTGTCCCCTCTGCCCCATATGCCCTCTCCTCTCTCTCCATCTGTTCAAATCTACCCATTCTTCCAGGGCTGGACTCCACGGCATCTCCCTCTATGTACCTCTGATGCCCTCCAACTCCCTAGCAGAAATGATCTCTTGCACCCTTTGATCCCCACAGCGCTGTGTTTCCTCTTTATACACTTAACACACAGGGTCACCAGATCCTTTACTCTGGAAGGGATCCATTTACAGGCTCCAATATGGCTAAGATGTGCTCCATTACGATCTGTGAATAAGGACTGGATGTGAGTCACAGAATACGATGGTGGAAATTGACCATTAGCAGCAGAGGGCCTTGTCCTTTCACCAGATTTCCTCTGGTTGCCTTCCCACGGAGCTGACTTAGATGCTTCCGCAGCACAAGGGAAAAGTTATTCTTTACAGTCAAAGAGCCTGCTGCTCAGGGCTGCACGTCCTGTGTCCCAAATCACTCTCTTGAGGGCTCATACCAGGTCTAACTGGATGTTTCTCCCAGTTTGCCATCTACAGGCTATCATATTTGTCTTTTCCAATTCACCCACCCAGAAAGGCTTCTGCCCTTCTACCTTCATAAAGGCCAAGAGATACTCACGTTCGGGGATGGAAGCATTGTGAAGGTTGTTGCCTGAAAGCCGGGCCTGGAAGGCAGAACTGAAGAAGCCATCGCCAGGACCACTGTGGGAAAAGGAGCAGAAGACAGACAAGGTCCTGGAGAGAAATTCTAATTTCCTGGGAACCCTAGGAAGAGCCTTGTGCAACTAGTTTAAAAGAAGACAACCGGAGGGGCAGTGTGGTATCATGGGACAGACACAGGTGACGGAGTTGGAGAAACCGGGTCCAAATCTCAACTTGGCCACTTACTAGCTAGGTGGTGACCTTCAGAAGTACCTAACTTTGCTTAGCCTCAATTCTCATTTATAAATTGGGGATTTAAAAAAAATCAAAAGAACTCAAAAACAATCATGATGAAGTGAGATAATATGTACAAAATGTTGACACTTGGTCGCTTCTCATTAAACGTGAGCCTCGGCTAGTGTTGCTGTGATTGTCACCCTCCTCCAACTGCACACCTTATTCTACCCATCCCTGTGAAGCACAGGGACTCTGCTTAGGGATAAGGGGCAGTTTGGCTATTAGGAAGTTCTCCTCTTCCTTCACGCCAGGGTGCTGGCTTCTCTGAGCCCTTTGGATACCCGGAAGACAGAACACAGGAGGAAACGAACAGATAAAACCCACCAGGTCCGTCGAACATAGCAACCACAGACCCAGGAAATCACACACCCCACCTACAGGCTGAGAGGCAAGAGGGAGACGGGAAGCAAGAGGCTGGAAAGGCTCTGCTGTACCTTTTGTTCAGCACCATGAAGTGAACAGCGTAAGTGGCTGTGTAGAGAGTCAGCGGCAACACTATGAGGCACAGGATGCGAGCGGTCAGGTGTTTCCCCACAGTCACCTGCGAACAGAGCCAGTTTGGAGCGCTGGGCATATGGGGCTTTATTCTACCTTATACCTCCTATGCGCGTTACATGTAACTTTTTATGCGTAAGTCAAAATCACAAAAAATTGAAAAACTAAGAGCCAACAAGAAAAAATACGTGGAAACCCTAGCCTTTCCATGACACCCCACCACTGCAGCGCTGCAGGCTGGAGAACATGGGCCAGCCCTCTGCTGCCTGTGCAGGCCTTCACCCAGGACCCCAGACCATCCCTGCATCTTCAGCCTCATCACTCATCAGTCCCCTCTATATCCCAGTCACACTGTGTTCCCCGCACGGTCCCCACGCTTCCTGTACTGTGCCAGCCCCATCCGTCACAGGCATAAGTGTTCCTGATCTGCATCTCAGGCCTCGGCTTCCCCCTCCCCCCGAGAAACCTTCCTGGACCACCTGACCTGGGCTCGTGCCCTTCACAGCACTTTTTGGCTGGACTGTAATCACCTGTTTACTTATTTCTCTCCCTCCATTGTCTCTGGAGGGCAGGAATCCTTGTTTTATTCATCTGCATATTCGGTGTTTCAGACTTAAAGGGTAGTCTGTCTATATTTTCTAAGCGAATAAATGAACTTATCGAGACTTTGGTTCAGAGGTGATGGTGAAGCCTTGTGGCAAAGTAGGTCAGGTCTGGAGTCAGCCTCGTCTAAGTCTGAATCCTACATCTACCTTTTACTCGTATGGTCTTGGACACATTATTACCTCTCTGGGTCTGGACTTCCTCATTTGTAAAGAGAAGGTAATAACTACCTACCTCACAGAACTGTTAGGAGAGGTAAATGAGCCAGTGAAGGTGAAGCACTCTGCACAGTGCCTAGCACAGAACCAGCTCTTAGTAAATAATACTTTAATAAACTCTAAAGGCCCTTCCTGGCCTCCAAATCTGGAGACCCTGGGTCCGCGAAAGGAAATGGTGAGTTCGGAAAGTCATCCTACCCGTTTTACCTAAGATCCCATGCAGCTAGTGTCTGCCATATATTTGGCATGAGCCCAGCTGGACAGACTCTGTGACTGGGTAGTTTGTAGAGCATTTAAAAAACATCGCAGAAACAAATGCCAAAAGAAAATGCCAAGGATGTTAGTTCATCCTCTCCCTTTAAACCTCTCTAGCCTCCGAGCATGGCCTCCTTCCTGTTGTCATGCTGCCTACAGACAAGGGCCAGAGCCAGCCCACCTCAGGCCAGAATACAGCCACTCCACCACCTGCAGCAGAGGCAGAGAAAGGCCACTGGCTCTGCTGAGCAATACCAGGGAGCAAAGACATTTCTACAAGCACTTGGGTTCTCACCACTGAAAGACTGAGGTCTCCAAACAGGTGCCAAAGGTCTGAAATGGTGTTCCACCCCACTTGCAGGATGATAAAGAGGCCAACAAACTTGACCCCTAAAGCACCAGCCAGATTAATGCCAGTCAGGCTGAGCCAGAACCACCAGGGGGCAGAGAAGGGCCTGAAAACCAACAAGACACAGAGTTCAGTTTGGCAGCTGGAACCAAACTCAAAAACGAGAGCAGCAATGGGGAAGGGCAGAGGTTCTGTGACCCTGAGAGGCCATGCCTGCCCTCTTTCTTGAGGGCTTCTAACCTCAGGAGACCGTGGCGTGGCTTCAAGGAGCATGCGGCTATGGAACTCCCGAAACCGCAGGAAGCAATGTGAGAGTGAGTAGGATATTTTTCTGGGAGAGGGGCCATAGCTTTCCTGGCTCAGTACAGGGCTCAAATTAAACAAGAGGCTTATTGTTCAGGTGGAAGGAAAAGGCAAATCCAGAGCAGCTCACCAGATTAAGTCAGCCCTCTCTCTCCTGGGGGTTGCCTGTGGCCCTTGGGAAGCTGGCAATTATTGAGTGCGTACTATGTGTCAGGTGCTGTTCTGAGCACTTGACGCATATAAACACTTTAACCTTCACTGCAACTCCACGGAGGTAGGTCCTATTATTATCCCCTTCTCCCACAGGAGGAAACCGAGGTACAGAGAGGGCAAGCAGGACAGCCAGCACTCGCCAGAGCACAGTCCTAACCCTGGCAGTCGGTTCCGAGGTTTGCTCCCCTTACAGCACCCAGTGCTCGGTGCTGCAATTTTCCCATTAGCTGGCTGCCTCCTCTGGCGGACTGAAGGCCCCTGAACTGCGAGACTTATATACCTCTGTGCCTCCGGCTCCTAGCACAGGACCTGGCACATAGTATGTATTCAAGAAATGGCAGGTGGAGGTGGGCGTGGTAGGAGGAGACGACCACCCAAAGCCAGGGAGAGATGGTAGTCACTGGATCCGGCTTTATGGGCATAATGTAATTTAATGAGCCTGGCCATGGTGAAACCAAGCTGACTCCTAGAAAAGCCTAGGCGGAGCCAGCTCTTTCGGTTTGAATAGAATGAATGACCTACTCTACTCTCTCAGAGGCAAAAGGAGGATCTGCAAAAGACCATTCTGGAAGAAGACCAGGCCCTCCAGAACAGCTTTAGAACTGACCAGGGCCTGCAGAGATCCTCTTGACTGGTATGGACTGCTTAAGCCAACCTTTTATATAAATTATTCCTGTCACTAGGTCAGGAGTGGATGCAACCACTGAGGGCAGGGAGACAAATAGCTCCCAGGCAGTTTCTGTCCTGGTTCCCTCCCCTCTAGGACAGAGAATGTGAAAAGGATAGTTATCCTGGGATCTCTAACCAGCGCTGGTACCAAGGGGTAGCTTAGAAGATGGTGGGCTGGGAAGGCATTAGGACTCTTCCATAATATCCACAAACCCCTACCCAAATCCACCCATTAGAATATTCTTAAAAAAGATCATTGACATTTTTTCAGTCTTATGCAAAACAAAAAAAAAGTATGTCTAGAAAACATATTAAAATCTATTTTTATGATCTAAAGTGGACAATCTAAGTTTAAAAAAAAAAAGTATGCTTGCCTTAAGTGCAGCTTCAAGACAAGTTCTATAGGCACCCACCCTGTCCCTGGTTATTACAGAAATTCCGGAGCTGCCATAGCTTCTGACCCCCAACGCCCAGCCCGCAGAGATGGTGTTTCTGACCTGTCGGCACAGGAGTTGTACTTGACCATGCTCAGCATGGCAGCCATGATGAAGAACATCAAGATGGGGTCAAGGAGGATATACTGGGACAGAGTAAGGCATCCTGTATCTGAAAAACATGAGCTCAGCAGTCAAAAAGGGAATCAGAGATGGGCCCCCTGAGAACCAAACACCCCAACAATAAGAAACAGTGCCCCTTATACTTAATTGCATGTAAGCATTTATGCAGTCAAGACCAGACGAGCCACTGAGTCATCAGGGAGGTGGAAGGCCATAGCTTTGGGATACATCAGAGCCCAGGGATAGGAAACTGTATCTCACACTCCTTTCGGGCCTGTGACCCAAGAAACGACCCTGTCATTCAATCAGATAGAGCAGTCCTGAGACAAGGGCTCTTCCTCATTTCCACCATCAAAATGGGAGTTCTGCCACCCTGCTTATATAGCCACAGACTACCTATACCTAGGAAGTATAGGTAAGTATAGTAAGACTAGCATAGAGTCTTAGCATTATACATGAAGTCTCTGTTGGAAGCTGATTCTCCGCAAAGGCACCCAAGTGATTGTTCTTCAAACAAAATTTCATTACATCAAGCCACTGCTTGAAGCTTCCAATGTCTTGCCATCTCACTCAGACTAACCAAGTCCTCATGATGACTGCCAAAGCCGGCATGATCTCCCACCCTAAGCAACCTCCTCCACCAACACCCTCTGCCTCACTCACTCCACTCTGGCCACACTTGGCCTCCTTGCTGTTCCCTGAATCCACCAAATGCTGCCTTGCACCAGGACCACTGCACATGCTGTTCCCTCTGCCTGAACACGCTTCACTCAGATCTCTGCATGCCTTAATCTTCTGCTTCACTGAGGCCACCCTACCTACAAGAGACTCCCTCCCCATTCCTCTCTCCCTTACCCCACTCTATTTTCTACATTGCACTACAGCTTATGTTGTTACATTTCAGACTTATAATCTACTTGCTTATTTATCATCCGCCGCACTAGCAGGTAAGCTCCATGACAGCACAGTGTCTCATCAGCATATCCTCTGAGGCCCAGAAAAGTGGCCTGGCACAGAGGAGATGCTTGAAAAACAGTTGTGGAATAAAAAAAATAAAGGAAGAGGATGAATAACTGAAAAGGGAAATTAAAGATACAAGGAAAAACCCACCAATCCTCTACAGAGAGGCCCTATAATCTTGCAACATATTTGTCAAAACAAAGCCAGAATTACATCTGAAATACCCACCTAACTTGGCCTGGACTTCTTTAAATGTTCAGTTCTATGAGGTCATGAATTCACTTTAATAAAAATCAGAATAGCACAGAATCAATTTCTATAGATCAATTCTCATTTATCCAGCTGGGAATTATCCACAGAAAATAAAGTTCCCATTTTGCTATTTCCTGCCACCCAGCTACTTCTGAGACATCTGCCCTTGCATTCAGCTGAAATCAGTTTAAGGAGTGCAAACTTCTAGTAACCTGAGAGACCTGGATAGTAGCCTGAGAGAAGCAGAATTAGAACCATAAGCCTCCTTCAAATATACACATGCACACACACAAATTTATCTTCTTATCCACACCAAACTCAAATGTGGATAACCTGGAGATAATCTATTCTTTGGGATTACACATGTGAGCACTACCCTCTAATAATATAAAGGTTTGCTACACACAGCTATTTTTATATGTAGTATCACTGGTGAAGAAAATAAGATTTGTAATACATTTAGCCAATCCTAAAGTTACTTAACCACTGGCCCCATGGATAGGATCCTTAAATGTATTGATTTCCAACTACACTCATAATGTGGCAATTTCCTAAGAAACATGGGTATAAGACAACTTACCAAAGGTCAGGAGGGCAGCGGTGAGCAGTGCTGCGGGGAGGGACTTGGACAGCTCCAATACAGTGAGGTAGGCAAAGGGAACCAGCAAGGAACCAAGGAAAGCACAGAACTATGGAAGGAAAAGAAAAGCAGTCAAACAGCCAGCTAAGCTAAGCATCAGAGACCTACTTGACTTGGTACAAACTAATGTTTAAAATGGAGGACCCTTGGTGCAGGCATGACCTCGTGACCCGAAATCACCTAGAATATCTATAAACAAGAAAGGGATGGTGTGACAGTGAATCATCAAATCAAGCAACATATATGTGCCCATTGAGCACCACCTCGAACACTGACACGAAATTAGCAAAATTCAGCCAAGGAGGTGTGTGCAGGATGGCACATGGTTTCAAGTAGGGGACTCTGAGCTTGGACTGCCCCATCAACTTGTAGCTGTGACTAAAACAGTACATCTCTGAATCTCAGCCTCCTCGTCTGTGTCATATGAAAAATTAGTTCCTGCCTCATGGAGTTTTCTCTGGAGATTAAATGGGCTAATTTTATTAGCACACACAAAGTACTCAATAAACATTAGCTTCTACTACAAAACTGTGGGTACAAGCAGAGAAAGACCTGTCTATGGTGTTTTAATATTCTAGAGAATTCTATTATTATTTCTGTTATTTCTCCCTTGGCTTTTTCCTTCAATCACAACAGAAATCACTCTTTAATCTACAGGTTGCATTTTAATTCTGGAAAAAAAAACTATCCGAAACATCAGTATCTGAAACTTCAGTATCTGGAGAGTTGTTTTTTGTTTTGTTTTGTTTTGTTTTGTTTGGAACCACCAGCTCTCGCTCTACCTCCCTACCCTGTCCATCACAAGTAAATAGACAAGCCCAGGGAAATGGAAACTCTCACAATTGGGTTGTCACTTTTTGTCAATTGAAAGCAATGTGTCCTCGATGGACTCTGAGAAACAAACTGAGGGTTCTAGAGGGGAGGGGGGTGGGGGGATGGGTCAGCCTGGTGATGGGTATTAAAGAGGGCACGTTCTGCATGGAGCCCTGGGTGTTATATGCAAACAATGAATCATGGAACACTACATCAAAAACTAATGATGTAATGTATGGTGATTAACATAACATAATAATTAAAAAAAAAAGCAAGCAAGCAATGTGCCCTAGTGTGAAAGAGAACAAGGCTGTTATATTTGGCCTTGTCGATTTCCACAGCAAGCCCACAGTGAGTCAGGCCTCTATCTAATTACATATGCTATGTGATGTTCAAAAGTCATTAGGAAGACACAGAACCACTTCAGAATGTGAACTCAAGGGTTGGGGCAATCCTTATTTAATATAGTACAATATGACCATGCAAATCACCCAATGATTAGCTCAAATAAGCACACAGCATTTATCTAAAGTGCTTTGAGCTCCTTAAGGAAAGGAGCTTGTAAATAAATGCAACCTGCTCTGAGAGCTCCATGTCCAAAGTCAGATTTTGCAGGTTTCATTTAGCTACAGATAAGGGGTCCCCACAAAGTTGGGTACTTAGGCCTGGCGATGCTCTATCAAGGCTGGTGCTGCAACTCGGGGCAAACATATAGCCTCCTCTACAAGACTGGAAAACCCCTTTTGGGTGCCTGAAACCTTCATGGGGAAAGAAGCAGGAACCTGGTGTCAGGAGTATGGGATGCTGAGATCTTAAGGACCCTCAGAGGAAGGCAATCCTCCAGCAGTTGTGGCCATGGAGAGGAATGACGTGTGGCCTGCGAATGTGCTGAGGCCAATGTCAGGGCTGCAGGAGCCTCCTGGCTGCCCGGGTCCTAGGTTGCTCTCCAACCTGAAGTCTGAAGCCTCACATGGCTGGGCAATAGGTGACAGTGTGTGCTTGCTTCTACCACAAAATCTCTGTATTATCTGTGGCCTCCCCTCCCCTTCTTACCTACCACAGTTCTGAATCTCTACACCTAAATCTTTACTACAGGATGTGGGTCCAATCATCCTCCCCTCCCACTGCCACCCAAAGTCCCTTTGTCTACACCTGCCACCACTCCAGGGCTTCCAATTGTAAGTTCTGACTGAGTGTGGCCCCAGGGTTCAGTCTAGAGTAAGTCAGGAAGCCTTACTCCTCTCATTCCCATGTAGTTGTGATGCTCATATTTGTCCCCAGGCTTCTGGAACAAAAAAGTCCCGTCATACCCACTCAGGTAGCCAGCAAGACCTATCAGCATCTGAGGAGAGAAGGAGAACAAACAAAAAGATGATGAGAGACCTTTAAGATTCCTCTGTCCCCTAAACTTCCCTCCAGCTGCACCCAGACTTTGGCTTCCCTTGATAACTGTTCACAGGAGTTGCCAATGTGACATTTTCTCCTGCAGCTGTTGCAGAGCAAAGAATCTTTTGTCTACAGAGCTCTTTGCTTGAAACAAATCCTCTCTTGTGTTAAAGCCAAGTTCTTGGGAATAGTGCAGATTGAATACTTAGGAAGAAAAAAGTCCCACAATCCGAAGGGCAGGGCCAGGAAGGGCTCTCTCATTCAGTCTTCTTTCATTTGCTATGAAATAAAACATGACAGCCCATGGGGGAGGCCACGGGCAGGGGCTGATTCCTGGGAGACTGACCCTCTGAAAGGAAAATGAGGTTCCAAGTTAGAATGAGGAGGGGGAAAAGTGGCCAAGGAGTTCCACACCAGCAATAGGCAGAAAGGAAGACGGCGGGGGTGGGGGGGGTGGGGGGGCGGGGGGAGGATGCTAAGACAGACACGTTTCCCCAGAGGAGAAAAGTCCCAGGGGAAAAAATACCAAAAGGCCAGAGACCAGTTTCTCCTTTTTCCAATATTTCAAAGGAGGGCAGCCTTGGCACATTCCAAACCAGAACAAATCAACTATTACACTAAGACTGAGATTTGTGAATCCTTCAAAACGTTCAAGAAGATCAGCTTCTTCATTTCTATCTTTTCATCTTTCAACAGTGTAAAAGTCTCTTTTCCACACAAGCAATCAGAAGCTGCTAAGCCATAAAAACTGTCAGCAAATACCAAGCATTTTTAACAGCCCCGGGCCCCCCGGCCCAGACCCCTGTGCTCCAGTTAAGCTGTGTGGAGGGACAGAATATACTGGCTGTATTAAGAAAGCCCCTCCCTGCAACACTGCTTGTGGGGCTTGGGTTTGGACCACGAACCAGCTCACTTTTTACTATAAGTAGCTCTAACCAAAGTCACCCTCTATAGTTCCACGTCAAGGAATAGAGGCCAAAATTCAACAATAAATGATTATAAAGCCTTGTTAAAAAAAAAAAAATCCTAGGGATCAGAAGTTAATGTAACTAATTTAACATAGAGTAAGAGAAGGTATTGAAAAGACAGAGCCATCCAAACACCCAGATGAACAAAAACTGACAGGTGACAAACAAATGCATGCCCCTTCCCACCTGGGATCTCAGAGAACAAATTCGCCTGGTGCTGGTATAAATTCCCAGACTGCTTGGCTGGTCTGGTAGAGTGAAAAAATGCACTGATGGTTTGCATCTCAGCTGATTGCCGGCAGTACTTATTAATGTCTGAGCGATAAGTAATAAAATCTCCCTTGCGGTGGCAGGGGAGGCTGTGAGGATCAGAGACAGTACAATAGGTCAAACATCTGGCACTATGCCAAGCCCTTACCAGGCACTTGAAATTCAGTTCCCTCTCGGTTCCCTTAAGATTAAAAGTAGCCCTGAGCCCTAATTTCCTCACTAACTCATTCAAATCAATAAGGAACTTACTAGAATAATGGACAAATTCAGAGAAAACAAAATAATGACTAATAAACATATGAAGAAAATGTTCAATCCAACTCAAAAAGACATGCAAATGAAAACAGTGACACACCATTTTTATTCTCAAATTGGCAAAGTTTTGAAAGTATTATCACACCAGTGCTGGCAATGGTGTGGGGGAGCAAGAACCCTCATACACTGTTGGTGGGAATATATATTACTACAATATTTTTGAAGAAAAACATAGCGATATCTAACACAAATTTAAATGTGTATATCCTTAGACTCTTTAGTTTGGCTGCTAAGAACCTTTTAGATACACCTGCACAACTATGAAAAGATAAATGTACAAGGATGTTCACTGCAAAATCTTTTGTAATGGCTGAAAATTGGAATTAACATAAATGTCCACAAATTAAAGATGGGTAAAATAATTTATGGCACATCTGTATAATGGAATAATATATAGCCATTAAAATGCATGGAGCACAACAGTCATAAAAATGGCTGAGATCATGCCATCTGAGACAGCATGAATGGACCTAGAGGGTATTATGCTAAGCCAGACTGAGAAGGCAAACACCATATGATTCCACTCATAAATGGAATCTTTAAAAAAATGAATAAGCAAACAAAAACAGAATCAGAATGATAAATATTGAGTACAAACTGTAGTCGCTAGAGGGAAAGGCGTGGGGGATGGGCAACACGGGTGAAGGGGAGTAGGAGATACGGGCTTCCATTTATGGAATGAGTAAGTCACGGAAATAGAAAGCACAGCATGAGGACTGCAGTCAGTGACATCGGAGTAGTGATGGAACAGGACAGATGGCAGCTACACTTGCGGTGAGCACAGCATAACATAGAAACTTGCCAATCACCATGGTTTACACCTGAAACTAATGTAACATCGTGTGTCAACAATATGCAAATTAAAATAATAAATAAAATGAAATAAATTTTTTAAAAATGGAGTACATTTTTATGTGCTAATGTGGAAAGAAGTTAAGATATATCGTGTTTAGGGGCACCTGGGTGGCTCAGTCATTAAGCGTCTGCCTTCAGCTCAGGTCACGATCCCAGGGTCCTGGGATCGAGCCCCACATCGGGCTCTCTGCTCAGCAGGGAGACTGCTTCTCCCTCTCCCACTCCCCCTGCTTGTGTTCCTTCTCTCACGGTGTCTCTCTCTGTCAAATAAATAAATAAAAAATCTTAAAAAAAAAAAAGATATATCATGTTTAAAATATAAGCTGCTGAACAATTTTAGTCTCGTCCTATTTGTATATATAAGTTGTTCCTGTGCACGCCTGTAAATATACTCACATATCTGTAAAAGAATTTCTTTTTTTTAAAGATTTTATTTATTTATTTGTCAGAGAGAGAGAGCACAGAGAGAGAGCGAGAGAGAGCACGAGCGGGGGGAGGGGCAGAGGAAGAAGCAGGCTCTGTGCTGACAAGGAGCCCGTTGTGGGACTCAATCCCAGGACCCTGGGATCACGACCTGAGCCAAAGGCAGACGCTTAACCAACTGAGCCACCCAGGCGCCCTGTAGAAAGAATTTTTTTTTTTTTTAAGATTTGATTTATTCATTTGACAGAGAGAGATAGAGAGCAAGCATGAGTACAAGTAGGCAGAGTGGCAGGCAGATGGAGAAGCAGGCTCCCCGCTGAGCAGGGAGCCTGACACGGGCTCCATCCCAGGACCCTGGGATCATGACCTGAGCCAAAGGCAGACACTTAACCGACTGAGCCAGCCAGGCACCCTATATAAAGAATTTCTCTTCCTTTCCAACCAGGGCCCGGCAGAATGGCTCCCACGAAGAAGGGTGGTGAGAAGAAGAAGGGCCGTCCTGCCATCAACGAAGTAGTGACCAGAGAATACACCATCAACATTCACAAGCGCATCCATGGAGTGTGGGTTTCAAGAAGCGTGCCCCTCGGGAACTCAAAAGAGATCTGGAAATTTGCCACGAAAGAGATGGGAACTCCAGAAGTGCGCATTGACACCAGGCTCGACAAAGCTGTCTGGGCCAAAGGAATAAGGAATGTTCCATACCATATCCGTGTGCGGTTGTCCAGAAAACGTGAGGATGAAGATTCACCAGACAAGCTCTACACACTGGTTACCTATGTACCTGTCACCACTTTCAAAAATCTACAGACAGTTAATGTGGATGAGAACTAATCACTGATTGTTAAATAAAGGTATACAACTGAAAAAAAAAGAATTTCTAAGAAAACATATATAAGAAACTAATAGAAATGTGGGGAGAGGTAGCTCTTGACCTTTGACTTCCTTCTGTGCTGATCAAATGTTTCACTCTGCGCAGGCATTTCTATTTCCTCCAGGGTTGGGAGCCAGCGTGGAATGACAGCTAGAAGCCTCAGTACTGCAGGAGAAAACTCCCATTCACAACTTCAAGGGGCTTTCTGATTCTTTCACTGGCTTGGCCTTAGAACCTATGAAAGCTGCTGTGTTCATCACTCTCTTTCAATCAGGTAAAGCACAGGATCATCAGGAGATAAATTAGGGGGGCAGACGGACCGAACTCCCCAGGGGCAGCCTTAGAAAGAAGCCTCACATTTTTCCCTGCCCACAGGGACCAGATATGAACCAGGGGAGGCGTAAGTAAAAACACATCACCAGTGTTCCACATGCATGCCTTCACTGTGCTCAGCACTAGGGGACTCCAAACACAGACAGGCAGTCCCCAGCTGAAAGACTGGGCTGGTTTTCCTTGGAAAAAAAAAAAAAATCTCCTCCACCAGGGGTCCTGGTTCCTGGGCTAGCTCAGTGCAAACATTCAACACATTCTATTGCTTATTCCTACGGTAGTTAATAGATATCATCCAAGTGGTGGGGCAAGGCAAGTATCATGAGGCAGCGTGATGTAAGGGTTAAGAGAGTAGACGTTAAACCAGCCTGCACCTTGACTCTGCCACTTACTAGCTTTCTTCCCTATGGCAAACTTCTTTTCCTCTCTGTGCCCCACTTTCCCCACTGGCAAAATGGGGATACAACAGTACCTACTTCATAGGTTACTCTGAGGATTACATAAGATAATATACTAAAAGTGACAAGAACAGACTAAGTTTTCAATTGCTCTGATTTTTATTGCTGTTATCTTATAAAGGAGACAGGAGAGGCATAATATTTTCTACTCCAGCTCTGGGCTCAGAGCTAATTTTGAAATAGGTCACTATCCCAGCTCCCTCGCCACCCCTCTCTGGTCCCTATCCAATGCTCTCGTGCCCCTAAGCCCACCTGTCACAGACCACCAGCCCTGCCTCCCCTCACCTCCGCCTTTATCCCCAACTACTCCATGCTCCAAGATCACACCTCCGCTTCTTAACAGACCAATGCTTGTCCCTTTGGTACCAAAGATCTTAGCCTCCATTAGGAAGAAAGGGCTGATCCATTAGCCTTCTCAGAGGTCGTTGTTTTTAGAGGAGTAAAATGAATTCTCACTGTGGGATTTCTAATTGTAAAACATGTAAGAGGTACAGGCCAAAGAATGGACCTGCTGGGAGTGGGAAGGAGGAAAAGGAGTTTTGCTCCCCTGTAGACAATCAGAACCTCTCAGCAATCTCTGCTTTATGCAACATATTCCTTCTCTCCACTGTCTACTTTTTTGAATTGAGATAAAATTAAT
Source organism: Callorhinus ursinus (assembly GCF_003265705.2). Classification (NCBI taxonomy): domain Eukaryota; kingdom Metazoa; phylum Chordata; class Mammalia; order Carnivora; family Otariidae; genus Callorhinus; species Callorhinus ursinus. The sequence continues at coordinate 48,858,638 of NW_027397070.1, forward strand.
ATACCATAAGAGTCACCATTTTAAAGTGTACAATTCAGTGGTTTTTAGTATATTCACAAGGTTGTGCCACCATCACCTCTACCTAATTCCAGAACATTTCATCACCCCAAAGGAAATTCCCTACCTATCTGAAATCACTCCCCAGTCCTCCTTCCCCACCAGACCCTGGCTACTACTAATCTAGTTTCTGTTTCTATGGATTTGGCTATTCTGGACATTTCATATAATGGAATCATACACTATTGTGGCCTTTTGTGTCTGACATCTTTCACTTAGCATAATGTTTACAAGACTCATCCATGTTGTAGCATGTATCAACACTTCATTCCTTTTTTATGGCTGAATAATATTCCATCATACAGATATATCATATTTTGTATATCCATCGGTTGATGGACTCCCTCTCCATTTCTGGGCCCAGAGAACTCCTCAAAACATCAAAGATTTTCCACATAACCAGCTGGCCTGGAATGTCAGGGTTTCTTTCCACAAGCCCAAGATTTAAATCCAAAATTGAGACTTTGCTCCAACCCTTTGAAGAGGGCTGTCAGTCACCACATTGCTCACCTTTCCCAGAGGTGGGTGCACATCAAAGAAAAAGGTGCGGTTGATATAATAGCTTCCCATTTTTCCAAAGTGAGTCTCATCCCAACTAAAGGAGAAACAGAAAGAGAAATGAGAATTTTTAAATTATCATACAGTCTGGGGTGGCTGGGTGGCTCAGTCCATTAAGCATCTGCCTTCAACACAGGTCATGATTCCGGGGTCCTGGGATCGAGCCCCACATCAGACTCCATGCTAAAGTCTGCTTGTTCCTCCCCCTCTGCCCTTTGCCCCGCTTGTGCTCTCTCTCTTTCTCTCATTCTCTCAAATAAATAAAGTCTTAAAAATATATAAATAAATTATCATATAATCCAAATAGCCATAATAAAGCATGGTTAAAATTACAGTTAAAGCCAAAGACTATGGGGCACCTGGGTGGCTCAGTAGGTTAAGTGTCTGCCTTTAGCTCAGGTCATGATCTCAGAGTCCTGGGATCCAGCCCTGGGTCAGGATCTGTGCTCAGTGGGGAGTTTGTTTCTCTGTCTCCCTCTGCCCCTCCCCCTGCTTGTGCTCTCTCTCTTTTTCTCTCAAATAAACAAATAAATCATTATTTAAAAAAACCCAAAGACTATAAGTTTCAAGCAATTAATGAGAAAATTTGGATTAAAAAAATCGTTGACACATTGGGGCATCTGGCTGGCTCGGTTGGTAGATTATGCAACTCTTGATCCTGGGTCGTGAGGTTTGTTTGGTTTTTTAAAAGATTTTATTTATTTGTTTGAGAGAGAGAGAGCACACATGTGTGCACGCGAGCTGGGGGAGGGACAGAGGAGGAGGCAGAGGGAGAGAGAGAATCCTCAAGCTGACTCCCACTGAGCGCAGAACCCCACATGTGGCTCAATTTCACGACTCTGACATCACAAAACCAAGAGTCCCGTGCTTGACCAACTGAGCCACCTAAGGCGCCATGAGTTTGAGCCCTACATTGGGGGTAGAGTTTACTTAAAAAAAAAAATTTTTTTTTGACACAAGTGATTTGAGGAAGCAAGACATCAGGCTGATTGTTTTTTATTTTTTTTTTTAAGATTTTATTTATTTATTTGTCGGAGAGAGAGCACAAGCAAGGGGAGCGGCAGGGAGAGGAAGAAGCAAAGAGTTGACTTGATCCCAGGACTCTGGGATCACAACCTGAGCTGAAGGCACCCAGGTGTCCCCATCAGGCTGACTGTTAACTTTCTTTTTTTTTTTTTCTTAAAGATTTTATTTATTTGACAGAGAGAGACACAGCGAGAGAGGGAACACAAGCAGGGGGAGTGGGAGAGGGAGAAGCAGGCCTCCCGCTGAGCAGGGAGCCCGATGCGGGGCTCCATCCCAGGACCCTGGGATCACGACCTGAGCCGAAGGCAGACGCCCAACAACTGAGCCACCCAGGCACCCCACTGTTAACTTTCATTTAGATAGATGAGAAAGGTTAGCAAATATAAAAATATATTTTTATTTTTAAAATTATTTAAAATTATTTAAAAATAAAAAGGCCAACCAGTTATAAATTTAAGTGAAATCTATACTTATTCTGTAGCTTGAGTTTCTATTTATTTTAAAAGAGCAGAGTTTTTCTATAATATAGAAAGGTTTGTAGTAAGAGTTCTCTTCCAAGTTTGTTACCTTCTGACCCTGAGACTACTTTTGCTACTAGAAAGTAGACTACTATTGCTATTATAAACTACACCATGGGCTACTGATCAGTAAGAGCCTACAAACTACAGTTGTCACAGGGGTCTAATTTTGCGCATTAACCTTTTGATAATTAACCTGCTGACTATGAGCTTATTATAATGAACTAACCAGTATATAAAAATTTAGTTAAGAGCCTATCTAGAAGCTATCTTCATTGCACAAATTGTTTTGCAAGTAAATAAGTGATTCTAATACATTAGCTTTTAAACACAATGTAAAAGTCTTGTTCTTCCATACAACCACATAAACCTTTTCACATCCTACACAAAGACTTATGGCAACAGCCCAGTTATGTAGCACAGCCTGGCCATTTTTGTCTGTCAGTCCCTCCCCGCAGCTCAGAAGAGCAGTTGCTTTCTAGGGACCAGCTATCCCCAAGGCCAGCTTTTATAAGCAATTATTACCAACCTGCAATGTAAGGGGCTAAACATGCTTTCCCCAAAAATGTAGGGTTCTTTTTTTTTTCCCTTAACTCAGTGGGTCCAAGAGATAGGCAGAAAAGTAAATCTACTATTTGCTAAACACTCTGCTTGACACGAAATGAAGACCGTGGTATGGTGATGTCAAAGAGAGAAATAACGTCCAAGCAGTGTGACAAAATAGACTTGCAGAAAGAAGAGAGATCAGTCTCAGCTCCACCACTTACTAACGAAGGCACAGCCTGGCAAAGTCACCCTCCCTGGATCTCTGTTCTTGTCTACACAATGAAAACAACAAAAATATCGGCCATGTCCCCCTCACAGGGAAGCATTAGGACTCAATTCAAAAAACATATGTGAAAGAACTCTGTAGACCATAAAGTCCCACACATATGTGGGATGCCCACTGGGATTATTTAAACTGTCCCAACACTTGTGGTTAGTTCTGAGGTCTGTCTGGAAACATGAGATTTTTGCTTCAAAAATTTCCCAAGTAAAACTAGTAGTAACATTCATATTTCTTCTCAGCTTCTATTGTGTTTGTGTTGGGAGAGACAATCCTCCCTGGCTCTCTCTTGCTCCTACAGACCTTGCAGGGTATGCCAAGAATGCCAGGTCCTGGCCACTCTTTACTCAGGCCATTTCTCAGGGTTATGTTTGTAGAAAACAACCCTGAGGGAAGAGTTAGCATCTCCCTCTGGGAAAGACAGCACTCTTCTTTACTGCTTATTATAAAACAGTGGATTCCCCAAGCTCAGTAACCCTCAGCTATGATACAACCCCCTGCATGTTCAGGCATTCATTCAGACCTATGGCATCACAGGGGACTTCGGGGGCAATAGGAATTGATGCCAACATGCTGATGCTCATCCTGCTTGCTGTGCCATGAGAAATAAAGTCCTTTGTCTCTGACTCAGTACTTTGTCGTCTGCCAGCATCCATAAAACAATGACAGGCTAACTTATTAGTTTGCAAGTTGGGTAAAATAAAATCCCAGACCCTGATAGTTTGTGATCACAAGCATAGGATGCTGAGACATACCTTTCTGTAAGAGAAAGGACAATGAGCTGGGGATGGAATGTGGTGGGCAAGGAAGGTAGCCGAGAGTCTCCCACTGTCCTACCTATTAATGAGGCTGAATGGAGAAAGAAACAGTTTGAATGTTGCCTTGGTTACTGCTCACTCTCTTCTGGGCAAAATAAGAAAGAGATGTGATCATGACAATGGGGCAGCAAGCCTAGCAGCCCCAGCCAAAGGCAATATGGATGTGGCTGCTAAATCAAGGACTCTCCAAAGTTTACATAAATGGCGCCAGTAGTAAGGACCTTGCTACTCAATACATAACTTTGGACAAAATGAAAACATTGAAAAGTCCTTGGGTAAGCTGTGCACTCAAGACAAAAGTAAATGTGCCTTGCTCAGTCGCTCACAGCCACTCTCTCCCTCTCTGTCCCATGATCCCTCCTCCTCTACTACCACAATCTCAGCTGCCTTAAAAGGAGTAAGATGATTAAAGGTGGGGGTCAGGTTTCCCTGTCCCTAAAGGGGATTGAAGGCCACACACATGCTAGTATGCTGGGGAACTCCAGAGAAAAGAGGGATTCAAACTCAAGGCAGGGGCCCACATCAGCTCACTCAATCCCATGGCGGGGAGCAGGGACAATCTGCTAGGCACAGGGGTTACCAGAGGTGCAGTGTGTACAGGGATGGAAAGAAAAGGGCCCTTAAGCCCAGGGGCTCACCACGGAAGTACACTGACACACGGAAGTATACTGGAAAGAAGGGGTGCCAAGTCTATGGAGGGGCTAAAGGAAAGAAAAAAGCTTCCTCCCACCCCTTGCATCCAGCACTCCACACTCTCCACTGGGGAATGGCATAATCTCCGGCTGGCTGCCATTGTAGTTACTGATGCAGGCCTATTAGACTCATAAGTTCAAGGGGGGGAAGCACCCAAATTCAACTGACAGGTTTGAGCCAAGCTCCCAGTGGGGAAGGGAAGGTAAAATGACCTTGTGGGTAGGGCCCTTGTACTATTGCTGTGGCTCCCAGCGTGAAATGTATACTGGCAAAGAGGATTATCCCATTCAGGGACTGCCATGTGGTCCAGGAGAAATAATATAAATTCCAAGAAGAGAAAGGGAAATCACAGCCTTGAAGACATAATGGCAGCTGGAGCCAAGAGAGGCCATTCTTCAGAATGACAGCGCCATCTGCTGGACGCAGGTACCAAGCACACACTTTTTAAAAAGGGCAGCTATCACCCTACTGCTAAGCTTTTATAAAAATTGAGTGCCTGACAGATGAAGGCCTTAGGACTCTTTGGCTTAATATTACCACTTTGGGGTGAGTCAACTTGGAATATAAGCCTAACAAAAAGGCTCAACAGGCTTGCTCGTCAAATGGAAGTGAAATAGCTGGCCTGGCCCCTAGAGGCATCTTGACTTTGTAACAGGAGGTGGGAGCATCCACTTTGGGAGAAACTATCTTCCACTCTGCCACCCAAAGCAAAACCACCGGCTCAGCGGAGCCTTGATTCACAGAGGTCCCTCTCAAGGTTTATGCCTGGTTTACTGATAGCATCCACTGGGCAGCAGCAATCATCCAGTCCCAGTGACAGTTCTGGAAAGCCAACTGCAATAAGGGTTAATGGGCACAATGGGCTGAATTGAAAGTCATCACCCTTGCCTTACACAATATTCCTGAGAAACAGACAAGTTCTATTTTTATTGGCTCTTGGGCTTTTGCCATTAGCCTAGCTTCTGGTGTGTCACCTGGAGGACTATATACTGAGAAAGTTAAATCACCCCTCTTCAAGCCAAGAACTGTGGCAAAAAAATCATGGTTGCCTGTCAATGGGACAATCTGGATCACTCATATAGATGCCCACGGTAAGGGCCAGTATTCTGATAAGACTGACTGAAATCAAGCTGCAGATCAAGCTTGTACCAAACAGGCTACTGCCACTGCCACCAGCATTCATCAATGCTCCACACGTGGAAACACATCTACCATCATGGACTGGGCACAAAGTAAAGGACTATATGTTCCTGAAGCAGAAGCCATTACTACATTGTGGTGACTTGTGACTCCTACCAAAAGTTGGCCAATCTGTCCTGCAATAAAGGAGGCCACAAGTGGGCATTGGCCCTGCCTGCTCCAAGGAAACTGACTGTATTAGGATTTGTTCCCCCCTCCGGGCTATCATTGGTACCTCACTGCTACTGACACTTTTTCAGGTTAAAGTGTTGATGATGCTGTTCCAATCCAATCATCTGACTCCACATATGTCAGTGCAGCACCTGAAACTAAACACTGTCATTCCAAACCATCTACAGTCTGACGATAGCGCACCTTTTTTTTTTTTTGCAATGGCCACATAATAATGAGCCAACAGTCGAGGTATCTGATGACATTCCACACTCCCTACTCTCCAAAGGCATTTGATATTGTTGAGCAACGAACAATTTTCTCAAAATGATTTCTGACTCTACTTCCCTCACCTCCTCCTGGTTCACACACCTTGGTAAAGCAGTTTAGTCACCTAATGCAGTCATCACCAGAAATGGTTCATCTCCTCTTGGCCACCAACTGGGTAATGATCAGGACAAAAGAGGTGGAGGATTATATAAACCTATATTTTGAAAATTTTAGATTCTTCCTGGACTATTCCTGGACATGATTTGTCTTTCTTTCCCCCTAACAACTCCAGATCAGTGGGGTGGGGGAGGGAGAGGAGATTCAAACTTAATCCACTATACTGATATTCATCCTGCTTCCTGCCCTGTGAGTAATGAGTCCTTTGTCTCTGACCCAGGAGTCTCATGTCTTCTGCCAGCACTCATGAAACAATAACAAGCTAATTTATTCACTTCCAAGTAGGATAGCCCAGTTTGTTAGCTGGCTTGCTTTCTGGTGGAGGAGTTCCATTTTTAACATCCCCTACACTAACTTTCTGGTCAGGGATACTGACAAAACATGTTATCACTTGTTGGCTAAACAAATTAACCATTTTCAGATTGTGCAAAACTTTTCCTCCTTCAAGCTGGAGACTTTTTATGCGTATCTCGTGAAATCTGAGTCCTACAAAATAAAACCTTTAAGAAAACAAGTCTCTCTTCACAAGATGACCCCAGACCTGCTTCCTGAGACCCCCGTCACCTTCTCCGGACACACAAATTGCCCCTGCTCCCAAGGATGATTTTCACCTCCCCTGATGCCTAGAAATCCTACAGATTAGGAACTCAGGCCTTAGGAAATTCTGTACTAAGATTTCCAATTCTCCTTGGAAGGTCAAGGCCACAATCTGAGAGACTGCTTCCTCGGATCCTAAGGAGCAAAAATGACTCCTCTCACAGAAACTGCACCTGGCCAAAAGCTACCTCTAGCAACCTGTTTCCCCTCCACCGCAGTCCCGCCCCTCCTCCTGATTCCCGCCCCCTTCCGTGCCCCCGGGCCAATCAGAGAGCGCATCACTCCCACCCGGTTGCCATGGGACCCGCCGAGTCCCTCCTGTCACTCACCAGATGTGTGGCGGCTCGTCCAGACGGTGGAAGCGGGTGGCGAAGGCCAGCAGCGTCACCAGGGCCAGCAGAGCCCACCGGCCGGCTGCCTCGAAACGCCGCGAGCCCCGAGCAGGCCGTTTGGGGCTCCGCGCTGTAGGCTCGGCGGCCACGTCCGGCCCCACAGCCCTAGTAACCTGGGGCCCACAGCGGCCCCGCCGGGGACGCAGCTCGACCCCTGCCGGGCCTCCGCGCACCGCCGGCGGCATCCTGCCCCTCCTCAGGATCGCCCTCCGGCCCGCCGACACGCTCGATCTTGGGAGCCGCCCCGCCAAGAAGTCACCCAGGGGCAGCTCGGGGTGCCCTGGGAAATGTAGTTCCCTTCGCCGGCAGCGGGCCCCGGGGCCCCGGCCTCTGGGCTGCGCGGGGAGCGCCGTCGCCGTCCGGGCCGCTAGAAGGCGGCTGGTGGCGCAGAGCATGACGGATCTCCCGGGCCCGGCGGGCCGGCCGGGGAAAAAACGGGCTCAAAGAACTGCAACTCCCAGCAGCTTCGGGAGGGGGGGCGGGGCGGCAAGGCGGGGCGAGCCAGACAAGACCTCAAAGATCGTTCTAGTCCAACCCCTCGCTTTACCACGACGGAAGCGCTGGTTCTGACGTGTCGGGGCCTCACTGGGCCTCAGTCCGCGACGAGTCGGAGAGTCCCAGGCGCGAAGTCTCCGGCCCTGGAAGAGGGGTGGCCGGAGGTGCGAGATGCAAGCGGGGAAGGTCTGTGCCACACGTCCGGGGAGGGGGCGCTTACTGAGGAACACTGAGAAACCCAGGGGGGCGGGGGTCAAAGGTGCGCCGCTCGCCCCATCTCGCGGCTTCCATAACGCACAACTCCCGGCATGCAGAGCGCCTCGCGGCCCCCCGCTCTGCGCCTGCGCGGAGCCCGCTGCCCGCTGCCCGCTGGGGCTTGTAGTCCAGGGAGGTTTGGGCCGCCGACGGCTCGCGTTCGCGGCGTGTGCAGGTCGCTGTGGAGTCGCTGTACCCTCGCGCTTCACCTGTCTTTCACAGTCCGCTCTGTTAGGCTTTCCAGACGTCGTCCCTTGCCTCCCTCTTCCGTATAGCCCCGCATGCTCTTTCCCGGCCAGTCGGCCCGACGGGTCCTGTTAGCGTAGGGCCTTACCGGGTGGTTTGCACTTTGAGAGAGCTCCTGGGGCGAGGGGAGCCAATAGCACTTCAAGTCATCGCCGTCACCAGGGGAACTTCCCGGGTTCAGGCTGCACTCCCCGGCCCGGCCCAGAGCCCCGGGGTCATCTTTGGGGGAAGGGACCCAAGAATCTGCATGCTTAATAAGCACCCCCATGAGCCTTTTAAGGTCTTATTCAAGTTTGAGAACCACCAAGGAAGATGTCAGGCACATCGGGTGGAATATAGCATCACCTTAATAAGGTATAGCCCTCCCCCTCCCAAATGGCATTTTAGGAGTCTTTCAAAACGATTCGTGAGAAATGGTTTTAAAATAAAACCTGCTAGAGTGGTCAGAATCCATATTTGAATTGGAAACAAACTTCCTCCAGGAGTGGTGATGAGATGAATACTTTATTTGGGCTTAAAACTTGGCTCTACAAGTGCAAAAAGGAACACGGGATAGTTTATATAGTTATCACTGGTAGGAGGAAGAGCAGAAACTGCTCTCTGTTATTTTTCCTGATGGCCCATAAGTAGGACACTGGAGAACAGTGGCATTCACAGTGACTCTGTGGTCACCCTTAGTACAGGTCAAGATGGAACATACAGTAATTCGGTAAGGCATTTCTCCAGGGATTCTAAGCTAATGGCTGAGGCTCTCTAGTGGTCCCATCCCTCGCCAGCAGTCCCTCCCTGACGGCCCTGACCAGGTAAGGACAGGGATGTACCTCTGAATAGGGCACATCTAATTTTGGCCTCCTAACTCCTCCCCTTCCAAAGACACCTGCTGTCTATCACCTGCCCTCCATACCTGGACCATCTTTACTTTCCCCACAAAAGGTGCCTTGAGTACAGGCAGGCTGGAACTCCTAGGCCTGGAAACCAACCTGGGAGGGCCTAGGTTCCCACTGTGCCTCTGCCCACCTAGAAGACAGAATTGGTAGTTCAGGGATGGTGAAGGCAGGGTCACAGAGCAGTTTGGTGTGCTGAGGGGTGCAGAAGGCAGAGGGAACTTGTGTGAAATGTCTGTAGTCGGAGGGATGGTAGACAGGGATGATCTAGAAATTCTGTTGTGTTCTCTCTCCCTAATCATATGGATACACATATGTCTCCCCAGAGATTCATGAGAGCTAATTACTGACAACTCCATCCTGGGCCCTGCTTTGAAATGCTGATCACTCAAGAAGCATGGGGGAGGTTAACCTTGAGTGTCTTTAAACTTTAGATTAGAGGTCACACACTCAGCCTCCTTCAGCGCCTCAATAACAAAGATGAGAGAAGAGGGCCGGGTAGGGCACATGGCAGGTCAGAGGGTGCGCCCTGACTGAAGGGGGCTGTTAATTGTCTCTTATCAGTTGTTCCTACTCAGGAACCCAAGACTACTGTCTCTAGATCTTTTTAAGAAAAAACAGACAGTAGGATTTGTATATGAAACATCCTGATTTTTTAATGTTGGCAGCCAGTTAAAACATTTTTAAGTACAAGTAGACCAAAACAGAACACTGTGGGTTGTCCTCTTGTGACCTCAGCTTTGGAGTCAATGGGCATATCCCGCAGCTATTTTTGTGAGACCAGCTGAGAACCTGGAGGACTGGTGGGTGGTGGGCTGAAAGAGATGGGCACCAAAGCATCAAAAAACTAGAATTCCTGGTCTTTCTGTCACTGCTGGGAGGAATTCAGCTGTCATTTTAAGGCAACCCTTTGTTTTACAGATGAGGGAGAAAAGACTAGAGAGTAGAGAAGGCAGGGATCTGCCCAAGATCATGTAGAGCTGGTTCCTGCCCTGGGACCAGACCCCAGGTACGCCAGCTCTCAGCCCACTGAACCACGTGAACTACTGCTTCAAAACCAGGACACCAAACCTGGCTCCACCAGGAACAGAAAAGGCTTCCCCCAAGTTGGAAAGAGACGCCCTTTCTGACCAGAGTCAAAGTTTCCCTGAAGCTTGTCTCGCCCAGCTTCCCCATTGGCTCATGGGATCCACCCCCTTCAGGGTTCCTCCCCCTACTCTGCAAGTTCTGGGAGAGGGGACATTCCCTGAGAGGCCAAGGGTCACCACGACGCCATGACTGAGTCTGGCAAGGTAAGGAGGGCACTTGCAGGCTGGTTGCCCCTTTGGGGGCCCCTTGGACCTCGGGGATGTGTGACGGCACAGTTTGGAGCTGAGGGACCCCACATAACTCCCAAGGCCTCTGACCCAGAGAGCTCTGAGTCGGCCTGAGGTATGGAAGGAGGCCTGGCAGGATGGGAAGCTCCCTGGCTGAGGCCAGTGGGCTCCAGGGGCAGGGGACCCCACGAGCATGGGTTAACGGGCATCCTTATCCTGTCTCCTCAGCCCATCCTCTACTCCTATTTCCGGAGCTCCTGCTCATGGAGAGTTCGAATCGGTAAGAGCTGGGCCTCCGGCAAGAGCACAGTGGGAGGGGATGGGGGTAGAAAGAGCCCTGAGTGACAAGCTGGCCAGGGACGCAGGGGTCTTCTGCCAGACAGGGCACCTCCACCGAGGAAGTCCAGCAAGGGGCGGGGGTGGCAGGAAGGTCTCCCGCACTGCTCTCCAAAGCCACTTGGCAGCCACGCAGGAAGCAGGCTCACAAAACCCAGAGGTGCTTGGTAACTGGCCCGGAACAGCTGGCCTTGCTCAGTTCTGATCTTATTTCATCTGGCACATTAAACAGAACTGGCCCATGTCAACCCCAGAGGCTTTGAGGAAGCAGAACGTGGGGCCCTCCAGTGTAGCCCCAGCTTGACACAGCACTTGGCAAAGATCATAGGCATCACTCATACTGAGGGAAAACCATGCTGAGTGTTTTTATGTGCATCATTGCATTGAAACCTTGGCAACCCTAGGAGGGAGGGATCATTATTGTCCCCATTGTACAAGTGAGGAAACTGAGGCATGGGGACATTAAATGACTTGCCCAAGACTATGAGCTAGCAAGAGGCTGAGATGGAATTTGAACAGCGAGTCTGACTCCAGAGTCCATGTTCTTAACTACTGCACTATGCTGCCTGTCAGATGGGGAGACTGAGGGACAGGGGCTCATTAATTCATTAGGCTCCTTGCCCAAGGCCACACATCTAGCAAATGTGATGGAATCTGAACCCAAGCAGTCTGCCTCCAGGAGTCTGGCCCTCACCGGGAAGCCATCCACCATGACCCTCCCCCACCCCACCGTCACTTGGTATTTGCTGGAATCAGTAGGCAAGCGCACTGGGGTGCCAGAGGACACATTCCTCTGAGAAGACACCTCCCCTGGGCCCAGGGCCTCTGCCCTAGCTGGCCAGACGGGAGCCACTGGAGTGCTGTCTCTGCAGGGCCCGCGTGGGCCCGGCCACTTGTCCACAGTGGGGCTGACCAGTGCTGAGGAGTGGCCGCGCGTCTCCCAGGCTCTCTTCAGCCTGCGACACGTCTCCTCCTCCCTCGCTCCTTTGCCTTCACCTGAGACCAGCCATCCCTATGTTTCAGTGCCTGTCTGCATGTATACACACACACAATCTTACTTGGTTGACCAGGGAAAATGATCCAAGGGCAGAGAGAGGAAATCTCCCTGGGAGTGACAGCAGATGCTGTGAGACCACCGGAGAGCCCTGATGCTCTGCTTGGAATCGGTAGTCGACAACTCAGGACAGAGAAGACAGATGAGAGTGGGATCCTTCTCTAGCAGGTGTCACCTGCTTGTGTGTGCACTTTGTGGTCACCTGAGCACCTTTCCTTGGCCCCTGGACGCCTTCATGAGGGAACAATTGCAAGTCTCCAACAAATAAGCCCTGCTTGCCCCTGTTTACAGCCCTGGAGGGGGGCAGAGGTAATCAGGACACTTCCCTGCTGTCCTCCAGGAGCTCCTAGGCTGCCCGGGCACATGCCTGGGGTGCGGGGTGTGGAGAGTAAGGCTCTGAGAGTTCAGGGGCAAGAGAGCCGGAGCGTCAGAGACCTGAGGTGGGGAATGGGTGGTGACTCGGGAAGCTGGAGAGACGGGGCAAGGCCAGGCTGGGCCTTGATCACCTAGCAGTGTGGAGAAAGGAGGCTCCCTCGGCAGCCTCACGTCGAGCCAGAAGCTGTCCCCTGACTCTGCTGTCTCTCGTAGCTCTGGCCTTGAAAAGCATCGACTACGAGACCGTACCTATCAACCTCATAAAGGATGGGGGACAGCAGGTAAGGAGACCGCCCGTAGGCCACGATGTGGGAGGGGGAAGTCTTGGAGAGGGACCCAGCAGAGGGTGCAGATTTCTGCCCCCGCAAGAGGTGAACCTGCCGGCTCTCCCAGTGGGAGTAAGGGGGGCAGGCTGTGCAGCACGAGGAGCCATGGGAAGGGCCCAGGTTCCAGGCCCCATGCCACAGCCTGGTCTCTTGGTGCCTGACCCCAGGAGAGTGGGCAGCGAGTGGGTCCTTGCCCCATGCTGGGCCCTCTGGACGTGCCCTGATGGCCACAGTGTGAGGTACAGGGAAAAACACATAGCCAGGCCATTGGGGTGAATCCTGGAGCTCAGCAGCCACTGGATTTGGGGATACGGTGTGGATCCCCTAGGCATCTCTCTGGAGCCAGGGCCTTCCCCAGGGGAGGGAGGTGCAGGTGGGCCGCAGGCCTGGGGTCTTCCTGCTGGCTTGGTTCTGCTCTAGCCAACTTGGGCCAGGCTACCTTGCTCATCAGTTCCTTGTCTCCACAGTTCTCTGAAGAATTCCAGGCACTGAATCCAATGCAGCAGGTGCCGGCCCTGAAGATCGACGGAATCACCATTGGCCAGTCAGTGAGTGCAGGGTCTGGGAGGCCCCTGGTGAGAGCGGTGCCCTGAGCGAGAGGCCCTCACAGCCCTTGTTTGGGTGGCCAAGCGCCTGGCCCTTAGTAGGGACATGATAAGTTCTTGCCAGAGGGAGGAAGGTTGCCAGGTGGTTTGGGGAAGCGAGGGGAGACTCTAGCCTCTAGGGAACCAAGTTCTGCAGGACGGGGGTCCAAGAAGAGCTCCTCCCTGGGGGAGTTTTAGCTTCATGGGCTCCAGCTGAGGAGGGCGAGGAGGAGCTTGCTGGCCCCGTCACTCTGGTCCAGGGGTCTGCATGCCCTCCCCATGCCTCACTGCTCCCCTCCAAACAGCTGGCCATCATTGAGTACCTGGAGGAAACTCGGCCCACTCCACGCCTCCTGCCGCAGGACCCGAAGAGGAGGGCCCAGGTGCGCATGATTTCCGATGTCATTGCCAGTGGCATCCAGCCTCTGCAGGTGTGGCTCTGGACTTGCACCCCTGCACACCTCTCGCATGCCTCCCCCCATGTGCTCTTACCTTTAGACACGCGGAGTGTGAGGTGCCAAAGTGGGGCACCCAGCTTGGGAATGGGGGTGGCGGGAGCACAGGAGGAATTCTCAGCGGCTTAGACCTAGACCATGTGGCAGAGGGGTAAGGGATCCCAGAAACTATCTCCCCTGCTGGGTCCCCAGCTGCATTCTGAAGAGCCCCAGGTTTTCCAAGGAGTAGTCCAGAAGTGCTTGGGGAGGGGTGAGGCCAAGTGGCAGCGGGGGAGGCAGAACAGCATAGCCCAGGCCCACCCCCGCCTTTAACCAGAACAGCCTCCCTCTCATCTGTTCTCTGTTCTAGATTGAGTCTCAACAGATTTTATTTTTTGAAGTTTTCACTGGTAATAATAATAATAATAATAATAATAAGTATTCAAACAGTTCATCTGTGTTAACCCCTGACTTTGCAAATGAGGAAATCACCCCAGAAATGTGGAGGGACTTTGCAGAGTCATTCAGCTAAGTACGGCAGGGTAAGCACCAGGGCCCGGGCCCTCCGACTGTGCACTGGACCCCCATACCCGAGTTACCTTGTCCTGTTTAACAAAGGAGGTTGGGGCAGACGGACAGCCCCATTTTACAGATGAGGAAGCTGAAGCTCAGAAGTGAAATGGCTCAGGGTGCCTGGGTGGCTCAGCCGTTAAGCGTCTGCCTTCGTCTCAGGTCATGATCCCAGGGTCCTGGGATCGAGCCCCGCATCGGGCTCCCTGCTCGGCAGGGAGTCTGCTTCTCCCTCTCCCACTCCCCCGGCTTGTATTCCCTCTCTTGCTCTCTCGCTCTCTCTCTCTGTCAAGTAAATAAATAAAATCTTTAAAAAAAAAAAAAAAAGAAGTGAAATGGTTCCAGGGTTGTAAGGATGGAACCAGAGTCCAGATCTCCTGGAAGCCAGTCCTATGCTCCTCCTCCATCCAAGCCCCACCCTTGTGCTGTGCGCGAGTGCGCGCGCACACACACACGCGCACACACACACACACACACACACTCGCTCTCCTCATGAGGAGCCATGTAAGGGAGACGCATTGGATGCAGGGGAGATGGGCCTCAGGTCATGGCCACACACCTTAAAGCCATGGCAGCGCCCTGTGCCCCGACCCTTGCGCATCTCTGCCGGGGCCACAAGCTTCCAGACCACAGGGTCCATTCAAGCAACCCGAGAAGGTGGCTGCTGGGATCACTCACCCCCTCCCAGTGCCCTGATGGGGAGAGGGGGCTCATGGAGCCCAAGAGAGGACAGATGGACAGCCAGGGGTGGGTGGGAACCGAGCTGCCCTGAGGGGGCTTGGCTGGGGGTCAGGCCCAGCCTGGCTCCCAAAGCCAGTCATAGCTTATCCTTGGTTGCGTAGAACCTGTCCGTCCTGAAGCAAGTAGGACAAGAGAACCAGCTGACCTGGGCCCAGAAGGTCATGCGCTCTGGCTTCAACGGTGAGTCCTTCCCCCTGCAGGCTGCCCCGTGACCACTCAGAAATGGCCCTTGTGCCTAGGGCCCTGGGCCTCTGACTCAGCCTCCCAGGCCCTTTGCTCTTGACCATGGCATGGGTGAGGGTAGGGGCGTAGGGCTGAGGAGGTGGTAGGGCTGGATGGCATCCAGACCTGGCCTCAACCTCGGGCACTTCTGGGAACCTCAGCCCCCGAGGCCCACAACCCCTTGGAGCAGGAAGGTCCACCCTTGGCCTCACTGCCCACCCCAGCCAGGAACCGAAGACCAGTAACATGCCGGCCCATCCGTGGGAGAGCTGCTGCCTCGGCCAGTGGCCAGCCTTGTCCCTTCTCGGGGAGGGCAGGAGCCCAGGGAAACATCATCTGTCCCCACACCCCCATGAACTCTCTCCAGATGTGGTTGGCACATTCCCTTGAGCCCACATGCCCCAGCCGGTCACTCAGATAGCTGCCCATTTCAGAACTATGGGGGCCGAGGTCCATTCTGCGCCCAGAGTAAGATGATTCTCGTGGCCTCCCCACAGCTCTGGAGCAGATCCTGCGGAGCACAGCAGGGAAGTACTGTGTGGGAGACGAGGTAAGCCCTCCCAGGCCTTCGCACAGGAGCCTTCTCCCTCCACCCCCAGGGCAGGGGCAGGTCAGAGAGCTTCTGGAGGAGGCGTGGGGGTGGGGAGAGGGACCAAGGTCATAATTCTGGTTCCAGGGCCCCCCTACCTCATCCTGAGTTGTCTCCTCCCTGCTGGGAGCCCTCAGTAAGTGCCTATGATGGTGGTTTTTAACAAGCGCGGTAAGATCCACTGAGACAGTCCAACCTTCTCTGGCCACCCACAGACTTGGTTGTCAGGACAACTGGAACCTGGCCTGGGAGAAGCACAGCAGCTCTGGGGACAGACCCAGACAGGCCCAGGGAGGGGGAAGAAGAGAGAGGTGGGGCAGGGGGGATGGGGTGGAGGAGCCAGAAGCAGACAGGAATGCCAGGGGCTGGCGCCCCAGTGGACACAGCCAGGCCAGCCTGTGAGTCCAGGGCACACACCCTGAGGCAGACCCCCCAACCCTCTTTCAGGTGTCCATGGCTGATCTCTGCTTAGTGCCTCAGGTGGCAAACGCTGAAAGGTAAGACAGAGCCCCTCCATCCTCCCTCTTCCGCCTGGTTCCTCCCCTCAAGCCTCCTCCCACAGTCAGGCCCTAACTTCAGCTACTGGGGAAGCCCCTCACGCAGAGACTCTCCCAGACTGGCCAAGGACCCCCCCTGGGCCAGGCCTCCCCGGCTCCTGTGGCCTGGAAGAGCCAGGCGGAGGACCTCAGTGGAACGCCCCCTCCCATGCCCATCACAGTCCCTCTGATACTGTCTAGCGTCTGCTCCTAAGAGCCGGTGGCTCATCTGGTGGACACCCCTAGAAGAAACCACCCCAAGAGTCTGCTCCCCCCGACGTGCCGTGTCCGTGCCTGGCAGGGAGCTCTCCTCTGCTGTCCTCCATCAGCCCTTCGGTGAGGCATGAGGAGAGTACCTCTCTGGAAGGCATCACACCAGGCACCGTTGGGACACGGAGATGTTAGGCCACATTCGCTGCCCCTGAGAAGCTTATGACATGGGTGGAGAGATTATCTGTGTATGTAAATGGCGAGCCCTGTGCCTTACATGTAGTAGGTTCTCAATGAATCGCCTTTACTTGGAATTCGAGCAGTAGCAACAGAGATGCTAGGCCATCCTGCATGAGACCAGGCCATCCTGCATGAGACCCGCCCATCCCCAAGGCTGCCTGTGAATCAGGCCCCCATATGGCTGGACAACTTCTGGCCCTTCCCTGGCCAGCCCCCAGGGCCTCATCCAGCCCGCCTCCGTGCGGCCCTCGCCGCCCCCAGGGCAGTCTCCCTGTGCCCCGGCAGACCTGGTGTCGAGATGGTATTAGACAGGTGTTCTCTGCCCTGCCACAGGTTCAAGGTGGATCTCACTCCCTACCCTACCATCAGCCGCATCAACAAGACGCTGCTGGCCTTGGAGCCTTTCCAAGTGTCTCACCCCTGCCGGCAGCCAGACACACCGCCTGAGCTGCGGGCCTAGCTCCCCAGCTGTGCCCCGTGGGTGAGGGGGCAGGGAGAGGGTGCAGGAGCAGAAGCTGAGGGGGATGCTGAACAGGCCTGGCAACAAGCAAGCCCTAACTGGAGAAGCAGGAGACCTGAACTCCTTGAACTTGGACTATAGCCCTGGATCTGCCTTCCCACTGAACCTCCTTGTGCCTCAGTCCCCTCGTCTGTCCAGTGCGGGTAGCATGGGGGAGAGGATACTGGGAGGGAGGGAGGCAGGAACATCACCGGTCATCTATGTCGTGGGGCAGTCGTGAAGGTGAGGTGAGAATGTAGCCTAAAATGCTTGGTGGGTTTGGCAAAGGGACATAAGGGAGCCGGCGCGCCTCTTCCCATGCCCACAGCTGTACCTGACTCCAGAGAATGCCCACGCTGAAATTTGATAATTAAACTGAAGCCCAGGCCTCCAGGTTGTACAGTTAAGGCTGAGCTGCATTCCAGAAGATGAACACCCTTCCTAGCTGGAATCCCCCTGCATCTGGGCCAGGAGAGAAAAAAGTCCAAAAGCCTGCCAGAGAGAAGCAGACCAGATCCAGAAGAGGACAGACAGAAGCGGCAGGAAAGGAAGCATTTTGTGACCAGCTGAGTTTGCAGGGCTAGAAGGGTACCAGGAAGTGGCCCACTGGAGCACGGAGGGGGAAGCTGGCGCCCTCAACCCAGAACAGCCCTAGGAGTAGGCACTTGGAATAAATACAGTCATGAAGGGCCCTGGGAATCAGAGGCAGGCTCCTCCATGGTCAGCGTGACCCGCCACTGCCCAGGCTGGCTCCGGACCCCACGCAGCTAGCAGCTTGCCTTGAGATACCTTCTGGGAGTGGAACAAGATGACTTTTATGTCCTGTACCTGAGATTTCATTTCCCCTGCGTGGCTAAGGCTTCAACAGTGAGTTCAGGTAGATGTGTCTGGCTCACATGGAAGCCACCACTCTCAGCCATGAGTCCCTTTTCTTCGGCCCCGACCCCAGGGCACCTAGTGCTCCCATCCTCCCGGGCTCCTTTGTGGCCTTTCTTTCCTGAATTTGGGTTCTAGGCTTTAGAATGACCAAAATGGGCCACTCTTGTTCCTGAGACGCGCTGGTCCTGGCAGAGAAAAAAGCACAGGGCGTTCCGTGAGACACAGCAGTGTTGGAGACTCGGTGGCTCCCCCTGCCCTGCCGCCGTCTCTCCGTCCGCTTACTCCAGGCTTGCGCGGCTGGGTAAAGCTCCCCCCCTACGCTCTGTCCAGGAAACCTTGACTCAAGAGACTGATCTCAGCCCTGGGATCAGGACTTGCACCTGATTTAGACATTTGGAGTTGAAGGTGATTAAAGTCCCCATAGATTTTAAAGACACCAGCTTGCAGTGAGCCTTCCCCGGTGACTTCCCCACCTGGGAGTTGGAACGTGTGGCTTTGTGACTGGGAATGTGGCAGACGTTGCTCTTCTTGAACTCCTGTCCCTCACTTACCCTGGGAAATTTCCTTGGCCACTTGGAACTCTCCCACTCAGCATGGTTAGTCTGTTACCTATCTGCTTGTCTGTCTGATCCAAAATGACTTCTAAGAGTTGCCGTATTTCGGCTCAGGTCTGCTCCTGGATACTATAAGAGTATTAACTCATTTAACCTAGGACTCTATCAGCCATCCTGAAACTGGTGGCAAAAGCCTAATGGATTGTAAGGAAATCTAAACCGGGTAAAGAGGTGATACAGCCTCTTTGTTGTCAAACATGTCATGTCATGTCAAACATGTCAATGTCAAAACATTCTAGAAACCATCCCTCATCTGTTGCACAAAACTCACTTCACATATTTTTCTCCATAGTTCTGGTCCTCTAGTTCAACAGGACTTTTCTGGTATATTCAGATGTAAATTGAAAATCAGCTGTGGGTAGATGGGAGGAGAGAGAACACATGTTGGGGGGTTTCCTCTGGGCTCAGCAGAGATCCTTGGAGTCCCATTTCTGAGGCTCTCCTTTCTAGCTGACTTTCCCTGGACCCCACCCCACCCCCAAACTCAGACAAACCTGACCTTACCCCACAAAAACAGAAATGTGTTCAAGCCAGAGAAACTCATCTTGGGCTCCTCCGAGGTGACTCACCTGGAACGTGCTGGGTTCCTGCAAGCGTCCCACATCGATCATCTGCACCACTCAGAGGAAGTGACTAAACCTTTGTGGCTCTCGGCTGCACTGGCTTTAGGACAGTGGCCCATCCATCCTACCTCATGATGTTTCAGCAAAGGAGATTTTTGTATTTTAAAGCTAGAACCTAAACCTCGGGAGCTCTCCACACAGCTGGTAGCACCACAAGCTGGTCTTAGGACCAGGGCTGGGGACCACCCCTGCCACCTTCTTCACCCAGACCTGAGGAAGAGTGCCTGGGCTCTCCAGGGCCTACAACGACTCTGGGTGTCTCCCGCAGCTTTTGGCGGACCAGGCCTGTGAGGAAGTGATGGAACTGGGGGGCTGCAAGGCAGGCCCGGGGAGCCACCAGCTCAGGGTAAACTGAGGGGTGGAAAAGGAGCGTGGAGAGGGGCGTTGGGTGCGCAGAGGACCAGAGTTTATGAGAAAGGAGAGTGGTCTGGTTTAGGGGCTTGCAGTTTTGAGTCAGAATGAGGCTGTCACTCTGTATTCCAGCCCTGGGCCCTCCGAGGAGTCCGGGTCACCAGCATGGGCAGCTGACCTGCTGTTGAGGGGTGTGGAGACCCGAGACTTTCCTGGCTTCAGCCGTCCTCATTGGGAACCCTCCTCTGGGGACCTGTGGCTGGATATATGGGAGACAGGAGAACTCTCTTTATTCCTAGAGGGACTCAGCTGTGCTCTAGGGAGTAAGAGAATGCAGCATTTCGAAACCATCTTCCCTGCATGAGAGCAGAGTTCCCTCGAGCACCTCTAGGGCTGCACTCCCGACCCCCCCGTTCCCCCCGTGCCATGCAAGGGGACTAGCCTTGCTCCTTAAGCGCTTGTTAGATAGAAACCCGTCCCTGTACAGCCATGGCTGGCAACCCCCGCTCCTGGAATGTCTCTCCTCTTTGGGGGCCCTAGAAGATCATGAAGGAGCAAATATTTCCCTAAGTGCTGAGACTGGTCAGATCGAATGGCTCCAAGGCTTAGCAATAATTAGACTTCTCTAAAGGGCTTTGAAAACTACCTCTTCTGTGACTTCCTTATGTCTGCAACTAAGTTCTTATTTGCAGGGGTCAGAGGTATTGCTCAGTTCAAAACCATCACCTATTTTGGGGACATTTTCCAGTAGGGGCTTCTCTCTACAGGCTGAGTGGGCGGTAAAAGTCAAGTCCTTCATTCCCACCTCAGTTGTCAGATCCTTGACTGGATGTCGGAGGTCACAGGGAGACCTGATCTGCGACCACAGGGGGAGTGGCCACAGGGGATGATGGGCAGATGCTGGAGTGGCCTGATACTGCTAATTAGGTGCAAAGGGTTTTTCACCACTATAGAGGTAGGAAGTCCTGGCAAATACTTCAGAAGGATGAAAACAGGAAGGAGAAGCTGCCAGGAAATACTTGAGGACAAAGCAAAACATACAGGATTTTGTTCCAAAGCAAAATACATATCCATTAGGGCACCTGGGTGGCTCAGATGGTTGAGCGTCTGCCTTCAGCTCGGGTTGTGATCTCGGGGTCCTGAGATGGAGCCCCACATCAGGCTCCCTGCTCTGCGGGGAGCCTGCTTCTCCCTCTCCTTCTGCCCTCCCCCTTCTCATGCTCTCTCTCTGTATCTCTGTGTCTCAAATGAATAAATAAAATCTTAAAAAAAATACACATCCATTAAGGAAAGTAGTTAAGCTTACTGAACATGCCGGTGGATACACATACTCGTAAGGACTCATTGTATCGGCCCCTCCTAACTTTTAAACATAACTTATTTAGTTCTTGATTCCAAAGTCACCAGCAGGCATCATTCCACTTTGGGAGAATATGTGAACTAACATGGCTGTTGAGTTTAGCCAGAACCTCATAGGTTAAAGCACATCAGACTGAATGTAATCCCGAGCTACGTCAGGGTCAATGAAATGACAGGACTGCCCTTCTTTTTTTTTAAGATTTTATTTATTGAGAGAGAGAACAGGGGGAGGGGCAGAGAGAAAGGGAGAGGCAGAGAATCTCAAACAGCCTCTGGGCCCAGCACGGAGTCTGAAGCGGGACTCAAGATCACGACCCCAAGATCATAACCTGAGCCAAAATCAAGAGTCGGACACTTAACCGACTGAGCCACCCAGGCGCCCTGAGAGTAGTATCTTTAAAAGTTAAAAAATAACCTTCAATATGGGGCACCTGGCAGGCTCAGTCAGTGGAGCGTGCAACTCTTAATCTTGGGGTTGTGAGTTCAGGCCCCACATTGAGTGCAGAGAAATTCTTTTTTCTTTTTTAAGATTTTATTTATTTGACAGAGAGAGATATAGTGAGAGAGCGAACACAAAGCAGGGGGAGTGGGAGAGGGAGAAGCAGGGAGCCCGATGCAGGGCTGGATCCCAGGACCCTGGGATCATGACCTGAGCCTAAGGCAGACGCTTAACGACTGAGCCACCCAGGGGCCTTGAGAGTACTTAAATTCTTTAAAAATAAATAAAGTGACTTTCAATATGTTATGTGTTAACGGTGACATACTACATTCAGCATACCCAAACATAACTCATTAAAGACCCCTAGCTCCATGCAGTCTGCCTGGGCTCTTTACTGGTTGTGCTGTAGTTTGGTGGGCAGATTATATTTATTTAACTCACGATTATTTCCAATCCCTTCCTCCTTTATACAACAGCCTCTAAACTATGTTGCAAAGGAAGGCAGAGAAAGATCCAACAGGCTTGTCATAGAATCACAGGTTATCACTGAAGAAAAGATTTCAATGGTACCCTTCCTGCTCAGATTAGGAGTCTTTCTCATTTTGTAATAAATGCCAGATATGTGCACAGGCAGCATTTTAAGAGATGTCTAAGACATCTTAGGGTGTCATTTCTGAAATGAAAATAGACTGAATTAATATCACCCTGACTGTGTACATGATTACCCTGGTGTCCACTGTACCAGTTCCAAACTTGAACACAGGAAGTTCATTGGAAAATGAGCATCACTGGAAACTAGATACTGCTTAAACTCTAAAATGTTCTGTTTAGTGATCATTGCTCTAAACCCACTTTTTTTACCCTTGGGCCGAACCCAGTTCCCAGTTCGTAATACTCTGCCATGAATTTAAACACAGTTGAAAGATCTGCCATTAATCTGTCTCAATTTTTTTCTTGTTAATTTTTCTTCAATTTTTATAATCAATAAATAGATTATAGAACAATTCATATAGATTGACAGAATACCTTTCCTCTAGGAGGAATGCAGAGATGAATAAAAAATATAAAATGTAAGTCAGGTTCATTAAGATAGAACTCACATTTCAGGTGCATAGTGAAAAAGTTTATTTAGGACAGATTTCAAAACCTGGAAGAGAAGACAAAGAAATGCACAAAAGCATCACAAAACTGTTACATAAGAGAAAAACACAAGAACTGAGCTATTCAAGAACCAGAGCTCAGGAATCATCTGGGTATCACAGCAACACAGTCAGTGCCACAGGGCGGTAGGAG
Source organism: Callorhinus ursinus (assembly GCF_003265705.2). Taxonomy (NCBI): domain Eukaryota; kingdom Metazoa; phylum Chordata; class Mammalia; order Carnivora; family Otariidae; genus Callorhinus; species Callorhinus ursinus. The sequence continues at coordinate 48,881,390 of NW_027397070.1, forward strand.
AAGGTATTTTAAAGGAAAAACCACTCAGCAGGACAAAACCATGAATGACAATTTGGTACAGAGCTCTTAGAAATCATAGGAAATGTTGACAGCATTTCTCAGGGGACACGTAACATAAGATGACTGCAATAAATGACTTGTTGGGCTATTTCTGCACTTTAAAGAAAAGACAGACTGTTTCCCTTCCAAATCCCTTTCTGTAACATCAGCGCCAATGCATGATAGAGAACAATAAGGAAAGAATGCCTTTGTGGTTGCCAATTGCTTAGATATTTGCCAAGAAAGCATAATCATCTTTCAATCAACTGATAGATCTCAGTGCATGGCACCAGAGCAGGCCTTTCAGAAATACAAGCTAAATGGCATGACGTTGTTTAGGAAATCTGCAAGCACCTCCCTCTATCCCAAATATCCTTACCCAAAGTCTGGCTTTCTCATAATCCATCACTTTGATTACAAAGCAACTTTCTCCTGAGAATCTCAAAACGCTTCCCATCACTAAGGGAAAATGGGTATGCCAGAGTCATGGGTTACAGGATTGCTTTCTCTAGACTTTACTTGCTCTTGAACATGGCTAGATGCAAATAATTCAACTTGATTAAATAAAAACAACTTCACCTATGGGACAATAATCTCAGATATATGGATGTCAGTAGAGTTTTTAATGTGGAATTTCTTAGTAAAATATACTAATTAGGACATGAGAGAAGGAATTAAGATGTTTTCCACACGATTCTTGGCCTGAACCTAAAAATCAACAACAGCAATAACAAGGAACGTTTTAGACGGAGAGATATCAAACCTGAGTGAAGAAGTGAGTTCAGGAAGAGAACTCCTAAAGCTGACTGTTAGCTAAGGGCTCTTCTGGAACCCTAATATACTAGAATATTCCAAACCTAAACTCTAGACTTGTTCATGACCCTATATCAGAACTTTTAGAAAATGCACTTTGTCCCCTGAAAGTCATTTCATGTATATTATTTGACCCTTAGATAAGTACTTAAAAGGACAGAAAACTATGGAATTTAATAAAACCTGTATATCTAGATTTCTGGGACACCTTCTCCTCAAGTGTCAGGGTAAAGAAGAGCCATGAAATTAACTCTGGTCCACATGCCTGGGGCCTAAAAGAAATCAAAGTTCATATAATGGTAATCAGATCATGGGTTCAAACCAGTGCCCAGGACCACAAAATTTCAAAGCCAGCATCTTACTTACTTTTGGACTTAGGTTTTGAGGGAATGACTATTTGTAAATGAACCCTATCACAAGGCTTCGGGCATCTGGGTTTTCTTAGCTTAATGACAAGAGATTCAAACAGCAGGGGCTTTATGTGGCCTTCGTGGTTCAGGCAGGGGTAATGTAACACTTCAGAGGGAGCAGTGATTTCCAAAATCTGGCCACACGATACTTAGCAAAGTTTCTCTCACCCTTTGGGTCCCAAATCCTACCCTAACCTCAGAATCTAATAACTGGGTAGATGTCAAAGGAGTGCTCACAGGTGCTGGATGGGTTAGACAGAGCAAAGGGGTGACACCATGACCAGGTACCCACTGAGCCAAAGCATTTTTTGGGGGGTGCCTCCCCTTTTCCTGGAAAGCGGCCACCAGGAACCAACTTCCAGGTGGTTCTTCTACTTCTAAGAACACTGAGGAGCTGCAAACTCACATTATAATTGCCTTTCTAGCCTGTGAGAGACTATCGTTCCCATAGATGGAGGGCTTGCTCTATTTACTACTCAACTCATAATACTTTGCTGTCTTCATCAGTATCTCACCGACATATCCTCTTAATTCACTTGGTAAGGTTCACAAGAGTTCCAACTGATGACTGGACAGTCCTACACAAGTCGCCCAGCTATCCCAATATGGGACTATAGGTCACAATCCCTCCCCAGTCCTACTTCCAACCGAAGCTGATTGCCTTATCCTCTCAATAAATACTGTTATTTAATTCTGATTAATCAGATAAGCAGAGGCCTTAGATACCATGCTGCCAATGCCAAACAATATGGCAAATAATCAAGACATCAGAGAGAAATGGGAGGGAGCCTAGTCCCTCTTTCTCTCTCAGTTGTATGGGAAGGAGGGCCCAGGAACAGGATTCCGTGCGCATGAAGACTGGGACTTTGGCCATAAAGATACTCACCACAGACAGGGTTGCACGGAAGCACGTGGCTTGTGATTGGTTTTAGACACCCATTCCCTACTCACTTCCCAAAGAATCATGCATCATGGCTCCCTAAGCACAATCCAACACACAATGAATACAATGACTTGCTCTCAAAAGAGCATAAATCCCTGAATGTGCTACCGCTCACAATAAAAGAAATGACCCTCCTTCAGACAAACTCACCTTCCAACTCTTTTCAACCACTGAGATTCTATAGGGATGGTGCTCTTCCCTTTTCCAGCAAATTCAGGTTTCCAGGAATTCTACACTTTTAGCCAGGTGGAAAGAGACTAAAAGAGGTTGATGTGGACCCTTTAGGCTCAGGAGAAATTCTAAATGGAAGCTCTTAAAAGGGAGAACAAACTATTCCATTTACTGCTGTGTGTATGACCATCCCACAAAGAATGCAGAAGGCGGTGAGTCCCACACCTCACAGGGAGGTCAGCCTAGAGGGGCACAGCTTGTGGCTTGAGGCCCTTCTGTGATTTTGGTAAAAATTAACTGATTTCATCCCTTTCTTGGCCCCAGTCAAAAGCAACTGGGGCTGCAGGGCCACGGCTGCACCCCCTCCCAGCCTCGTGCTAGCCTCACCACCCTTTTGCATGGCACTAGACTCTAAGCCCCAGAGAATACGGAGAGAAATGCAGCCTCCGGTCAGGCGATTACACTTAGTAGAGGAGACCTACTCAAAAAGATTCCTGAAGTCGCTCCTGTTGGAAGAGACAGCAAAGGGGGTTGGGGTTTCTCCAACAAGCACAATGAGAACCAGCAAGGCTTCTGGCTTAAAGAAGAATTCCAACTAATGAAATACAGACCAAAGAACTAACAAAATTGGGATATGAGCAAAATTCCAGGACACATTTGACAGTTTATCTCTCTTCCCCTCATTTTATTCTGGTTTTTTTTTTTTTCCTTACTATCAGTTTTAAAAGGCAGTCCTCAAGCTGCCCAAACTATTTCATTCCCGCCCCTCTCTCACCCTCCGCTAAAAGAATAGTCCTTTATGCAAACGGTAAGGTCACTCAACTCCATACCTTAGAATGACATACTTTGGGGTTAAAAGGCAGCTTTTTGCAGAAAAATGGTCTTAAAAAATAAAGACACAGACTTTAGGATTTGGGTTTCGCCCAATTCTTTCGAAGAGGAACTTGGTAGGGCTCATCAAAAACATCTAAACTCAGGGGCGCCTGGGTGGCTCAGTCGTTGAGCGTCTGCCTTCGGCTCAGGTCATGTTCGCAGGGTCCTGGGATCAGGGCCCCACATCAGGCTCCCTGCTTTGCGGAGAGCCTGCTTCTCCCTCTGCCACTCCCCTTGCTTGTGTTCCCTCTCTCGCTGTCTCTCTCTGTGTCAAATAAAGAAAATCTTTACAAAAAAAATCTAAACTCAGATATTTTCTATAACTGGTTTTACAATAATATCTAATCCCACTGGTTAATATAAGACAGAGTACTCTCAGATTTAACACTTTCATATACACATAAGGGGCAATATGTACTTTTAAAAAGTCTGAGATTTCCTTTCTTAAATAATAAAAATCTTTTTAAAGTGCATTAATTATTTTAAAAAAAGATGAAGAAGAATGGCCTTATTTCAAGTTGTTACCTACTTCCATTATCAAGCTATTCATTGTCTGAGGATTGAGTTTTAACTCCGGAGGCCTGAGGCCCTGTTGTAAAGCAAAAGACTGAAGTCCTTCCAGAGCGGCCTCACGGTTCCCCTCCCTCCACCGTGCCAGTCAGAGAAGAAAAGAGTGCAGCTCTGGCCTGAGGAAAGGGGAAATACAGCATAAGTTTTTGAAAGCTGGAGATCTAGAAACACTTTTTTTTTTTAAATGAGGGAGGACCACCTCCCAAGTAACTCATGCTGAAGGAAACAAATCTGCTAAAAAACCAGGGGCCCTGTGACACAGGAGAGCTGATGTCTGTGCAGGGAACACACTTTAATTGGACACTTGTCAAAAGGAACAGAATGGGAGAATCATTTTTGTTTTAATTGGCAATTTATAATTTTAAAACCTATGTGGTGGGTATACCTAGTGGTGTTTACTATCTACTTCTTTTAGGTTCTCTGTTTGCTGGACATTTTTCATGATAAAATGTTAGAAAAAATTAACACTTTAAATAGTCTTCCTTTCGAAAAGCCCCAACAGAGTGGCAAAGCTAAACAAAGTGAAGAACTTTAAGAAGCCAGCCGCTCTGTGTAGAGAATTTCAATCTCTCTCCCACGACAAAGCACTCTCTTCGGACTGTTGGTTAGTATTTATTTGTGCTCTGGAGAACAGGGTGAGACAGATGGCTTTGATTTCATTGTTTGGTTCTATACACTTGGATAGGGAGAGATTAAGGAAGGGATTTGCTGGGCTGTGAAATTCTCACTAATTACGTGTGCTTCCACAAGTAATATTTGGTCCCTCAAGTGTGATGATTTCAGAAGTTTAATAGGAGAAAAGGGAATGAATCAGATATGGACAATACCTTCTTTTAGCCATTTTGTGCTAATGGGACAAAGACATGCCAGTGCAGGATGAAATGTAACCACGTCCAGGACTTCAAAAGTGCCCAGACAGTAAGAGGCACACAGAGGTGATGGGAATGGGCCCCTTCAACTTCCCCGATGCACCAGGATCAGGATGCCAAAGAAAATAAGTACAGAGCATCTCATGGCGAAAAATAAACAAAGTGTTGTCCCAGGGAGCTTGCTATGGCCTGACAGCTCTCTTATAAGAGAAAGTCAGAAGTTAATAATAAACAGGAACAATAAACAAGGCTTGAGCTGACTAGAGAACAGCTCAGTAGAAAATTCTTTTATAAGGATTATCCTCACTTAGCTAAGGCGTGATTCAACTTTGGTGCCGAAAGAGTGCTCACTCAGCTTATCTGATGATGACATCATACGCAGCGAGTTTGCTTGTCACAGCCCAAACAGACAGTCACTAGAATAATTTCTCATTTCTTACAAGGTAGATGCATTTTGGCCAGTGTCATCCTCTACAAAATGCACTGAAATATAGAATAATAGAGGTAAGATGTGGCTCAGTCCACAGCATTCTATCCTACTTGGGGCTCTGCTCCCAGGGGAGCAGAAAATGCAGGCTGTCTGGCCCTTTGCTCTGGGACACCAATGGTACAGAACTACCGTGAGGGACCCTGGTCTTCGAGTTCCTGCTCCTGCAGTGGGGAGAAGCTTGGCGTGAGACACCTGGACAAGGAAGGAATGAGCCAAAGGAACCGTCATGAAGAAGATGACTCCTCAGAGTAGGGCTCTGAAATCCCAGGATCATACCATATCCCTGATCGGCAAGTCAGTTCCTCTGTACTCCACCCTGGGTGATTGGGCTGGGTCCCTCACGGCCTAGAATCCGTCACAAAGAGTGCCGGGCAAGATGGCATCATCTATCTCAGAAGGGCGGATTCCTCCCCAAAGCATCCCAGGACTGACCGCGGGAAGGGAACGCTGTCACTTCCTAACGTTTCCTAAAATCGTCATCTGACACCACAGGAGAGGTGACCTCAATGGCTCAGAGCAGACAGAAGCCTTCTAAGAAACAGATGGAAACTGTTTCAAAGGCAAAATGAAATGTGCTAAAAAATAAATAAAGTAATAAATAAATCGAATTATTCCTCAAAATTCTAAGGCAGCAACAGACTCAACACAGGGAATAAGAAACAAGGAGGCACAGACAACCACAGTGGTCCCCTCTCTGCCCGAGGCCCTGGCCTGCTGCTCTGGTGACCACTGATTATAGCCCCCCACCCCCGGCACTCCGGGCCTCAGGGCTAATACAGTGGGAAAGGCAGTCAGGGGGAAATGCCAGCTTTGGCCTGCTAAAGAACAGCTCCAATCAGCAGCCACAGTGAAGCTTCATTTCCTTTTCTAAGAGACTTTGAACTCCAAAAGCTTTAAGCTCTCAGTGCAAGAAACCTACATCCAGAAATTCTGGAACTCCAATTGGTTCTGAAGCCAAATTTCTACATAACACTCCTACCCTAAAGATAGAAAAGAGTGGTGGGAAATCAGGAGTGTTGTATTTTTTTATGCTTCTCGCTCAGATTATACCCCTTCTTCTTTGATTACACAAAAAAAGTACTGCAGTAACACTTGACTGTCGAAGATGTGGATGCTGAGATCAATCCAGTACCTACTTCCCACCCTTTCCGCTGTACCCACCAGCACCCTGGCTATGGGCCTCGACCTCTTGAAGCAGGAAGTGCCGGAGGTGCTCACCCCCCCAGACGGTAGATCACGTGATCACCACTTTAGACGGCACGGGTGTTCTTGCTGTAAGGGCCCGGACACAGATGTGGGGAAAGGCAAGAGGAGGGCAAGAGGCAGCGTCGAAAAATCGGGACCAGTGCCACCCCCCCAAAGGCAGTGAGGGCTCCCAGCCTGCACTACAGACCACGAAGAACCAGCAGGCGGGAAGACGGCAGTGGTGCGAGGCTGGACAGAGCTTTCTCCATCCAAGAGGCCGGGCTCCTTCGCGGACAACGCACTTTTCCTCCTCCAGCACTTTCAAAAGGTGAAAAGCGGGTACCGCTGAACACATCTGCAATAAAGGCTCGGGGAGAGGAGAGAGCAGCAACTGCAATAATCCCTTGGACCCAAACAGACCTAATTTTACAAGATAACACCCAACCTCCCTGTAGGCTTTTGCCTGACGGGCTCCTTCAGAGGGACTTTGGCTGGAGTCTGAAGCAAGAGGAGTGTGAGTCAGGGACCACAGACAGGGGCACTACACCACCATCTGCGGAAGCCAGGAAGGGGGAAAAGCTACGTGGGGTCAACAGTCAGGCATGCCAGGCAGGACGTGAGGGTCAGGAGCCTCACGCTCAACTTTTAGCTCTTGCCTATCCAGAAGAGACGCCAGCCGGCAGCCTGCCCCAGCCAGCAAGCGCCCGCCTGCCTTCTGCCCCAGCGGCCTTCAGCTAGTGTAGTAGATGTGGAAGTAGAGAGTCTTGTTGCGGAGCAGGGAGTAGGAGTTGTCAAACTTGAGCAGGTAGATGCCCTCACCAGGGTAGTCGTGGCTGCCGGCCTGCACGTCTCGGTGGCTGTCCCGCCGGTACACAGGCATGACCTCCCCATAACGACCTCGAAGGGAGCTCCTGGAGCCTCTCTCCACATCGCCAACTGGGACAGGGTCTGTGTGAGCAAAATGGCACGGTGTTTGGATAGGACTTCAGAGAAAGAATAAGTCCGACCTCACGGTAAAAGAATGGACCAGGTGACTTGGGGGCTTTTAGCCAGGGAGATGCTCTTGCCCTCCTACAGGAGCTTGGAAATGTCTGCTGGCCTTTTGACCATCACAGCAACTAGTGGGTGATATTGGCATTTGGTACCCAAGTGCCCAGGAGCACTTAACATCAGGATAGTACCTGCTCAGCAAAGAAGCATTCCACCCCAAAGGCCGGTAAAGTCTCCACTGAGAAACAATGACCTAGCCTTAGTTACACTTACCTAGTTCCAGAAGTGTCTGGACATTTCCAAGGGGGAGAAAAGATCATTATTTTATTATTTATTTTAGATTTCTTTTTAAATTTATTTATTTGAAAGAGAGAGAGAGAAAGCAGAATGGGAGAGAGCACACACAGGGTGGGGGGAGAAGAAGACTCCCTGCTGAGCAGGAAGCCTGATGTGGGGCTCAATCCCAAGACTCCAGGGCAGACACTTAACCAGGAGACTGAGCCACCCGGGCGCCCCTATTTTATTTTTTAAAGATTTTATTTATTTATTTGAAAGAGAGAGGGAGAGAGTGTGAGCAGTGGGGAGGAGCAGAGGGGGAGGGAGAGGGAGGGAAAAAATCCCAAGCAGACTCCCCTGAGATTGTGACCTGAGCCCAGATCATGACCTGAGCCAAAATCAAGAGTCTGACACTTAACCAATTAAGCCACCCAGGCACCCTAAGAAAAGATATTTAAAAGGGAAGATTCTGACATCTTTTCATTCAGCAGGAAAAAGAAATAGCTAACAGCGGTAGGAAATACAAACATGCTATATAGAGTGACCTAGAACTTCTACTTGGCCACCTGCAGAATAGCAAATTAAGACGATGTTCTCCTGCCTAAATACCTGAAGATTTCCCTGCAGACTTGCTCTTCTACAAAGAAGCAAGGGCCTGATTTTAAGATTATATAGAAAAATCAAGATGCTTGGAACTTAATTAGAACCTACTCTTAATATTACAAAACAAAAACAAAAAAAAGCCTCGGGGTCATCCTGAGTAGGCACTGCAAATAACTGGAATGGAGCATAGAAACAACTTTTAAAACTACTCTGGGCAGGCGCCTGGGTGGCTCAGTTGTTAAGCGCCTGCCTTCGGCTCAGGTCATAATCCCAGGGTCCTGGGATCGAGCCCCCCGCTCAGTGGGAAGCCTGCCTCTCCCTCTCCCACTCCCCCTGCTTGTGTTCCCTCTCTCACTGTGTCTCTCTCTGTCAAATAAATAAATTTAAAAAAAAAACCTTTAAGAAAAAGAAAAAGAAAAACTACTCTGGGCATGTGCTGTGCTCTGGGCATATTTTGCAATATATACAAATATTAAATCATTATATTGTACATGTCAAAGTAATATGTTATATGTCAACTATATCTCAATAAAAATTTTTTTAATTAAAAAAAAACTGGGAGTGCCTGAGTGGCTCAGTCAGTTGAGTGTCTGCCTTCAGCTCAGGTTATAATCTCCAGGTCCTGGGATCAAACCCTGTGCTGGGGCTCCCTGTTCAACAGGGAGGCTGCTTCTCCCTCTCCCTCTGCCACTCCCCCTGCTCATGCTCTCTCTCTCAAATAAATAAATAAACTCTTAATAAAATAAATAAATAAAATCTTTAAAAAAAAAAGAAAAAGAAAACAGCTCTGGGCATGAAGAAAGAAGTAAACAGCAGTCGGCCAACTATGACAGTTTGGAGGGGAGCACAGTTAACAAAGTGTAATCACCTGGTATGGTTCCAGACTAAAAATGGTAGATATCCCAAACTATGAGAGAAATATAAAATAATCTCAGGTTTATACATGATCTATATACTGCAGCACTGACCCACCCCTTTCCCTGCCCGCCCCATCCCCGTCCCCAAGGAAATGTTGGGGAAATAGCTAGGTAGCAAAAAGCAAAAGCAGCTTTCCACCAAGGCACCAATACCATCCCCACCAGAATGTTCTTTGAGGGTCTAACTTTGGCCTGCATCACTCAATTAACCTTACAATGCTGAAAGGGATCCCTCACTTGCATTCTAAGGAAGAGAAGGACTGGTATAACACAGGAAGTGGTCACTAGAAATTGGGTTGAGCCAGAAAAAGCAATTTGCAAATTATGTTAAAATTAAATTTACCTTCAATCTCTTCCTCCTCTTCCTCGTCTTCATCCTCATCTTCACTGGAATCACTGACCTGCACAGTTATGTCAGTGCTGGTTACAGGGGTCCAGTCAAAATAAACTCCAAAGCCAATGTCATAGTCATCAGTTGCAAACTCCCAGCAAACACGCTTCCCCTCTGGATGGGTAGGTACCCGGATGGTCACCACCTCACCCCGCTTCACCACCAGACGGCTATTCTTCTCTTTGCCCAGCTTGCTTTTGAATTCCTTCATCTTGGCAAAGGTCCAGATGCACGGAGGAGCCATCAGAGGGGGGGACACTGAAAGGACAGGCAGCTCACTACTGAGAAACCAAGAGGAAATGCAAAGACACCTGGCATTTGGTTTAGGGAGGGTGTCACAGTCAAAGACCTTCCTTGGACTTCCTGGCTTCTTTGACCGCCTTTCACAAGTCACCTTCTCACTTTCCTTCCATCAGTCGGCCTGCTTTTTTTTTTTTTTTTTTTTTTTTAAGATTTTTTTTGAGAGAGAAAGAGAGAGCACACAAGCCGGGGGGCGCAGGGCAGAGGCAGAGGGAGAAGCAGGCTGCCTACTGAGCAGGGAGCCTGACAGGGCTCCATCCCAGGACCCCGGGATCGTGACCTGAGCCGAAGGCAGACGCCCAACCAACTGAGCCACCCAGGCGCCCCAGCCTGCCGTTCTTTAAGCATCCATTGGGAACAAAGAAATCACCTTCCATACCCCCAGATGTCTCACCTTTCCTATGATCCCCCAGGAGATCTGCAGATTCCAAATCAGCTGAAAGGATATCTATAGCTCCTGTGTGCTCAGACTGGATCATAACGATGTCCCCGGACCTTTGTGGAATGTGGTGCTTGGCCATCTGCACAACGGAACTCTGATTAGAGCACTTCCTAGAGGCACAGATTCCAATCCGCCTCCTTACTGAAGGCACTGGCCACCCCTGCCCTGTTGCCTCCACCCTCCCAGCTCAAAGCCTGCTGGCTATGTGCCCTCCTCCCTTTTGCCACTCTCCCACTCCAGACTCTTCATAAAATCTTTGTCTGTGGACACCCTCCACGCTTGCTACTGACTTCTGCACCAACAGCGTTTCTGTGCCGCACCTTGATCTGGCCTCAGCCAGCACAGCACCTTCTGGTGGCCCCTCTCGTGGCAGTGCTTTGTCTCCAGGGTTTAGCCCGACTCCCCTTCTGCCACACAGCCTCCTGCTACAATTCCCACTCACAGGACACCTCCTGAGCCCTGTCCATCGAGTCACCAGAGCACTGAAGACAGAGGCTCTGCCTTATATTCTCCCTCTGTCTCTGGCTCTTCCGTGGCACACCTGGGCTGTCCCGTGCCACTGGCTGTCACATCCACTAACAGTGTTCTGTATATAATCGCCATTTCACCTGTTTCAATGTATTTAACAGTATATTTGCTGGCAGACATCTAACCTGCATGGAGAATACAAGCATCACTTGAAACTCAAAGCCCTCGCTAGCCCGTGGCAGGAGGCTTCAACCTATCTCTTGTGCATTTCACGTCAGGCCACTCGGATCAGTGTTCCTGTTTCTTGCTTTTATGCCATAATTTCCTGCTCCTTCTCCAAGCAGTCAGCAGGCAACTCAAGACATGTACACTCACTGCCCACATGGGACAGCACACCAGTGAGATTTATGAGAAAGAAATTTTGAATTACTCCCAGGCTATATTCTCATAATATCCCTTTCTGGAGAATAAGTACTTCAGTTCTTTACCTGCATTGCTTAATGAGGTAAATGAGACTTTGGCTAACCCACTTAAGGGAGTCTTTCCTTTTCCAGAAGGCTAAACAAAGGATTTAGCTTGCAACATATTAGCGCAGCATTAGTAAAGTCACTGATAGGTCTTCGCTTCAGTTTCCTCATCTGTAAAACGGGAACATAATGGTACCTGCCTCACAGGTTTGTTCTCAGGAGTAAATGAAGTATTGTGGAGTATAGATAGCCGCTGCTATCTATACCACTTCTAAGGAAACTTGATCGGATTGGAATGAGCATTCATTCCAACATTTCATTTTTTTGGAAGAGTTGCTAGTTCAGTGACGGGCCCTGAGGGCAATACACACATAGGACCATTCTCCAAATAATTAAAACTTAGATGCCCCAGTGCTTTCTAGTTCCAAGCCATCCATATGCATCTAAACTCCGGTACTACCAACTGCTCCTCCCGAAGAGACGGCGCCAACGTCCTCTTTACCTTGTTGAGGACCTGGGCCTGGTCTGCAGGCAGCAATTCCTGTTCCACCAAGGCCTGCGCCTCCGAGGCACCGGCTGTCTTCCGCAGATCCTCTGGGGCATCCTCGCTCGCCGGAGATACCGTCTGTGGCCTCTCAGAGGAAGAGAGCATGTCAATTCAAGGACTCTTGTAAAAGGCACAGTCGTCTTAAGGAAACAGGTACAGAACACCCTTCAAGGGACACCTCCCTATTAGACCTCTGCTTTCCTCTGGCCTTTAGGACTACTGTCGCTTAGGCCTTGCCTAAGCCAGAAATTCATCACTAAAACAAAGACAGTGCACGTTGATTCGCGAAGCAGTCCCCCTCCGGTCATCCTGGTCACCGTGGGAGCAGCCTCTCAGGGTCTCCACTTCATACCATCCTCCACACCACACCCAGGTCACTGGGTAATAAAAGGTCAACGCTTTCTTCCCTTTTTAAGCACACTAATCTATTATCCCAATGACTTAAAACACAAGCATTTGAATAGTCACTGTTTTTAAAATTAATATATAATGTATTATTTGTTTCAGATGTACAGGTCTGTGATTCAACAGTCTTGCACAATTCACAGCGCTCACCATAGCACACACCCTCCCCAATGTCCATCACCCAGCCACCCCCATCCCTCCCACCCACCACCACTCCAGCAACCCTCAGTTTGTTTCCTGAGATTAAGAGTCTCTCATTGCTTCTCTCTGGTTTCGTCTTGTTTCATTTTTCCCTCCCTTCCCCTATGATCCTCTGTCTTGTTTCTCAAATTCCTCATATCAGTGAGATCATATAATTGTTTTTCTCTGATTGACTTATTTTGCTTAGCATAATACCCTCTAGTTCCATCCACCTCCTTGCAAATGGCAAGATTTCATTATTTTTTTTTTAAGATTTTATTTATTTATTTCAGAGAGAGAGAGAATGAGAGACAGAAAGCATGAGGGGGAAGGGGGTCAGAGGGAGAAGCAGACTCCCCGCCGAGCAGGGAGCCCGATGCGGGACTCGATCCCGGGACTCCAGGATCATGACCTGAGCCGAAGGCAGTCGCTTAACCAACTGAGCCACCCAGGCGCCCTCATTATTTTTTTGGTGGTTGCATAATATTCTATTGTATATAGTTACTTTTAAGAAAGCAAGGGAATCCTTGCTGCTCTCTTTCCTTTCCCCTGGCTTCTGGAGAGACCAACGAGTGAGTGAGGAGACAGGGCGGTAGCACCATACCCCAGGCCTCTTGGAAATCTGTTGCCAACAACAGGTGGCATGGATTCTTTAGAGTAGCAGTTATCAGAGTATGGTGCGGGGACTGCTGGGGCTCTTAAGACTTTTGTATGATAATTCTAAAATATGTTCGCCTTTTTTCATTTTCATCTTCTCAAGAGTCTACATTAGAGTTTTCCAGTACATGACATGTGATCTCACAACAGAATGAATGCAGAAGCCGATGTGAAAATCTGACTGTTTTGTGAAGCCAGACATGAAAGAGAGTTACAACATCTGTCTCCTCACTAAATTATTTCTGCTTTGGAAAATAGTCGTTTTCCATTAAAAACATATTATTTACATTAACATGCCATGAATTCATTATTTTCATTTTTAAATTAATCAACAAGTATTTTTTAATTTTTCAGTTTTAATCTCTAATATAGTAAACATTGATAGATACAACCCACAGAAAAAATTCTTTGGGGTCCTAAATAACTTTGAATTGTGTACAGGTTTGAGAATCACTGCTCTCAAGCATTGCTTCCCCAGGAAAACTGAGTAAATGACAAGAAAACAGTACTACAGACAACATGCGGTAACAGAAGACTTCTCTTGGTATTTATTAGCTTCTTTCTCTCTTCTTTTTTTAACATAAACAAGAAAAATCACTCCTAGCTTACAAATTACCTCTTTTTCAGATAAAATAAAGCCACCTTTTGGGCTATCCAAGTCACTCCAACCTCCCTCAGAACAAACAAGAGGCAGTCACTATAAAAATCAGAGGTGTGGGATGTTGTTGATTTTTATGCATTTGCTCGGGTAATCCTGGGTAAAATGTAAATTAGTCTAGGCTGTAAGCCTATTTATTCTCTTAGGCCCAGAAATTACAGTCCGCTTGTGTTTCTTGGCACTATTTATCCTGATCTGTCTCCTCTATTAGAAGATGAGCCTGATGGCAGGGACGGGTCTCGCTCCCGGTATGCACAGCATCTACTCCAGCCCTGTCACATGGAACCCTCACCCCCTAGAATGACATCATGTCATCTTGCCTGGTCTGCTACAGTCACAATGGCCTCTTGAACCTCTGAGAATCCTCAAACACCTCAAGCCCTCTCCCACTCAAGGGTTTTGCACCTGCTGTCACCCCAGCCTAACATTCTTCCATCAGTTACCTGAGGGCTTCCTACCTTCAGGCTTGTGCTCAGCTGTCACTTCTAGAGAGGCTCCCCAGTGGTTGGTAGGTGAAATGGCTCACCCCACCCTAGCCCCATCAGTCTTTACACCCTTACCCTGTTCACTCGTCTTCACTGCACTCACCACTGCCCAACATATTATGTACCATATTTTGTTGACTTCAAGATGTAGATTTGTTTTCAGATTTTAATACAAACAAAATGGAAGATGTCCTAAAAATTAGTAGTGTCTTACAACTGCCTAGGGCCTGGACTGACACGAAGTCCTTCTCCAGATCTGCGTTTGCTCCTACCAGTACTCACGAGGGGTTCCAACTGAGATGACCTGAAATAAGTTCTGTGTGAGGGTTTTGTTTAGATCACACTGGCAGAGTGAATTTAGACCACAAACTGGTATCTACAGACTCGTGGTTCATATTCTCAGGGGAGATATTTTTTCCACCTCTTACACAGTGCCAAGGTGGAGACATTCAAGGTTCCTTGCAATCCTTCTGTCTGGAAGGACTTTTTCTTAACTTCTTACTGAAGGTTTAGGCTTTTGGTATCCTAGCCCCATGGTGTGTGTGGGGGCGGGGGGTGTCTCTTATTAGACTCTCTACCTTGGGCATTTTCCCTTTCTTGGTAGTTCATAAAGTAACAGTACCTCTTACAGTTCATGGCAACTTAAGAGTCTATGAAATATGATGTATACTTGCTTTCTGTCTGCCCTCCGACTAGAATGTAAACTCCATGAGACCGGGGACTTGGATTGTTTGTTCATTAGTGGTATCTTCATTGCCTAGAACACTGCCAGGTAAGTAGCAAGCAGGTGCTCAACAAATAACTGTTGAATGAATAAACAGGAGATGGCCCCCAAATATTTGTTGAATAAACAAATGAGTAAGTTAATTTTTGTTTGGGAGCAAAAGAGGAGTACTGGCATGTGAGACTACAACAGTGAATCTGATCATTAGCCTGACCTTACTGTGTATACATCTAAAGGCTATTCTTTGCCTTTGTGCATGCTACTTTGCACAAATATGGTTCTGCTTATTAAAAAACAATTCTAAACAGGACATGCAACAGCCACATAAATTTAATATTCACATTAGCATTTTACGCTCTGAAGCATCAATAAAGGGTGTTTTGGGAAAGACAAGTTGCAAATCACTTGATGCCAGTGATAAACCACGAAAAGGAAAAACTCCCACTGTAAGCCCTCTGGTGTGTGCTGACCCAGGGTAGGGAGGGCATCCCAAGGGAGGGGAGAGCCTGGCCGGCTGGGCTAGCCTCACTGGCAAAGAGAGCTGTGCCCTTCCAGTTCTAATATATACAAAACATAAACACTACACTTCAGGAGTCATCTGGGCTGGATTTCTTTCTTCACACACTAGATTTTATTTTATTTTATTTATTTTATTTTTTAAAGATTTTATTTATTTATTTGACAGAGAGACACAGCGAGAGAGGGAGGAACACAAGCAGGGGGAGTGGGGGAGGGAGAAGCAGGCTTCCCGCCGAGCAGGGAGCCCGATGTGGGACTTGATCCCAGGACCCTGGGATCATGACCTGAGCCGAAGGCAGACGCTTAACGACTGAGCCACCCAGGCGCCCCACACACTAGATTTTAGAAACAAATCTTTAACATTAAATCTCCTTTTTTCTAAGAATGTTGTACATTCTTCGCTCAAAAACTTTATTTACTCTTAGGAGGAAAAATCAGTTCTGTGCCAAAAGCCATCTCCTAAATATCCTTCAAATCACCGTGTACAGAAAAAGGGTGATGGCAGGAAGATGGAAAGGAGCTCCTCTCCTGGGATTTGACGAGGACAAGAATTGTCTCAAATCATCAAAGCCTTGGGGAGGCCTTGTCTTCTAAAAGGAATGTTATATAAATAACCTAGTAACTCTAGGCATGGAACTCAAAACCTTTCCAATGTGACTTCTGGGAACGAGCTTTAGAGTAGAACAAACCTAAAGCTCTATAAACTTAGGAAATTTTTCAATTCACGGTTTTGTTTTCCTTATCGTAAAGAAAAAAAAATACCTATTTCAGTAGGGCTGTTAGGAGGATTACATGATATAATACATTTTAACACCTAGTACGGTATTGAGCAAATAGAAATATTCTGTAAAAAGTTAACTATTTTATTATCATTATTATGGAGAAAAATTCAATAAAGTATGGCTATATATCACCAACTATGTTATTATTACATTAATCACTATTTTCCATCGTCTGAATTCTGGGGGGAAAACAGTTTTATTCCATATTAAGAAGAAAGAAGTTCTACTGAAGAAATAACCGATTGGGGGCACCTGGCTGGCTGTCAGTAGTGCATGCGACTCTTAATCTCAGTGTCGTGAGGTCAAGCCCCACATTGGGCATAGAATTTAAAATAAAATTTTTAAAAAATTTTTAAAAAGAAACAACATATTGTTTAAATATCTTGACATTCCTCTCTTCCCCCAGGCACCAACTTTGTGTGAGGCATGGAGACCACACTGGTTCTACTGGACAATATTGTGCCACAAGATCAGTTGGACTATAATATCTATTAACTCCATGATTATCTATTACTCCAAAATACAGGTTTTTGTTAATTATTCCATTAATGTTTCACGTTTCCACTTATTCCAGAGCTCAGTATAACTCTTCCCTTTCTGCTATACACTGTGGTATCAATGACAGTAGGCAGATGAAATGGATGGAGCAGGAAATTAAGACTAACAATCTGAAGGTCATCATAATGGTTTAATCTAAAAATTAGACTTAAAAAAAACAAAACCCTCCAAAAGTGTGTTTGTGTGTGTGTATGTGCATCTTATGGGTAAAAACCAAACAGACATTCTCTTCAAAGCCCACCTGGGATCCATCCATGTCTAATGTTTTAACATTTCAACCTGGGCTTCAGAAGAAGACAAATGAAGACACTACACTATTTGTTACAGTTTTGTTCTCTGAGAGTAAAGAAAATTTCATCACCTGAAAGAGATCTCACATTGCCCCTAAACACACTTAAGGGCTGACTAATGACCAAATCATCTATACTCTTCACTCCAACTTGTCCTCCCCCTTAAAGTCGCTGTCCACGCCTTTCATCAATTCCTATCTCAGAAGATAAGCTTCTAGGAGCCAACCAGTTGCTGCCCGTACCTACCTGTAAGGTGAGGAACAGGGTTCTGGATCAGAGGCCGAAGCCACTGCAGAGGTGACGTTGGTGTTTTCTAGATCTTCATTCTCTAGAAAATCATGGAAAGAAAAATTCAATATTTGAGAGGCAACACAATCATAATTACCTTGTATCTTGAAAAACAAAACAATCTGTCAGTTTCAACCAACTTTCTCTTTCCAAAAATATTCTGGGCATCCACTTCTGAGAGGCCCAGTGCATTAATTATTCAAGTCCTCACATCCAAGTGTTCTCAGACCAGCATACCCCATTCATGAAAAAAATACATTCCTTTCCAAAACAAGCCCCTACAAAATTCATTCTAATTCAAGAATCACATTTCTCAGGAAGCATATGGTTAAATTAGGCAAAACATAGAAGGCCGAGTGAGATTTAGGATGAAGTGCACTGGAATTCAGCATCACAGGATGGAGTGTCGCCTCTACATTCCATAAGCTCACGTCACTGTAGCTAGGGGAAAGGATTTTTGCAATTTCTTTCACTCACTCGTTCACCAGTGACTTATTGGAGAACTGGTAGGTAGCTTCACAGAGTATATAGGTGAAACGCATAATGAAGGCCATGTTCCCAAAGCTCACAACAAGCCTACGGCTGCCATTTTGCAGGTAAAGACACTAAGGCACAGAGACAGGATTCAAACCCAGGCAGTCATGCTCCTAACCCTCAGGTGCTACTAAGTTTTATGGTTTATTGCTATAGCCTTTCCTTGAGCATTCAGAAAAGCATATGGTTTAGTGTATTTAGACAGGCCCTGGCTTAACCTCCTCTAGTTAAGACCACAAGAAACTGAAGCCCAAAGTCCACTTCTCAGTACAAAATACAATTTAAATGAAGTAAACCGCAAACACTGCAAATGTCAGAGTTTGGTAGCAACATAAAAGTGCAAATGATGGGCAAATATTTGTGATCCAACTTAAATCGAGTCTCACTTTTTTTTATATGTGAAAAGATTATTTTTCATCAACTCACACTCTCGTAAGTAGAAAGACCTTAGAGCTTATGCCACCCAATTTTCCTCCTGTGACATAATAGAAAATATATACATTAGTCTCTGCCCCCAGTTCCTGGCACAGAATCCTGAAAATCCTGATGATTTCCTAAGTGAAAAGAGCACTATGAGCATGTTTTATTCTTTGACTCTGGTTCCTGACACAGAGTTCCTAAATCCCTTGGATCTTCTCTGGTGATAGATGTGTCTTTTGTTCCAAAGAGGTGACTCTGGGTGGGCTCCTGGATGGGGGCTGCTCACCAGAAAGACCAAGCCATGATCAGAGGCTTGGAATTGTCAGCCCCACCCCCCCATTCTCCAGAGAGGGGAGTGGGGCTGGACATGAAGTTAATGATTGATGACACCGATGTGATAAAACCTCCATAAAAATCCCCAAAGTACCGGGTTTGGAGAGCTTCTAGGTTGGTGAACACATCCATATACTGGGAGGGGGACGTACCCCAACTCCGAGGGGACAGAAGCTCCGGCACTTTAGGACCCTCCTAGACCTTTCCCTCTGTGTCTTTTCATCTGACTATTCATCTGTATCCTTTCTCATATCCTTTAATAAACTGGTAAATGTAAGTATTTCCCTGAGTTCTCTGAGCTGCTCTAGCAAATCATTAAATCCAAGGAGGGGGGAGGTCATGGGAACCTTCAACTTATAGTCAAGTCAGACAGCAGTTGTGGGTAACCCGGGACCTACTACTTGAGACGGGCTCCGGAGGGGCTGGGGGGGGGGGGTGCTGACAGTCTCATGGGACGAAGCCCTTAACCGGTGGGGTCTGACACACTCTCCATAATTCAGCTAAATTGTAGGACACCCAGGTGGTGTCACAGAATTGCTTGGTGTGAGGGGGAGAAACCCACACCTGCTGTCAGAAGTGCTGTGAGTGGGAATCGTGTGAGAGTGAAGGAGAAACTCAGGAGGATGAAGCTTTCTTTACACCTCCCAACAAAGGAACTGAATCTCAGACAATTGTCAGATGTTCCCCCAGTCTCTGCTACTTGGTGAAGAGGCCCTTTCACCAAGAGAGAATGAGAATACAAATTTCTTCCCTATGTTCACCTAAGTAGAATCTGCTTCCTAATAACCTCTGCTCTTTAATCCCTCCCCACAATATCCTTTCAAGCATTTACAGCCTGCTATCAACTTTCCTGCAAGTTCCTCCACAGGCTGACCATCTCCAGTTCTCTCAAACATCCCTCTGGCCTCCTTTTGTTGTTCCTCTTCGTTCCATTTGAAGTAAGGAGCTAAAATGGACAACTTCTTCAGATGTGTTTTAATCCACGCAGAGTACACTGAGACTATAAACTCTTTATAAGGACACAATATTTCTTTTTTTTTTAAGATTTATTTATTTATTTGACAGAGAGAGACACAGCGAGAGAGGGAACACAAGCAGAGGGAGTGGGAGAGGGAGAAGCAGGCTTCCCACCAAGCAGGGAGCCTGATGCGGGGCTCGATCCCAGGACCCTGGGATCATGACCTGAGCCGAAGGCAGACGCTTAACGGCTGAGCCACCCAGGCGCCCCAAGGACACAGTATTTCTTGATATAATACTCTGAGTACTAGATTTTGTTTGTTTCCTTATATTTTCTTTTTTCTTAAGTTTTTACTTAAATTTTAGTTAACATACAATGTAATATTAGTTTCAGGTGTACAATATAGTGATTCAACACTTCCACAAATTACCCAGTGCTCATCACAAGCGCACTCCTTAATCCCCATCACCTATTTAACTCATCCTCTACCCACGCACCTCCCCTCTGGTAACCATCAGTTTGTTCTCTATAGTTAAGAGACTGTTTCTTGGTTTCTTGGTTTGGCACTAGATTTTAACTGCAGATTTACCCTGTTAGTGAAATAAGTCAATCAAGATCTCCAGGGCATATAAAAATAAACTTAACTCCAAGCCCAGTCTCATCTGTACTCTATTTTTGAAACATTTTTGGAAAATAATTGACTTTTTAACTTTAATGCAGGGCTTTGCATATCTATTATTATTTATTTCAAATTAACTTTTTAAAATTATACTAATGCATGCTTTACTCATTGTAGAACAAATTAAATACAGATAAGAAAACATTTTATGTTTACCCTTCCAGACTTTAATATACAAATAACCCATTATTCAATGTAGAAAAATGAGCAAAAAGAAACAAAAAACAATATAACCAACCACAATCCCATTGGCCAAAGATAATCTTTGTTAACATTTTGGT
This sequence comes from Callorhinus ursinus, assembly GCF_003265705.2. Lineage (NCBI taxonomy): Eukaryota > Metazoa > Chordata > Mammalia > Carnivora > Otariidae > Callorhinus > Callorhinus ursinus. The sequence continues at coordinate 48,901,905 of NW_027397070.1, forward strand.
GCATATCCTTTCAGAAATATATTTACATTTTATAAATATACACATATATACATATGTGTGTGTGTGTATATATATATATATATATATAGAGAGAGAGAGAGAGAGAGAGAAATGTATATACATCTATATGTTTATATATTTTGCCCATCTCCAGTCATTAATTTTGTGTGGGGCACGAAGACCATATAGGTTCTATTGGAAAATACTGTAACATGAGTTGACCAGTTGGGACTATAATACCCACTAGCTCAAGGTTCTTTAACATACAGCTTTTCATTAATTATTCCGTTAATGTTTCAGAGTTTCCACTCATTCTAGGGCTCAAATCTATACACACACAAACACACACAAATATCTTTTTTTTTATCAAGATTTTATTTATTTGACAGAGAGAGACATAGTGAGAGAGGAAACACAAGCAGGGGGAGTAGAAGAGGGAGAAGCAGGCTTCTCACTGAGCAGGGAGCCCGATGCGGGGCTCGAACCCAAGATCCTGGGATCATGACCTGAGCCAAAGGCAGACGCTTAACGACTGAGCCACCCAGGAGTCCCCATATATATATATTTTGTATTTATATTTCTGAAAGGACATGCACGAAATGTTATTGAACATTATTCATTTTTCAGAGTCAATAGAAATGGTACTATATAATTTTAAATGACTGTATATTATCCAATAGTCTATACTAAAATTTCTTTAACCAATCCTCAAGTCTCTATTGTCAGAGCTGGAGTTTGTTTCAAATCTTTCCCTATCATAGATGATGATTTTGTATTAGAGATGTCTACAACACTTTTTTTTTTTTTAACATATAACGTATTATTTGTTTCAGGGGTACAGGTCTGTGATTCATCAGTCTTACACAATTCACAGCACTCACCATAGCACATACCCTTCCCAATGTCCATCACCCAGCCAC
>NW_027397070.1:48903224-48945060 GCF_003265705.2 Callorhinus ursinus
TATATATATATATATATATATAGAGAGAGAGAGAGAGAGAGAGAAATGTATATACATCTATATGTTTATATATTTTGCCCATCTCCAGTCATTAATTTTGTGTGGGGCACGAAGACCATATAGGTTCTATTGGAAAATACTGTAACATGAGTTGACCAGTTGGGACTATAATACCCACTAGCTCAAGGTTCTTTAACATACAGCTTTTCATTAATTATTCCATTAATGTTTCAGAGTTTCCACTCATTCTAGGGCTCAAATCTATACACACACAAACACACACATATATCTTTTTTTTTATCAAGATTTTATTTATTTGACAGAGAGAGACATAGTGAGAGAGGGAACACAAGCAGGGGGAGTAGAAGAGGGAGAAGCAGGCTTCTCACTGAGCAGGGAGCCCGATGCGGGGCTCGAACCCAGGATCCTGGGATCATGACCTGAGCCAAAGGCAGACGCTTAACGACTGAGCCACCCAGGAGTCCCCATATATATATATTTTGTATTTATATTTCTGAAAGGACATGCACGAAATGTTATTGAACATTATTCATTTTTCAGAGTCAATAGAAATGGTACTATATAATTTTAAATGACTGTATATTATCCAATAGTCTATACTAAAATTTCTTTAACCAATCCTCAAGTCTCTATTGTCAGAGCTGGAGTTTGTTTCAAATCTTTCCCTATCATAGATGATGATTTTGTATTAGAGATGTCTACAACACTTTTTTTTTTTTTAACATATAACGTATTATTTGTTTCAGGGGTACAGGTCTGTGATTCATCAGTCTTACACAATTCACAGCACTCACCATAGCACATACCCTTCCCAATGTCCATCACCCAGCCACTCCATCCCTCCCACCCCCCACCACTCCAGCAACCCTCAGTTTGCTTCCTGAGATTAAGAATCTCTTATGGCTTTTCTTCCTCTCTGGTTTCATCTTGTTTCATTTTTTCCTCTCTTCCTCTGAATCTGCTTCTCAAATTCTGCATATCAGTGAGATCATATGATAATTGTCTTTCTCTGATTGACTTATTTTGCTTAGCATAATACCCTCTAGTTCCATCCACGTCCTTGCAAATGGCAAGATTTCATTTTTTTGATGGCTGCATGATATTCCTTTGTGTGTGTGTGTGTGTGTGTGTGTGTGTGTGTGTGTGTGTGTGTGTATGTATATATATATATATCACATCTTCTTTATCCATTCATCTGTCAATGGACATCTAGGCTCTTTCCACAGTTTGGCTATTGTGGACATTGCTGCTATAAACATTGGGGTGCACACGTCCCTTCGGATCACTACATTTGTTATCTTTGGGGTAAATACCCAGTAGTGCAATTGCTGGGTCGTAGGGTAGCTCTATTTTCAACTTTTTGAGGAATCTCCACACTGTTTTCCAGAGTGGCTGCACCAGCTCGCATTCCCATCAACAGTGTAAGAGGGTTCCCCATTCTCTGCATCTTCGCCAACATCTGTCATTTCCAGACTTGTTAATTTTAGCCATTCTGACTGGTGTGAGGTGGTATCTCACTGTGCTTTTGATTTGTATTTCCCTGATCTACAACCCTTTCTTAAGAACTTCCCCTGTCCACAGCCTTGAAGGGGCAGTCCCTGTGACCAAGGTGTACTATGCTAGCCATGCTTATTGGTTTTGGTTGAACATCTGCTCAAAAGTCAGTCCAATTCTCTTCCCCAAAATCTGGGGTTGGTACCACAGACCAAAACAGACTGTGAAGAGCCTCAGGTAAGGGACGGAACCTGCCATTTGGGAGAAACCTTCACAGGCCAAGTTAAAAGCAGATGACTAGGCACTGAAGACAACTGTTAGAGACAGGGAAATGATCATTCACGAAAGAGAAGTAGAAACAAGGGACTTTGGAGTCCAAGAGGAAAAGAGACACAGAAAATCTACCTGACCACTTTCTAATTCCCATAATGTCCGTGCTTCCTGCAATTGGATTCTGTAAGATTTCTTTATGTCCTAACAGTAAGCTTGCTTTCTTTCTACTTTTTATTGTAAAATATATCATACATATAAAAGATGGCATGAAAAGGAGACACAAAGCTAAAAATGTTAATACCAATCCCTACTTAGTAATGAGGTAATTATTCATACATTAGAAGTCCTCTGTCTAATGCCCCTTCCCAATCATATCTCCCCATATTCTGAATTCTGAGTAAATTATTCCCTTGTCATTCTTTATATATTTTAGGTATATTAATTACTGCTTTGTAAAAAACTTCTCTATTTTCTTTTTCAAATTTTTATTTAAATTCTAGTTAGTTAAAACTTCTTTATTTTAGAAAATTTTAAATACGCACAAAATGAGAGAACAGTGGAACAGAGATTCAGGTACTCATTATCTTCTCAACAACATTTTACGTCTTGTTTCTTTTGTCCCTTACCTTCCTGCCCCACCACCACCACACACACAGTGGATTATTTAAAGCGAAGAGAAGACATCATTATATTCATTTAGAACACATCTCTAAAGAAAAAGACTTTCAATATAGGTATGGTACCATTATCGTTCCTGCAAAACTGGCAATTCCTTAGCATCACTTAATACGGAATCCACATTCAACTGCCTCCAATTATCTCAGATTTTTTTTTTCTAACAGCCAGTTTGTTTGAAATCAGGATCCAAATAAGGTTCACGCACTAGATTTAGTTTATATGTGTCTTAGGTCTCTTAATCTATATCATTCCTCACCCCATTGTTTTTCATAAAATAAATCTGTTGAAATGAAAAGTCATAGGACCTGCAGATTTTCCCACATTCTGAATTTGGCTGACTGAATTTTCATGATTTCATGATTCTTCTATTCACTGTAATTACCTGTAAATTGACCTTAGATCTAGAGCTGTGCTAATACAGAAGCCATTAGCCTGTAGCTCAATTTAAATCAATTAAAATTAAATAAAAATTAAAATTCAGCCTCCTGGTCTTATTAGCCACATTTCAAGTACGCAATAGCCACAGGTTGCTAGTGGGTACTGGATAGCACAGAAACATTTTCATCATCAAAGAAAATTCTTTTGGACGGTGTTGACCTAGAGATTTAGATTCAGGTTCAGTTTTGATCTCACAGGACTACTCCAGACATGGCACATGAAGTTCCTATTGCATCACATCAGGAAGCACAAAATATATGCTTGTCACAACTTCAATGACGTAAAGATGGGTGAGTGGGTTCATGTTTTCAGCCTTATTTCACTTAATGGCTTTAGTAGCCATTAATGATCACTGTCTAAAATAGATCCATCATTTCATTAGAGACTAGAAAATGATTTTCATAATTCTAGCACCTTCTACATTTATGAGTTAGAATTCTTCTGTTAAAAAAAAAATCTCGGGGCACCTGGGTGGCTCAGTCGGTTAAGCGACTGCCTTCGGCTCAGGTCATGATCCTGGAGTCCTGGGATCGAGTCCCGCATCAGGCTCCCCGCTCAGCGGGGAGTCTGCTTCTCCCTCCAACCCTCCCCCCTCTCATGTGCTCTCTCTCTCTCTCTTTCTCGCTCTCTCAAATAAATAAATAAAAATCTTAAAAAAAAAAATCTCCTCCCCATCAACCATTTACTTACCCTGAAGTATTACTCATAAAAGAAAGGCAGGATAAAAAATTGAGTCTTCCCTAATTGTCAGAATACTAAGTTAGAATCATAGCAATCTCCATAAAATGATTTGGAGGTTTTGTAAAGTATTGTTAGAAATAAGCAGTTTTTAACATATTTTATGTGTTTCAAGTTTTCCTAGTTTTGGACATTGGGAGCTCTTTAGAGTTGGCTCCTGTGTCCGAGTAGTCTTGCTTATAGCAAAAGTTCCAAGCTCATCTTATAAATGCTCTGCCCCAGCCATTTCTCTAAGGAGTCCCAGTTCTTTCTGATGAGAAAAGGTATACACAGCAACCACATCAAAAAGGGAACCGTGAGAGGTGCCTGGGTGGCTCAGTGGGTTAAGTGTCTACCTTCGGCTCAGGTCATGATCCCAGGGTCCTGAGACTGAGCTCCACATCAGGCATCCTGCTTAAACGGGGAATCTGCTTCTCATTCTCCCTCCGCCCCTCCCACCCCACGCTTGTTCTTTCTCTCTCTCAAATAAAGTAATTAAATTAAATTTTAAAAAGGGAATCATGAGTTAATGGCTTTGCCTAATACATTCAACAGACCTTTACTGGGTCCCTGCTACGTGCCAAGCACCATATTCCATCCTGGAAATATAGTTAAATTAGATATGACTTATGCCCTTAAAGAGCTCAATCTACAGAGGAAGAGAAACTCATAAACAGACAGTTGTAATACAAATGTGTTATTATTTAGAATAGAATTATGCCCTTGACATCACAGGAACATAAGGGGTATTTAATTTAGGGAAGAAAGGTGATCAAAGGACTTTTCCTGAAAGATATGGCAATTATGCTATCTTAAAGAAAAAGTAGGACTTGGCCACAGCAAGGGCATTGAAAAGGGGCATTGCAGGTAGAGAGGATTAAATGAGCAAAAGCAAGAAGACGCAAAAAAAACCCCACCATGGCATAACTATAGAACACTGATGAAAAAATTAATGAAGACACAAAAAAATGGAATGACATCCCATGTTCATAGACTGGAGCTTCACACCCATATTAGGGGCGCCTGGGTGGCTCAATCGGTTAAGTGTCTGCCTTCAGCTCAGGTCATGATCTCAGGGTCCTGGGATTGAGCTCCATGTGGGCTCCCTGCTCAGCAGGGAGTCTGCTTCTCTCTCTGCCCCACCCCTCTCCCTACTTGTACCCTCTCTCTCTCCCTCTCTCTCAAATAAATAAATAAAATTTAAAAAAAAAAAGGAAAGAAAGATTACAAAACTGGAGATATCATACTTCCTGGTTTCAAAATATATTACAAAGTTACAAAAATTAAAAGAGTATGGCATAAAGACAGACCTATAGACCAATGAAACCGAGTAAGAGTCTAGAAATCTATCTATACATATATGATCAACTGATCTTTGAAAAGGGCACCAACAATACACAATGGGGAAAGGATAGTCTCTTCAACAAACTGTGTTGGAAAAACTGGATATTCACATGCAAAAGAATGAAATTGGACCCTTATTTCACACCATACAAAAGTAAACTCAAAATGGATTAAAAACATGAGACCTAAACTATAAAACTCCTAGAAGAAAACATAGGGGAAAAGCTTCATGACATTGGTCTCACAACAAAGCTTCATGATTTTATGGATATGACACCAAAAGCACAAGTAACAACAAAAATAGACAAGTGGGACTACATCAAACAGAAAAGCTTCTGCATAGCAAAGGAAACAATCAACAGAGGAAAAGACAACCTATGAAGTGAGAAAAAATATTTGCCAACCATATATCTGAAAAGAGGCTAATTTCCAAAATAAATTTAAAACTCCCATAACTCAATAGCAAAACAATCCAATAACCCAATTTAAAAATGGGCTTAAGACTGGGATATACATTTCTCCAAAGAAGACATCCAAATGGCCAACAAGTATATAAAAAGATGTTCAACATTACTAGTCATCAGGAAATGCAAATCAAAACCACAAAAATGAGATATCATCTTACACTGTTAGGATGGCTATTATCAAAACAACAACAACAGACAAGTATTGCAGAGGATGTGTAGAAATTGGAACCCTTGCACCTACATGAGAATGCAAAATGGTGTAGCCACTATGGAAAACAGTATAAAGAGTCCTCAAAAAATTAAAAATAGAATTACCATATCATCTACCAATCCCACTTCCAGGTATTAATCCAAAAGAATTTAAATCAGTATCTCAAAGAGATATTAGCACTCCAGTATTTCAGTGTAGCACTAGTCACAACAGCCAAGGTGTGGTAACAACCTAACTGTCCACTGACAGATGAATGGATAAAGAAAATGTGGTAGATACATACCATGGAATATTATAATATTTTTTAAGAGAAGGAAATCCTGCAACATGTGGTAACATGGATGAACCTTGAGAACGTTATGCCAAGTGAAATAAGCCAGTCACAGAAGGACAAATATTGCACAATTCCACTTATGGAGGTATCTAAAATAGTCAAACCCATAAAATCAGAGAGTAGAATGATGTTTGTCAGGGCCTACAGGGAGAGGAAAATGTGGAGTTGCTAATCAATGGGTATAAAGTCTAAATTATATAGGATGGGTCAATTCTAGAGACGTGCTGTACAATATTGTGCCAATAATTAACAATACTGTATTGTACACAAAAAAAATTTAAAGGAAATATTTAGAAGCACTTCACAGAAATAAAAAGAATAAACATTAGTAAAATAAACAAATAAAACACCATGGCTGTTCAGTGTGTATAGCAAGTTCAGTGTGTGCAGAGACCTGAATCTCTAACAAGTGTCTGGCTCCACACAGGTTGCTGGAGATGATGCACTAAAGCAAACACAGTTCTGGCCCTCATGAAGCTTTCAGTCCAGCAGGGAAGACTGAGAAGGACCTCTATCCCACAGATGATCAAGAATTTTAAGCTTAAGTGTAAGCTAGGAAATGACATGGTCAAATTTGTATTTCTGGGTAGGATTCTAGAGCAGCTGATGGTAAGATGGATCTTACCAGATCAGATAGGAGGCCTTGGCAAAGTTCACATGAGAGATGAGGACCTAGTAGTGATATCGGAGACAGAGTAAAGAGGACTCGATTAGAAAATCATTAGGTGGTCAAATTTGGTTTTAGGATGCCTGTGCTGGCCATGCTTATTTCCTTACTAAATGTTCACAAACCATTTGTGACATATTCTAGAACTTTGCTGAGAAGCTGCTTCAAGTTTAATGGTCTACAGATTCTGGATTCTAATCTCTTTTCCCCTTTGGAAATTGATACAGAGGTTCATTTCTAGTCCCTGACAGTCCTCAAAGAGCACACAGTTACAATTGCAGGTTCTTTCAGGACCCTGGATGTAGTAGTCACCTGTGGATCTTTTGGCTTTCAAATACTCAACCTTCTCCTGGAGGGGACTGACTTTGTAAACAGTACACAATGGAAGTCAGAATGGAAAATCCTTCTTTTTCCAAATACAGGAAGTTAGGGACGAGGCACATGACCTAAAATATCCCCACCAAGAACTGGAAATAGCAGTGGCACAAAGGAGGGAGAGAATGCATCTAGTGGCAGCCAAACAGCCCTCACCAAATTGTTCTTGCTGCTTAGCCTCTGGACCAGCCTACTCTTCAGCTTTCCAACAATGTGGTGAGCCTCCTATATTCTTCCAATAATCCATTTTCTGCTTAAGGCAGCCCAAATTAGTTTCTATTGCTTGTAATCAAGAACTCTGACCAAAAGACATGGATAGCATTTGCTTGGATCCAAAAATCTGAACTTAAAATAGTTAGATATCCTATCTTCGTTCTGATCATCTTTATTATTACAGCCAAGACCCAGTGTTTCCTTAGTGATCCTTACTGTATGTCAACTACTTTCTGAGCATTTTGTAGGCATCATCTTTTTGATTCCTCACTGAATCTCCCTGAATTGCATAACCATTGAAGTTGATACTACCATTACTTTTTTATCATTCAAGAAATTGAAGCTCAGAGCGCCTGGGTGGCTCAGTTGGTTAAGCGACTGCCTTTGGCTCAGGTCATGATCCTGGAGTCCCGGGACTGAGTCCCACATCGGGCTCCCTGCTCAGCAGGGAGTCTGCTTCTCCCTCTGACCCTAACCCCTCTTGGGCTCGCTCTCTCTCACTCTCTCAAATAAATAAATAAAATCTTTAAAAAAAAAAAAAAAGAAATTGAAGCTCAGCAAAATCAAGTAACTTGCCCAAGATGGCCAACAAAAAGGAATAGAACTGATATGCGTTCAGGCAGTCCAAGTCCAAAGCTAGCACTCTTAATAACTATATTACACACTGACTCCTCTTCAAATCTTTATTGTGAAATATTACACACAGAAAAGTACACACAAATGTGCAGCTCAATAAATTATCACAAAGCAAACACCTATATAAACTACTACCTAGGCCAAGAAACATCATTCCCAGCACTTTACAAGCCTCATTAATGACCCTCCCAATCATTACTTGTTCCCTTCCTCCATAACCACTGTCCTAATTTAGGGAATCATTTTCTTGCTTTTCTTCATACTTGGGCCACCTAAATATGCATTCCTAAATAGTGTTACTTTATTCTGCCTGAATTCTATATAAAGAGAAATAATGCAGAATATTTTAAGACTAGTTTCTTTCACTCAACATTATGTTTGAAAGATTCAACTATGTTGTTGTAGGTAAGTTTGTTTTCATTGCTATATAATATTCCATGAATATACCATAATTTATCAATATACCATTGATGAAATTTGGGTTCTTTCTAGTTTTTGGCTATTATGAATGATGCTGCTATGAGTATTTTTGTTCATGTCTCTTGGTACACATGTGCACGTATTTATTTTGTATATAAACCTAGGAATGGAATGGTTGAGTCATAGAAATGATAAACATTGCTAGACAATGCCAAACTATTTTCCAAAGGGGTTGTACCAAATATGCACTCCTGCTGGTATTGAGGAACATTCCTATTACTCTGTACCCTTTCCAATACTTGGTCATATTAGTTTTTATTTGGGCCATTCTGATTGGTGTATGCTTTTAGTTTGCACATCACTGATGACTTATGTTTCTTGACCATTTGGAAATCCTCTTTTATAAAAGGCCTATTCAAATCTCTTGCCTATTCTACGGTTGGAGTGTCTTTTTTTTCTTTAATCAAATGATCTTTTATTGAAGTATTTTCCTTTGTAGTCCTCAATAGCTGGGCATTCCACTGTACCACTGTTGATGTCATCTATGACGTCATGAGGGTGGCAGCCTTCAACATCACAGCCCACAGTCTGGCAGTCCCTAGGGTCTCTTTAACTGTTCCAGAGAGTTCTCTAACTAAAGATGGGTGTCCCATCTGTCCCGCAATGTCAACAATCTCATCAAAACTGGTATTTCCATTGTACTTAATATTTTTCCGCTTCTTTCTATATCTTGGCAGTTCCTTGAGGGCTTTGATAATGAGGGCAGAGGCAGAAAGTACCACCTCAATTTGGACCTGTCTGTCCTGAATGGCCATCTTCACTGTAATCCTCAGACCCTTTCCAATCACCAGTTGCTTGGCTAGGTCACCATTACCCTTTTTGGAAGAAAGACTCAGGAGGCCAATCTTGGGGTCCTGGGCAGACAGAGCACCAACTACCCCACTGGTACACTTCAGGTAAATGATTTTTATTTCATTGGGGTCGAATTTAGGCAGCACGGTGCAGGCAGCTGGTGTCAGATGAACCGGGTTAAGGACAGCCAAAGGAAGTTGCACCTTGGCCACCTCCGAGCCAAAAGCTGAAAGCTGGATTGTCTTTTTATTACTTATAGAAGTTCTAAATACAAATCTTTTGTTAATTACATGTGTTAAAAATACCTGCTTCTACTCTGTGATTTACCTTTTCACTCTTTTAATGGTGTCCTTTGGTGACGCAAAGTTCTTCATTTTAATTTGTCAAAATTTATCACTCTTCCTTTTTAGCCATTTGTATGTCCTGTTTGAGATGTCTTCCCCTACACTGAGGTCAATATATTCTCCTAGATTATCTTTTAGGAGCTTATTGTATTGCCTTTAACATGTTGGTATGCAATCCAACTAGAATTGATTTTTTTGTGTGTATGGTGTGCGAGGTAAGGATCAAGTTTCTTTTCTTTCCCTTCTTTCCTTTCTCTTGGGCTACTCAGTAGTCCCAGCGATATTTACCATTCTTTCCTCACTGCTCTACAGTACAGTCTTTATTGCAAACCAAAGATTTTGTTTCTAGGATTTTATTCCATTCCTACGGCCTATTAGACTATTCCATAAAAGCTTTAGACTAAATCTTGACACCTAATAGAGCAAATGTTTCCAACTTGTTTTTATTCACTCAAGTATTTTTATATATGCTATTTATGGCCTTTCATTCCTCTATATATTTTTTAGAACCAGCTTGTCAAATTTCCATGCAAAAACTCCAGCAAAACCCTGCTGGGATTTTTTTATTTATATATCAAGTTGGAGAGAACTGACATCTTTACAATATTGAGTCTTTCAATATAAGAATATATCTTTCCATTTATTTATTCTTTCATTTCTCTCAATAACTATACGGTTTTGGCCACAGAAACAAGATGACAAAGGGGACATCATCATCTGGAAAGTGTTGCAATAAGACATTTACATTGTGCCACCACTGTGGTTCTAAGGCCTACCACCTTTGGAAGTCGACCTGTGGCAAATGTGCTATCCTGCCAAGAGGAAGAGAAAGTATAACTGGAGTGCCAAGGCTAAAAAACAAAATACCACTGGGGCTGGTCGAATGAGGAAGCTAAAAATTGTATACCCCAGATTCAGGCCTGGATTCCATGAAGGAACATCACCTAAACCCAAGAGGTCAGCTGTTCAGCACCCAGTTCTTCCTAAGGATTTCAACAATTAATCACACAATAAATGTTCTGGTTTTTAAAAATAATAAATAATAATAATAATGTATTATAATCTTCTGCACAAAGACTTTGCATGTATTTTGTGGGATTTATTCCTAGGTATTTGAACTTTCTTTACTCTATGGTAAATAATATTTTCATATATTTTTTAACTTCACTGCTGGTTTAGGTACACTTCATTTTATTGCGCTTCACTCTATTGCACTTTGCAGGTATTGCATTTTTGACAAATTGAAGGTTTGTGGCAACCCTGTGTCAAGCAAGTCCATCAGCACCATTTTTCCAACAGCATTTGCTCACTTCATGTCTGTGTCACACTCGATAATTCTTGTAATATTTCAAACTTTTTCATTATTATTGTATTTGTTATAGTGATCTATCATCAGTGAATATACCTCTGCTAAAAAGCCCAGATGACGGTTAACATTTTTTAGCAATATTTTTTAAGGTATTATACTTTTTTTAGACATACTGCCATTGCACATTTAAAAGACTACAATATAGTGTAAACATCACTTTTATATGCACTGAGAAACCAAAGAATTTCACTTCACTTGCTTTATTGCAATATTTGCTTTATTGCAGTGGTCTAGAACTGAACCTGCAATATTTCTGAGGTAAGCCTGTATATATAAACATAATGAAATTTTGCATATTGGCTCTGTACCCAGCAATCTGGCCAAACTTATTAGTTCTAATAACTGATCTATAGATTCTTCTGGATTTTCCATGTATATAGTCATCATCGGCAAACAATGGATTTAACAGGATTCTTTTCTAATTTTCATATATTCTTTTTCTTGCCTGACTCTATTAGCTAGAATATCCAATAAAATGATGAATAGTAAGTAGTGAGAGTGGGCTCCCTTGTCTTATTCCCGATCTCAAGAAGAGAACTTTCAAATCTCACCATTAAGTTTGATGCTGGTTATAGGTTTTTTGTAGATATGCTTTTTCTAATTAAGGATGTTTTCTTTTATTCCTACTTTGCTATGAGTTTTGAATCATATATGGAGGTTGAATTTTATCAAGCACTTTCTCTGCATCTATTAAACTGATCATTTTTATCCACTAGTATACTAAAATGGTGATTTACACTGACTTTTAAAGAACGTTAAAACCACCCTGCATTCCTGAAAAAACCCAACTTGGTCATATATATTCCTGGATTTAGTCTGCTAACATTCTGTTCATGACTTTTTGCATCTATGTTAATGAGTGAGATGAAACTGTGATTTTCCTTTCATCTGAGATTTTTGATTCTGCCTGAAGAATTTAGTTATTCCTTAAGTGCCAGTCTTCAGGTGACAAATCCTGTTTTTGACTGTCTGAAAATATCTTTATTTAACCTTCATTCTTAAAGACTGTTTTCCTGAAAAAAGAATTCTATATTGGTATTTCTTTCAGTATTCTAAAGACGATCTAGCTTGTACTGCTCTGTGCAGAAGTCAGCTATCAGTCCAATTCCTATTCCTTTGAAGGCAAACTAATTTTTCTCTGGCTACTTTTCTCTTTACTTTGCTTTTATAGCAATTATTTTTTAAAGATTTTATTTATTTATTTGACAGAGACACAGCGAGAGAGGGAACACAAGCAGGGAGAGTGGGAGAGGAGAAGCAGGCTTCCCGCTGAGCAGGGAGCCCGATGTGGGGCTCGATCCCAGGACCCTGGGATCATGACCTAAGCCGAAGGCAGACGCTTAACAACTGAGCCACCCAGGCGTCCCTACAGCAATTTTTTTAAAAAGATATTTTTTTGAAAGAGAGACAGAGACACAGCACACGAGTGCGAGCTGGGGGAGGGGCAGAGGAAGAGTGAGACAGTCTCAAGCGGACTCCCTGCTGAGTGCAGAGCCTGACACGACTGGGCTCCACCTCACAACCCATGAGATCGTGACATGAGTAGAAACCATGAGTCAGACGCTTAACTTACTTGAGTCACCCATGCACCCCAGTTTTATAGCAGTTTTAACTTAATGTGAATCCACTGTAGATTTCACTGTACTTATCCTGCTTGGGATACATAGGGCTTCTTAAATCTGTGCATTCCATTAGCTTTGGAAAATTCACAGCTATTATCTCATCAAGCATTGCTTCTGTCCATTCTTGCTCTCACCTTCCAGGACTCCAGTTATATAAATGTTAGACCTTTTCACCATATCTTCTATGTCTCTTACCTCTTTCCTGAATTTCCCATTGTTGCATTTTTAAATATTTTCTTCTGGATATTTTCTTCTGACTTTTCTTCGGACCAGTTCACTATTCTCTCTTCAGACATAGTAACTTTTTGCTAAGCCTATCAACTGAGTTCTAAATTTTCATCTGTTTAATTATAGAATTTCTATTTGGTTCTATTTTTTTTAAGATTTTATTTATTTATTTGACAGAGAGAGAGAGCACAAGTAGGCACAGCAGCAGGCAGAAACAGAGGGAGATGCAGACTCCCTACAGAGCAGCGGGAGCCCTGGGACTCAATCCCAGGACCCCAGGATCACAACCTGAGCCGAAGATAGTCGCTTAACCAACTGAGCCACCCAGGCATGGTTCTATTTTTATAAATTTCAATTCTTTGCCAAATTTATCAAACTTGTCTTTTATCTTGAACATAATAAATATAATTATGTTTCAGTCTGTTGCCCCTTCGGATCGATTCATTCTATTGTTTCTTTTGATTTTTGTTCATGTTCTCTTCCAGGAATCTGGTTATTAATCAAATGTACCAGAAACTGTTCTCATAAAATTGTTTGTAGAAACAATCTGAAGCCTAATCTAAATAAACCTCCAGAGGTTTGCCCTTGCTTCTTCCACATACCTGGGGACTCTAGCAGCCTGGGAGCACCTTAACCCAATTTCACAAACTTAGATTTTTCTGAAAGTGAGCTGCACTCCCTGCAATGGCCTATTTCTAATTTGCCCTTACTTCCAGAACATGGCCCTTCATAGCTCCAACTCAGAGAAAAGGGAGTTCACCAGGGTTCCCCCTACTTGACTGGTTCTGAACATTCCTTGTTGCTTTAGTCCAGGGAGGCACATTCACAGCCTTGACAAACTTCCTCACTCAAGAATCCAGCACATGCCATCAGAGGAGAAAGGAGCCCTCAAAATGGACTCTCATCATTGGACTTCTATCTTTATACTTCGGCCCTCACATTGATAATAGCCTGGTAATTCTTCATTATCTGGCTAGCTCTCCAGGATCTTCAAGCAAATATTCACGTTGACAATTATTTTCTAATTGTCCCCAGTGGGAGAACTGATCCGATTACCTAAGCTGCCATTACTCAAAACAGAAACCAACACCACCACTTTACCTTTTTCAGTTTGAAAATACCTTACTGAATAAAATGGAAACAAAATAGAACTTTTAAAAAGTCTGCCTTCTTGGCGCACCTGGGTGGCTCAGTCATTAAGCGTCTGCCTATGGTTCAGGTCATGATCCCAGGATCCTGGGATCGAGCCCCGCATCAGACTCCCTGCTCAGGGGGAAGACTGCTTACCCCTCTCCCTCTGCCTGTTGCTTGTGTTCCCTCTCTTGCTGTCTCTGTCAAATAAATAAATAAAATCTTAAAAAAAAAAAAAACTCTGCCTTCTTTCTGTCACTGGCTAACAGTATCAGTTCATCTAAGTGGTGGTTCTATCCCCCTTTGATTTATCCTTAGACAGAAACGAAATTAGCACAAAAATAATGAAAAACTGTGGATTTAAAGAATAACAAAAAATTGATCCCTAAAGAGATTTACAACCTATACTTCATAAAAAAAAATTTCATCTGAGAGAAAAAAGCCCAGAAAGGGTCAGTTCCTGATGAGCAGAAAGGCAAAAGAGATGTATAGAATGTCTCTTACAATATAAGCATAGTGAAGAATCTCATGACACATCTGTGTGTTCTTTTTTTCTGAACAGATAATATATCCACATTATTCAAAATTCAAGAAGTATAAAAGTATACAGTGAAAACTTCCACCCACCTCAGTCCCCACCACCAAAAGCAACCAATGTTATTCGGTTTTGTATAGTCCCCCAGAGTTACTTTATGCACATAAGTGTGTGTGTGCATATATATTCTTTTTTATACAAATAATAAGCATATTAAACACTTTTTTCCCATTTATATCTCAGAGATCTTTCCATAACTATATATGAAAAGTTTTGTCATTTTTTTTCTACAGCTGATTAAAATTTCATTGGCTGGATATTCCATAATTTATTTAACCAGTTCCCTACTGATGGACATTTATGTCCTTTCTAATCTTTTACCATTATAAACCATGCTATAAATACTTTGTGTCTAAATCGGCACAAGAATAAGGGCACCTGGGTGGCTCAGAGGGTTAAGCGTCTGCCTTCGGCTCAGGTTATGATCCCAGGGTCCTGGGATGGAGCCCCATATCGGGCTCCTGGCTCAGTGGGGAGCCTGCTTCTCCCTCTGCCTCGCCCCCTGCTCATGCTCTCTCTCTCTCTGTCTCAAGTGAATAAATAAAATATTTTAAAAAATAAATAAATAAATATGCACAAGAATAAATCTAGAGGATAAATTCCTGGAAGGAATGGATCAATGAAAGCATATACTGTAATTGTGATGGATATTGACAAATTGCCCTCCACAGCATTTGTATTAATTTACACTCCTAACAGCAATGTATGAAAGTGCTTGTTCCTGCACACCCCTACCAACATAGTGAGAAATCAAACTGCCCAGTGTATATATCATTTCCATGTCCCTTAACAAAAATTAGGTTGAGCATTTTTCATATGCTAGGAGCCACTTCTCCTAAAACCTTAACAGCTTAATGTAGGAGGAAAAGAGTGAAAAGAGATAGTGCTCTTGATTTTTAGGGTTAAAGGTATATGCTAAATTATGTAAGAACTACTGGTAAAACAGCTTGTAACAGGATTCAGAGAGGCAGGAAGTAAGAAAAGGAGAAAGAAATACTTAAGTTTATTTCCAGGAGTATCAAGTGTGGAAGATGCAGTCCTCTTGTAGAGAGAGAAGACCATTACAAACAGCTTGTTGGGTTTCCTAAATTTATTTAGTGACATTTAGACCACTATAAAGAAGAAAAAGCCAATTTTTCTATAGAGTGCTTTTAATATGTCAGCCAAATATAGACCAATTCTACAAGTATTCCGAGAAGAGACTAGAGAAACCAGGACTAGTTTTGCAAATTTAGATGGTATATGGGAAAATGTTTTTTTTTATTTTAATGGGTATGTATTTATTTTAACATGTATTCGGAAAAGTTGATACATCAAAATAGTAATAGCACAGATATCATTTAGAATGAAACAAAATTTTAAATGTCACTTTAAAGAAAAAATAGTAACCAAATAATTTTGGAATGTATTCTCTAACGTGGCAAAAACCACGACGTGTTACCTTCACGGCCAAAGTCTTAGAAACAATGAACAGAGAAAGGAAAACGGAAGCTCAAGAATAACTAAATTTATAGATTATAGCCTCTAAAGCAAGGTGAAGAGGAAAGAAACTTTCCTATAATGATTTATTTTATATTTGACAATATTTAAAATATTAGTTTTCTTTCTATGTTACCAGCGTTCTGATCATGCTACAGATTTAAATTTATTGTGTACTTTGTACTTTCTCTACAAAGAGAACAAAAAAACAGGTTTTTTCTAAAGCATTTGAATATCAGGTCAGAGTTCTTCAGAACAGGTCTCACAGGACTTCCCCTTCACTAAACAGGCTGCAGAGATAATTAGCCTGGCCTTTTAGATTCAAGGGCAGAGGAACAAAAAGCAGGTTATGTGGTTATAGACTCAAGACGCTTAAACAAAAAGAAACTGGCTGAGTTTATATTCCAACCAAATCCCGAAACCACGTGATCCAATTTCTCATCAGTCCTTCTGAGTGAAACCAGCTCCTCAGTGGTCATTCAGATTACAAACCTTGCCTTATACTGTCATGGAATGAATGATGACAGGACTAACTGGCTATCTCAACACCACAAAAACACAACCACTATCAGAAAAAAAAAAATTACCACAGGCAGACAAATTTATACTATTTTGATATAAAACTACAATAGAAAACCAAAAAACCATAAGGGCTCTTTGGCATAAATTTCCATGCTTTTGCTCCATCCACTATGATAGCCACCAATGATTATGTTTTAATTTAAATTGAAATAGCTACAACATGCAACATTTCCATCACTGCAGAAAGACTAATCACGGTGCTCTAAGACCTACATAAGAATCATGACAAGTTAACCTGACTTGTTTCCAATCCTTAGCATCTAAGTGCCTTGATAGCTCTCACAGTCATTTACACCAAACCAATTTCTAATGCTAACTTCAAGGTCATAACAGACTTTGCCCTTTATTTTCCACAAAGCTCCCTAAACTTAAAAAAGAAAAAAAAAAGTCTGTTCTTAAGTGATGAAACATGTATGCCTCAGAGAGTTTCACTATATAAAGAGTGACATCTCTCTCCTCTTGGGGCCTGAAGGACCCAGGTGCCCCAAATAAGAGACTATTAGAAACAATTACAGTTCACAAAACAGTAAGAGTACTGTGGTCACCGTAAAGCTGAGTTCAGAAGAACATAAAGAAGTTTCCTTACTTCATCACTAAAAACTTCAGCTAACAAACATGAAGACACTCAAAAGGTACTCTCTGCGGAGAATATTGTTTAAAAAAACAAGTTATGATTTCTGGATAATTATAAATTCCTGCTTTGAAGGAACAGGATACACTGAAAGATCAAAACCTTTTTTTTAATCAAAACCTTCAATTCAATAACAGAATGCCCAAACTCACTTCTTTTTTTTTTTTTTTTTAAAGATTTTATTTATTTATTTGACAGAGAGAGAGAGTGAGAGAGGGAACAGAAGCAAGGGGAGTGGGAGAGGGAGAAGCAGGCCTCCCGCCGAGCAGGGAGCCCGATGCGGGGCTCGATCCCAGGACCCTGAGGTCATGACCTGAGCCGAAGGCAGACGCTTAACGACTGAGCCACCCAGGCGCCCCCAAACTCATTTCTTATTGCTGTTTTCCCTCTAGGAGAGGAATGGCAGAAACCTCCTTCAATTTCATTCTATCTCAGGCCTCTATTGTTTACTTACTGGATCATTTTCTAGAGGAAGGTGGCAGAAGAATCCAATCAGACTCCTAATTTGAAGCAGTTTTTTAAGTTTATTCCCCAGGTTATAAAACTCTGAGCCAAGCCAGATGCATGATTTCCGCACTGCTTTGGAAATCCAGCTTCATGCTAACCCCACATTTCTCAACAGCAGCACTGCTGACACTTGGGGCCAGATCATTCTTCGTTGTGGGGGCTGCCCTGTGCATTGCAGGGTGTTGAGCGACATCCCTGACCTCTACCCACTAGATATCACGGACAGCCCTCCCCCACCTCCCCAGCCGTGACAACCAAACCATCCCCTGAGCATCCCCAGGCAAAATCGCTCCTGCTTGAGAACCACTGCTTTAACCCAAGGAGCATTCTTAATTATCTCCACCCTAGTTCTTCATATGCATTTGGTGCTCCTCCAAATCTCTGTGTTGAGACTTTGTCTCTCAATCCAGCAAATATTTATAGGACCTCTAGGACACAACATCAAGGGCTCTAGAAGATAAACAGAGGAGACAGATTCTGTCCCTCCTCTCAAGCAGATTTCTTGGGGGAAAGTACATAAAGAACTGTAATAACAGATACTCAATTATATAATGTTTTGAGTTGCTGATGTTTGTTCCTGGGGTACTCTCATCTTACCACACTAAAAATATCTTGAGGGCAAAGACCATAACCTGCCTTGGAATACCAATACTGGATCAATAGCCAATAAAAACAAATGATTGTAAGCTTCATGAGAACAAGGTGACAGTTTCATACAGAGAGTAAAATCACCACACTAACTTGGGCAGATAAGTTAACCTCTCTCAGCTGTAGTTTGTTCTTCTATAAAATGGGGGAAAAGGGACACCTGGGTGGCTCAGTCGGGTGATCTGCCTTCAACTCAGGTTATGATCTCGGGGGTCCTGGGGTCCAGCTCTGACTCACTAGGGCTCAGTGGGGAGTCTGCTTCTCCCTCCGCCCCCCTCCAAACCACTCGTGCTCTCTCAAATAAAATCTTCAAAAATAAAATAAAATGGGGAGAAAATGACTGCTGACAGGATTAAGTCAGATAACACAAGTAAATATCCACTCTCTGGCACAAAGAAGCATTCAATTAATGTAAGTTATCATTACTATTATTTTATTAGCAACAAATCATACCTCAAGGGGAAGAGTGTGCTCTGGGCTACAGTAACAAGCCCCTACAGGACAGAAAAAGAAACCAACAGTCACCCTAAGGGCAAGAGGAAGAAAGTAACCAGAAGTATTTTTATCTATGTCCTGGGGGAAAAAAGTGACTGCAGGACCCAATTAAAAGGGGGGGAGGGGAGGAATTCACTCTCAGAGACAAACCCACCATCCTCCAATATATTTGACTATTCTTAGTCAAAATTTAAAATGTTTGGGTTTGTTTGCCATAAGCACACAAGGAGCTTAAGGGGAAGTAAAAAAAAAAAACACACAACACTCATAAATATTGACATATGCAAGGGACAGATGTTTATGAGACTCTTGAGTGTTCGTCTGCTGAATCTTTTAGGAATTATGCTTAAAATTTCTATTGCTGTAATGTTAAATACATGCCATCAATTTTGAATATACTACAAAGCATAAAAGTTCATATAAAGGAAAAACGGACAAAAATTGTTATATGTTTTAAAGTAAGAGAACATAAAATCACGGAGGAAAGCTGGGTGATTCAAAGGTGTGTGTTGTGTGACTGAAGCAGCGCTAGAGGATGGGAGATATTTGGGCGAGAAGTAAAAGATGAGAAGAATCACCACCATGCAGGAAGACACACATCCAGGAACACCTCTGAGAGCACACAGAGTTGAGGTGAGCAAAAACAGATCTTATTCTCAGAACAATGAATAACACCACCAGTTATAGTGTGTCCCGGGGGAAGAGGCACTGAAACTTCAGACAGTGACGCATGTAACTCTCCCCCCAATCTTATTAGGCGGGTACTGTCAGTACCCACATTTTTACAGATGAGGAGACTGGGACGGAGAAGTGACTGGCCCAAGGTCACTTAATCAGTACGCTGAAGACTGAGACTCCAACCCAGGCGCCCCGCACCACCTCTACCACTATAGCTGATGGTGTCTATTTTCATTTCAGACTTGGAAAATTAATTTCTACTTGCCACTTAGTGAAACCAGTTTTCTCCCCCTACCCTTTGAATCTCCATGTGTGGTGAGCACAAGGAGGCCCGAGAGGTCAAAGTGCGATGGATGCACCCTTCGCCTCTGGCTGCTGAAGTAACCCCCCCCGCGCAGGAACTCGCGTGGGTAGAAACGAATGAGGGAGGGTCGCCAAAGTCCCTATTTCAGCCCCTAGGTCCTGCCTTTGCTCCGGCCACGATGCTCACTCAGAAGACCCCAGAACCTCCCGGCTCCCGCTCTGCTTCTTGTCTCCCCCACTCTGAGCGACCGAGACGCAGCGGCGAGGCGCGGGGGCCTGTGTGCTGGGGCGGCGGGGTATGCAGGGTCAAGCGGGGCTCAGGCCAGCGGCAAGCGAGGATGCCCTGCCGGACCCG
Organism: Callorhinus ursinus; assembly: GCF_003265705.2. NCBI lineage: Eukaryota > Metazoa > Chordata > Mammalia > Carnivora > Otariidae > Callorhinus > Callorhinus ursinus. Next base: position 48,923,332 of record NW_027397070.1, read on the forward strand.
GGCAGAGAGCGCGCGGAAAAGCTGGGCCAGGACAGAGGTGGGCAGCGGGGTGCGGAGCCACGAGCAGGGGACAGCGAGGCTGGCGGGGCTGGGGTTCGCGGCCAAGGAGGGACCCGCAGGCGAGCTGAGGCTCAAGAGGCGCAAGGGGGCACTGCCATCTGGGCCGATCGGAGAAAGGAAGCGGGGCAGGAACCACGGCATTTCGAAACTGGAGTAGCGAGCAAGCTCGAGCGCAGTCCCGGGCCGGGCGGGGGAGGCGGGGGCCGAGGGCCCGGACATGGCCCGGGGGAGCGAAGGCGTAGGCTCTGCGCGCGAAGGGGATGGATGCCCGGGTGGGTCCGCTCCGCCGAGGGGCGCGGGGCAGAGTGGGACAGGGCGCGGCCGAGCCTCGCGCGACGAGCGGGGCCCCGAGGCCGGGCGGACCCACCCGCTGGCCCCCGGCTTGCGTACCTGAGGCGGCCGCCTGGCTCCCCTCCACTCCCGGGCCGTCCCCGCCGCGGCCCGCCGGCCCCGCAGCCGCCTGCTGCTCCGACATCTGCAGCCCGCTCCGCTAGCGCCTCGGCAGCCTACAACGAGTGGCTCCGGAAACAGCCGAAGGCCGAGCGAGCACGGCGGCGGCGGCGGCGGCGGCGGCGCGCCGGGAGGAGCCGAGCGGGGCCCACGGGCCGGAAGAGGCGGTGCGCCAAGCCCCCGAGCGGCCGCAGGGGCTTTGGGCAGCGGAGGCTGGCGACGCGGACGCGGGGAGGGTGACTGCGTGCTTTTGATCGCAGGTTTTTAGTCAGGGTTTGACAGAACAAACAAAACCTGGGGAAGATTCAGGAAGACTCGGCCGGAACTCATGGTATCCATAGCGACGCTATCGGAAGTTGGGGTTGCTAGGAGGCCTGGGCGCGTTGGCTAACGTGCGTCATGGCTGAAGTCCCAGAGTATTACGATTCCGGCCCAGTTGAAGGAGAAGATCTGGAGTATGAGGTAGTCGACCTACCAACGTCTCTTAAAGTGGCTCAAGATGCCGAAGCTGACACCATGGCAGAGGTAGGCCCGGAGCTACCTGTAGAGCTTGACCAGGAACCCCAGCCAGAGACGGAGGATAAAGACCTCGAAGAAGTGGGGGTGCGAAAGAATGTACACCTACACGTAAAACCAACCGGCACGTCCAAGGAGGAGATTCCCGAGGAGTCTGAGAGAGACCTTCCTAGAGAGACTGATCCAGGGATGCCGCAGGAGGCGAAGTCAGAGACATTGAGAGAGATGGGAGGAGAGCTTTTCAAGGATTTGCAGGTCCTTATGGATGATAAAGAGGAGCCAGATTTAGAGCCACCGGAGGAGGCCAAAATAGGTGTTACGGAGGATGTACTTATAGAGTCAGATAAGGAAACAGATCCGGAGCTACCAGAGGAGACAGAGTCTGAAGATTCAGGGGCGTCAATCAGTGAGACAAGATTAGAGTTGCTAGAACAGACCATACTGGAGGTTCTGGAGGATTCACTGAAAGAGCAATATGAAGAAACAGGTCCAGAACCTCCGGAGCAGACCAAACCTGAATTTCCAAGTGAGAAACTAAGAAAATCAATTGAAGAGGCAGATCTACAGCCGCCAAAGATGACCGTTCCAAAGGAAGCACAAAGAAAATCACCCGAGGAGAAAGGGAGGGAGCCATCTGAGCAGGCCAGACCAGAGTTTCCAGAAGGGAAACCAAGAGAAACTGAAGAGGCAGGTCTAGAACCTCCAGAAGAAACTAAACCAGAGGTTCCACAGGAGATACAAAGAAAAGCAACTGAGGAGAAAGAGACAGAGCCACCTGAACAGACTAAACCAGAGTTTCCAAAGGAGAAACAAAGTAAGTCTACTGAGGAGGCAGGTGTAGAACCACTAGAAGAGACTAAACCAGAGAATCCAGAGGAGGACCAAAGAAAATCAACTGAGAAGAAAGAGACAGAGCCACCTCAGCAGACCAAATCAGAGTTTCCAGACCAGAAACCAACTAAGTCTAGTGAAGAGAGAGGAAGAAAGTCAACTGAGGAGAAAGTTCCAGAGCCACTTGAAGAAACCAAATCAGAATTTCCTGAGGAAAAATCAAGAAAATCAATTGAGGAAACAGGTCTAGAGCCATCAGAAAAGACCAAACCAGAAGTTGAAGAGGAGACCCAGAAAGAGTCAACTGTGAAGAAAGTTTTAGAAGCACTAGAGGACACTCAACCCTCAGAGCAAAAAGATAAGCAAAGAAAATCAACCGAGGAGACAGGACTGGCACCACCACAGAAGTCCAAATCAGAGGAGACAGTAAGAGACTCAACAGAGGAGAAAGGTCTAGAGCGAAAGTTTCCAAAGAAAGAACCAAGAAGATCAACTGAGGAAACAGGTCAAATGCCACCACAGAAGACCAAAACAGAGGTCCAAGAGAAGACACAAACAGAGGAAACTGAAGAGAAAGATCTAGAATTACCAGATAAAGCCCAACTACCACTAAGAATAGTGTCATCTACAGAATTTTTCAAGGAAGATAGGGCAAAACCAGTCAAATTTAAGTATTCCCTAGACAAGGATGAGCTAGAACACTCTGACTATCAAACGAGAAAGTGGTCATTAAAAGAAACCAAGAAAGCTAAAAAAGAGTCTATGTTCGGGTCTCTCACAATAAGTGAAGTAGACTCAGTGAGTGTAAGTTATGAGTTTTCTAAGGATTTTAAAGGACTGTTTGAGGTTACCGATATCAGTGATGATTTATACCCTTACCTCTCAGACTCTCAGAGGGATTTGAGAGAGTCTTTTAGTGAAAAAGTTGTAGCTTTGTCCCCAGAGTTGAAACAGGTACATAAAGATGAAGAAACCCAGCCAAAAGGAAGTGCTGAGCTACAATTTGAGTATCTTAAGTGGAGCCCAGAGAAAGTTGCAGAGTGGATTAGTGAGCTAGGCTTCCCTCAATACAAGGTATACAAAAGTAACATTTTTAAAAATCACATTCTGTTATTCTATCTCTTATTCCTCTTACCCTGACCTGAGCTCTTGCCTCTTCTTCACTACCAGGAGCATAGAAAAGTCCTGGACTATGATAGAGGTAACTTGGATTTAAAGTTTGTCCTTTCCATTGATGTATTTTGTGTTTTGATAGAGGAAGGGAGGGTCACATTTGTTTGTTTTCCCTATTTATCACAATGAGTATACTTCTCTGCAATTCTTGAGTAAAGACTAAGAAATTTATATAGGCCTCTTTTCACAAGAAACTTTTTTTTTTTAACAGATTATGACCAAGGTAGACTTTTTGATACTTTGTCAAGTTGTTTTAGTGGCAGCTGCCTTAAGTTGTACTATTAATTAATTGCTCCAAATATGTCATGTGTATCATGAGCACCTAACAGTATTAATTTAAATAGCCAATTCACCAAGAGTAGTTTTATTAAAAAGACAAGAGTGAGGGGCGCCTGGGTGGCTCAATCGTTGGCCGTCTGCCTTTGGCTCAGGTCCTGATCCCAGGGCCCTGGGATCGAGTCCCACGTTGGGCTCCCTGCTCGGCAGAGAGCCTGCTTCTCCCTCTCCCACTCCCCCTGCTTGTGTTCCTACTCTTGCTCGCTCTCTCTCTGTCAAATAAATTTTTTAAAAAGTTTTAAAAAATAAAATAAAAAAGATAGAGTGAATGTCAACTATATGTCAATAAAAATATAATAAAAAATTTTAAAAACAGGAAACTGAAAAAAAAGATAGGGTGAATCCTCTTATTTCATTGATGCCAACTATGTTCTTAGGCTACCACAAAAAAAACACAAGGTCTGAAATCTTTTGTACTACTTAAAAATTTAATTGATGCATGAAAGAAGCACTAGGTGTATCATGCCAGAAAAAAAAAATATTAAGAAACAGTATGAAATTTAATGGAAAGCTTAGATGGAAAATATGTGGGATTATTAGGATTACTTTAAATTTGAATTTAATTTAAAACAATTAAAATTTTTTTCCCTATACAGAACTAGAAACAAACCTGATTTATCTTTCCCTCCCTCCCTCCCTTCTCTTCCCCCAACCCTTTCTTCTCCTTCCTTCCATCCCTCTCTTTCTTTTCTTCCATTTACCATAATCATTTGAGTGATATTCTTGTTGTTCTAACAGGAATGTTTTACCACAAACTTCATCTGTGGTCGAAAGCTCATTCATGTAAACTGTTCAAACCTCCCTCAGATGGGGATAACTGATTTTGAGGACACGAAGGTGAGTTGTGTTTCATGTTTCCCTGTAGAGCGCTGCCTCAGACCAACCTCCTGTTTCTGTCAGTGACGTGACCATAATCGCAGTCCCACCCCCACCCCCACCCTCCCCCACACAGTGGTTTCTTCCTCTGTCTCCTTTGATCCCCACAAAGATCCCAGGAACTGTCAGTTCCCTGTATAGCATCTGGCTTTTTCCATTCTCACTTGTTCAGACCTCTCTTGCCTCATTCCTAGAATATTCCAGTAGCGTCCTGCTTTTAGTCTCTGTCCATAGGCCTTTGGATTCAACAGCCCAGCTATTAGACTTTCACGCTCCAAGTATTTAGACTAGTCAGAAACCTTTGGATCCCCTGTGCTTGCAAGAGAGTCTCAGTTCTTTAGCTTAGGACTTGAGGCACTCCACAAGTTTTCTCCAGCCACCACTCTCTCCCCTGTGTCTCTACAGGAGTTTCCTGCTCAACCTCACAGGGTCTGACTCACACCCTTGAACTCCTGCCTTGTACATTCCTCCCTCTACATCTCTGCTCAGTCCCCCTCCCCCTGTGTGACTAATATGAACCTTAATCATCCTTCAGGAGCCAGCTCAGTTCTCATCTCCCCATGAAATCTTTCCTGACCTCCCCAACCCCAATAACCTCTCCCCGCAAGCTCTCATATACTGTACGTCTCTAACACCCATTTGGTACTTTTATAATGCCATATGTGTTTGGCTGCTTTGCTTCTAACTTTGCAACAAGTTACATTAACCTCACTGGACCTCAATTTCCTAAGATCTCTTCAGCACCAGCAGTCTATGATTATGCATCTTTGTATAACACTACCCTTCATTTATAGTGCTTTATAGTTGACAAAGCTTCACACACATAATCACATTTATAACCTTGCCTTTAATACCCCCCCACTCCAACATATCAGTGTTCATTCAGTACACTCTTGAACATAAGCTCTGCCTCAGTGGTTCTCAAACTTGAATAGTCTTCGGAATCAGATGAGATTTTTTTTTTAAATTCCTAGGATTCATGCTCCAGAGATTTTGATTCATTAGGTCTGGGGTAGGCCCTGGAATTTGTTCCCTACGTGACTCTTGATCAGGCATTAAAACCATGTAATTCCATAAGTCATATGATTTAGAAAATAAAGTTATACTTGTTAATACCTAAGTCCTTTTCCTGGCAACAAGATATAAAGAAATCCTTTAAATTATTAAACGTAGTCCTAAGTGAACTTTTAATCTTTTGAACTCTACTATAGCCATCTTCTGAGTGCTTACCATGTGTTGGGCACCATACATGTATCATTTCTTATAATCCCCATTTTATAGAAGAGAAAACTGAGGCCCAGAAAGATGAAGCAACTTACACAAGATTATTCAGAGAGTAAGTTTAAGAGCCAGAATTCAGATCCATTCTGTATGACTTCCATGCTCTATTTAAACCACTATACTATATTGCCTCTCTAAATGAACAATTTTGTAACCATGAACCACTACATATGTAATGTGGAAAAGGACCACTCATTACAAATTGGTATTTCCAACCATACCTTCACATAGCTACCAAGTACCACCAGATAAAATATCTTAACTCTTTTTATGTTCAAAGATGATATGACTGTGTTTTTGAGCTCTAATTTCTACTTATGTTTATGGTGTTTTGGATTTTCTAAATAAAAATAGCAAAATAGTAACCTGTAATACAAATTCCTGAAATGTTTTAAGTACCAACAATTTCAGCTGCTAATGAGAAAGCATTTTTCAGAGTCTGCCAATTCATTTTGTTTCTTTGACATTGATTCTAAAAATAACAATATCAACAATGCAATAGGAAAAATTGTAATTATGCTTTTTCAGGCCTTGCAAGAAATAAGAGGTCTTAAAAATCTTCTGAAATCTGGGGCGCCTGGGTGGCTTAGTCGGTTAAGCAGCTGCCTTCAGCTCAGGTCATGATCCCAGGGTCCTGGGATCGAGCCCCACGTCAGGCTCCCTGCTCAGCGGAGAGCATGCTTCTTCCTCTCCCTTTCCCTGCTGTTCTGCCTACTTGTGCTCTCTCACTCTCTGTCAAATAAATAAATAAAATCTTTAAAAAAAAAAAAAATCTGGGGCATCTGGGTGGCTCAGTCGTTAAGCGTCTGCCTTTGGCTCAGGTCATAATCCCAGGGTCCTGAGATCGAGCCCCGCATTGGGCCCCCTGCTCAGCGGGAGGCCTGCTTCTCCCTCTCCCACTCTCCCTGCTTCTGTTCCATCTCTCATTGTGTCTCTCTCTGTCAAATAAATAAAATCTTTAAAAAAATAAATAAATAAAAAGTAAAAAAAATTCTGAAATCCTCATGAGTAAATGATGTATCCAGTGGTCTATCCTTATACCCCAAGAACTTTGAATAAGCAAACTTGGGAATACTTATCAAAGTCACCAGACAAATGTGGCCTCTCCTTGAAGTCACTAGAGTAATAAAGATCAAGACATTTAAAGGTATCTTAGAAAAGTTTACTTGAGGGCGCCTGGGTGGCTCAGTCGTTAAGCGTCTGCCTTCAGCTCAGGGCATGATCCCAGGGTCCTGGGATCGAGTCCCACATCGGGCTCCCCGCTCAGCAGGAAGCCTGCTTCTCCCTCTCCCACGCTCCCTGCTTGTATTCCCTCTCTCGCTGTCTCTCTCTCTCTCTGTTAAAAAATAAAAAAATCTTTAAAAAAAAAAAAAAAGTTTGCTTGACACTTAGGTCCACAGAAGAAAGCTAATTATACACTGTGACAGAGGTAACTTTTTAGAGATCATACATGAGCTTAATGTTGGTTCGCAATCCTCTTGGGAGCTTTCCTTGTGTAATCTGAAACTGGCCCCTGTGCTCAGAGGGCAGGGAGCGACTGAAGAAAGAGGCAGGTCACTCCAGGTTGGTAGGTGGCAGTTTTAATAATAACAAAGGGAATTTACATATGAGGTTTGTCTTGGATGACAGCGAGATGAATGGATCTCCACGCCTTGCCTTTAAATTTCAAAAGTTTATAAAGAGGCTCTAACTGGTTCAGTAACATATACTGTGCAAGTGTTTTCAACACCATATCACCCTCTGAAGGCCATGTCCTTAAAGCAGCCTCTGGGAATGGGAAAGGCAAGTGGAACCCACATTCCAAGGACAGGGGAGGGGGTGAAGAACCTCTGAGTGCCTGGGTCCAGCTCATGGGTCAATCAGCAGTCACATCTTTTTTATCACATTCCCCAACACTTGAGTATGCTGTAGTTACCTTTCTTACTGATATATAAGCATTTTTAATCCCACCATTGTAATTACAGCAACTAGTATATCCACAATTTATCCCACAACAACACTTACACAGTGTAGTACTCTTTTTCATGTTAACTCTCCCACATCATCTGGGATGCCTGGGTGCCTCAGTCAAGTGTCCAACTCTTGGTTTCGGCTCAGGTCATAATCTCCTGGGTCATGATCTCATGGGTTGTGAGATCAAGCCCCACATTGGGCTCCGTGCTCAGAGGGGAGTTTGCTTTAAGATTCTCTCCCTCTGCCCCTCCCCTCACTTACTCACTCACTTGCTCTATCAAATAAATAAATCTTAAAAAAACAAAACAAAACAAAAAAAACCTCTCCTGCATCATCATTCATGGGCTTTGGCAGAGTGGCAGGACTGGGGAAAGAGCGGGTGTCTTGAGTTCAGAATTCCGGGCATGCTGCTAAGAAACTGAACCACATTTGGACTGCACATCCCATTTACAAGCTTTGCAGTTAATGTATGGCCAGTTTCTGTTCTCTTCAGCTTCCTTTTACTTCCTTAATTTTGCAATTATCCATGCTTACCCTGCATGGGAACTTACTATTCCCTTTGCCCTTCCTCCAACATACTGAGAAGACAAAAGAAGAGCTAACTGTGTGGGTGAGACTGGTGGGGAGTATAGAAGGAAAGAAACACTAATTCTTTGAACCTGGCCAAGGAAGCTCTTGAAGCTACTATCCTGTTATTCCAATTTGTAGAGATGCATTAGCTTGGTAGAAAGGGGAGAGGAAGTCAACCTTATTTATTCTAGGGACAAGCCAGACAAAATAGCATTATACCTGCTTCAGCTTTGTCTCTTAGAAAATAATTCTTAAAATATTTTTAACTGTTAACTCCAAGTGAAGAAAAGAATTCTGTGATAAATATTTGAAGAATAATATAGGTGAACTGCTTATTCCTTTTGTATGCATGATTTTCTATTACAAAATATAGCCTCATAAGCTTTATATCCCAGCAATTTTACTACACTTGCCTTGATACAAACTATTTGAATAGCACAGATTCATAACATGTGAGCAAATTATCACTAGACAAAAATATTTTTCTTTTTTCAACTTTCAATTTTCGAATTATTTTAGTTTTACAGAAGAGTTACAAAGATAGTACAAAGTTCCTATATACTCTTACCCCAGCATCCCCTAATGTTAACATCTTATGTAACCATGTGACATTTATCAAAACAAAGAAATTGGGGTGCCTGGGTGGCTCAGTCAGTTAAGCGTGTGACTCTTCATTTTGGCTCAGGTCTTGATCTCAGGGTCGTAAGACTGAATACCACCTCAGGCTCTGCACTGGGCATGGTCTGATTAAGATTCTCTCTCCCTCTCCCTCTGCCCCTCCACCCCTCTCTCCTGCCCTTAAAAAAAAAAAATTTAACATTGGTACAATACTATTAAGCAAATTACAGACTTTATTCAGATTTCTGCAATATTTCAACTGATGTCCTTTTTTTATTCCAGAATCCAATCAGGGATACTACTTTGCCTTTAGCTGTCATTGTTTTCTTGGTCTCCTCCAATATGTGACAGTTTCCTGATCTTTGTCTTTCATGACCTTAACACTGAAAAGCAGTAGTCAAGTTTTTTGAAGATTTCCCTCAATTTTAGTTTGTCTCATGTTTCCCATGAAGATATGCATTTTGGGGGAGACTATCACAGAGGTGATGAGCCCTTTTCATCTCATCAGGGAGTACATGATATCAACGTGATTTTTTACTGGAGATGTGAACCTTGATCACCTGGTTAAGATGGTGTCTGCCAGGTTTCTTCACTATGAAGTTACTATGTTCCCTTTCCAGATTCTGTTTATTAGAAGTGAGTTAGTAGGTCCAGCCCACACTCTGAGAGAGGGGAATTAAGATCCACCTCCCGGAGGGAGGAGTACCAGAGTTTATGGACATATAGTAAAACTATCACAGTAATAAATATATTGGAGAAGATAGTTTGAGGCTATGCAAATATCCAGTTCCTCCTTAAAATTTGGCCTACTAATTTTAGCATCCATCAGTGGATCTTGCCTGCAGCAGTTATTTCTGTGGTGTTCTAATGGGGATTTTCTATTTTCCTCATTTCTTTCATGTTTAATTGGAACCCTTTGTAAGGAATCCTGTGTTTAATTGTCCCTTCTCCACCATTTGGGAACACTTTCAGTTTGGCCACTGTGTCCTCCTGACATGCTCCCCTTATTTTTTTCTAGTGCTAGTACTCCAGCCAGAGCATTACATGTTACTTCAGACCATCTCCAAGGAGCCCTGGTTGCTTTTATCGGATTCTTAGAAACCAAGATGTGGCACTAGTTGTGCTTGTTGCTGTGGGGGTGTCATGGCTTCTAGGCACTCTGAGCAGAAAGATGTAGGAAATATATGTATATATACAAATCCCATGTATACACAGATTTCTTCTTTCTGTTAGCATGAGTTCGTACTGTTCTCTCTGCCTCTAGCCCAGCACTGGCTTCATTCTAGCCTTCCCATCCTTTCTATTCCTTACCCCACTTGGCTTCTTGATAATTTCCTTCTCTGACAGGAGAAACCTGGCTCTTCTTATCTATAAATATGTATGCCTATGAGAAACAAATTTACCAATAGAGTATAGTGTTTGTCTACAGTTCTTTTTGTCTTCAGCTTTACACTACCTAGACAGAACACTGTTTTTCAAAGTTAGTTATTTAGGTCAGCTCCTTTCTTCCCTACCCCTTCAGTGAGATTATGTCTTACTTTGTAATACAATTAGATTCATTGTCCACAGCCTATATTCTATCATGGGTTCCTGAGACAGCTTTTTAAAAATTTGCATAAAGTCACTCTTTGCAGTGGACAGTTCTGTGGGTTTTGGCAGATGCACAGGATCATGTATCCACCACACAGAACCATACAGAACAATTCTGTCACCCTAAAATTCCCCTTGTGTCCCCTTGGTAGTCAGCCTATCACTCCACCCCAAGCCCTGGCAACCACTAATCTGTTTCTTGTCGCTATAGTTTTGCCTTTTCCAGAATGTCACATAAATGGAATCAAGTAATATGTAGCCTTTGAGTCAGGCTTCTTTTCCTTAGCAAAATGCATTTAAGATTAATCCACATTGCTATATGAACTGACAGGCAGATTTTAAGGAGACTATACATCTGCTTTAATAATGGTGGTATAGATGATTCATATTTGAACCATAAGAAGATATCTTTAGGTTTAATTAAATTATAGCTTCCAATTATGCAAATGTGCATAGTTACATACTATAAGGTAACCAAACAGTATAACTAAATCGGTAATGATGAAGCAAAACCATCAGTAGCTTACAAATAAAAGAATAGCAGCCTTTGGGGGCACCTGGTTGGCTCACTCAGTTAAGCATCCAATTCTTGATCTCAGCTTAGGTCTTGATCTCAGGGCCCTGAGTTCAAGCCCCATACTGGGCTCGATACTGGGTGTGGAGCCTACTTAAAAAAAAAAAAAAAATAGCAGCCTTTAAAAACCTTAATCAACACAGGATACAGGGTGCCTGGGTGGCTCAGTTGGTTAAGCAACTGCCTTCGGCTCAGGTCATGATCCTGGAGTCCCAGGATCGAGTCCTGCATCGGGCTCCCTGCTTCAGCAGGGAGTCTGCCTCTCCCTCTGACCTCCTTCCCTCTCATGCTCTCTCTCTACCATTCTCTCTCTCTCTAATAAATAAATAAAAAATCTTAAAAAAAACACACAGGATACAATGATGATATAGTAATAATAGAATCCTCTTGAAAACTGTAGGCATTAAAATATCTGCTTGAGACCATGTGAAGTAGGTGCTCTGCAGTGATGTCAGGCATTGAGCATGGGCCACCATCTTAGAATGTGGAATAAGAATCCTTAGGAGGGCGCCTGGGTGGCTCAGTCTGCCTTTGGCTCAGGTCATGATCCCAGGGTCTTGGGATCGAGTCCCATATCGGGCTCCTTGCTCGGCGGGAAGCCTGTTTCTCCCTCTCCCACTCCCCCTGCTTGTGTTCCTGCTTTCGCTCGCTCTCTGTCAAATTAATAAATAAAATCTTAAAAAAAAAAAAGAATCCTTAGGAAATCCTAATAGTCTTCATGAATACCTATATTTAATAATCCTTACTAACTCAATTAAGTTACTAGTAAGTTGCTGTAAGTCCTAGGCAAAAATAAAATCTGTTACTTGTTATTCATCAGAACTAAGAAAAAAACTCACAGTTTTAGATTAATTTGTAGCCCATCAAAGGACCCTCTTACTCCTTTGCAAGAGATGGTCAGATTATATTTCCTGATTCCACATGTAACCAGTAGTTTTGTAACACTTTTAATTTCTGCATTAGAATATTAAACAGTACTGGACTTTCTCAGCCTACAGTAGGCACATAGCTCTTTTAGTTAATAGTGAATACATTTGTTTATGACTAAAGAGTCCCTCCTGGGGACACCCATCTGTAAACCTCAGTGAATCTATGAAATAACCTGCTTGGTAAGGGGCATTCAGGGTGAGTTGTTGAACAAAGAAGGTGCTCAGTGTAGCAGCATCAATTACAAATGAGCATTCTTAAGGGGTGGTAATTTGGATCTAAAAGCTCAATTGTATTCCCACTGGGTACAAGGCAACTGTGTAGACTCTCTTACCCACAAATCATCTCTAGACTCTAAATAAAACCAATTCAAGTAAGATTTGAGAAAAAGGTATCTTGTCTACCTATGATTTTTTAAATTTATTTTTTAATCAGAGAGAAAGAGAGAGTGAGCACAAGCAGGAGGAGTGGCAGGCAGAGAGAGAAGTAGGCTCCCCGCTGAGCAAGGAGCCCAATGCAGGACTTGATTCCAGGACCTTAGAATCCATGACCTGAGCCGAAGTCAGCTGCTTAACTGGCTGAGCCACCCAGGTATCCCTTGTTTATTTTTTAATTTTTTAATTTTTTTTAAAGATTTTATTTATTTATTTGACAGAGAGAGACAAAGCGAGAGAGGGAACACAAGCAGGGAGAGTGGGAGAGGGAGAAGCAGGCTTCCCGCAGAGCAGGGAGCCCGATGCGGGGCTCAATCCCAGGACCCTGGGATCATGACCTGAGCTGAAGGCAGACACTTAACAACTGAGCCACCCAGGCACCCCTATCTATTTTTTTAAATAGTTTTGTTTTTTTGTTTTTTTAGAGAACGCGCACACTCACGAGCAGGGAGGGGGCAGAGGGAGAGAGAGAGAGAATCTTAAATCTTAAGCAGACTCCACACTCAGCATGGAGCCCAACACAGGGCTCGATCTCAATACCACAAGATCATGACCCAAGCCAAAACCAAGAGTCGGATGCTTAACCAACTGAGCCACCCAGGTGCCCTGTATCTTAGCTATCTAAAATGCATTACTAATGGACAGTTTTGCATCAGGTTAAGAACTGTAGCATGAATGCATTTTACAACCTTGTAACTATGGCCAGTAGTTTTAAACTAAACTAAAAAAAAGAAAAGAAAAGGAAAAAGCTCCACTCACCCTTTTGGCTGCGTTCTAGCAGAAATTTCATGGACTACATTCTCATCCAGATGCAGAATATGAATTCAGATAGCAGTGTTATAGCAGACCTATGACTAAAGCTAGAATTTGAAAATGCAGTGACAGTTTAATCTAGGATATCAAGTGGCATGGTGCTCAATAAATACAAAATATGTTTTAGAGACACTGAACACTGTGGCAAAGAATATTGTAAAAATATACAAGTATAGGTACTAATAAAACAGCTGGAACTTTAATATCTGCTTTTTAGTCTTTGAGATTTGTTTTTAGTCAAACAAATTGAATAACTATTTGAGTAATGACCTTTTTTTTCTTAATTGCAAGTTAACAGAGCCCCTTGTAGACCAGTTATTTATTAACCTTCCCAGAGATAGTCATGGCTCTTAATCTAAACATGTTATCTGCTCATAAGGTTGATCAGATTGCTCAGCCCAAGGAAAGAGATGAACCCATCTGCGGCGAGCTGATGCAAGGGCCTAGAAACATCTTTAAATGGAACTTATAAAAAGATAATAAATTACTTGGTGTTTTTCTTTAGAACTTTATTTTGGTAAGGACCTGGCTACTAAGACTTTCCATGTGTTATTTCATTATTTTATTTTCCCATAGAAATAAGAGGCTAGCGTTCAAGAGACCTAGGAAAATACTTTGATTTAGTTATATTTTCAGTAAATTTTTCATTAAAAAAATTATCCTTGTATTGCAGGCAATTTCTCGGCATACACGGGTGCTCCTGGGAATTGAAGAGCCATTGTTCAGTCGCACCATCGCCCTGCCCTACAGGGACAATATTGGCTTATTTTTAGAGCGAAAAGGTCATAGTGGGGTAAAATCTGATTCCTTGACCTTCTCTGAATTTGTGCAAGCAGCAGGATTACAGGATTATGCTCCAAAAACAACCGCCCCTGAAGAGAATGAAGCATTGCATTACACTGAACCATAGAGAAAAGCTGTTTCACTTACCTTGAAAGATCAAACTAAACTACTTGGGGGAAAGAAGTGTGTTCTTTTGGGTTCTCTTCTTCTCTTCTTCATTAACGATTGAAATTAGAACTGCTGGCTCCACTCCTAGTTCTATCACCACCTCTAAGCATCTTCCCTTCATTTGTGTTGCAATTTAGCCCCGTGTTTAAACAGAGCAATAGTTCTCTTTCTGGGTAATCGTAAGGATTCCTGATAAATTCTAGTAATGCATCTGGTAGTAGGAACATGTTAAGGAAATGGAATTAAAAGTAAAATCTCCTGCCAACCCAAATAAGGTTCTCCACAAATGCAGAAAAAGAAACAGTTGTATGATTGAATCAGCACTAAATCGGTGATAGACATCACAGGCAAGCTGCTAAAGATTATGAAGTCAAGGAAATCCCACCCTTTTAGATAGCCAGGCAGATAGAACCCATTACTTACATGTTAACTGTCTGTATCCAAAGGAAAAATGAAACTTCTCATATCTTTATGATAAACAGGAAGTTACGATGTGGAACCAGGCACTTAGGCCAGGGAGATAGGGTGCCATCCTCCTCATTGCTCCCATTTCAAACAGTCTTGGGATGTAAAACTGGCAGGTGACTTCTTCAACTTGTTAGAGGATTTACATACATTTCAAAAACAGAAAAAGGATTTAAATTACATGTTTTCTAAAGGAAATGTTTTAAGAAAAGGGAAGAGGGGAGTTCTCTTTTTACATCAGAGAAAAAAATTTTATTTTATTTTTTAAAGATTTTATGTATTTATTTGACAGAGAGAGACACAGCATGAGAGGGAACACAAGCAGGGGAAGTGGAGAGGGAGAAGCAGGCTTCCCGATGAGCAGGGAGCCCGATGCGGGGCTCAATCCCAGGACCCCAGGATCATGACCTGAGCCGAAGGCAGACGCTTAATGACTGAGCCACCCAGGTGCCCCCCCCAAAAAATTTTAGTATTTTTAAAAATTTGTATTTATCCTTACAAACAATGTGGCTTATAGAAGTGCCACTGACTATGGAATAGAGACTGGGGTTTGTTTACATGACTCTTTTATGTGGTACCTTCCAGACCTTTATAAAATGAAATTCAGGGGGTACCTGGCTGGCTCAGTCAGTAGAGAATGCGCTCTTGATCTTGGGGTTGTGAGTTTGAGCCCCACATTGGGGGTAGGGTTTACAAGGGAAGGAAGGGAGGAAGGGAGGGAGGGAGGGAGGAAAGAAGGAAGAAAGAAAGAAATTTAGGCTAGAGTCTACCCATGACTGGGTAGACTGCTCAAAAGAAGAAATACTTCTTGCTTGAATGACTCCAGTTCCTCTCTAGTTTTATAGACTTAACTGTTCTTTCTCTTCCCAGCCTCACTTCTTAACCCTAAGAGCCACTAAAGGACTACCATAATCCAGAAAGACAATGATGTACCCTGCCCAGTTCCCTACACCAAATGAATAGTCAAAGGAATCCCAATTCTTTTTTTTTTTTTCTGAGAAAAGGAACAGTACCTCAAATTAGCATTCATACCAAACGTTAGTATCTGATGATGAACCTACTTTTTTCCCAAGTTGGACCAATGAATTTCATCTCAGACCATTCTAAACCATACTATTGAGTTTGCCTGGCTCACAATTATGCAAAAAAGAAAAATGTAAATGATTAACCTAACACCATGGTGGTTTACATGTATAGTGAATGGTTTTGTTCAAAAGCACTTCACATTTAGCAAACATTTAGTGCAATGACAGAGCATAGTCAGTGTCCTCCTCCTCAACCTGATGGTCACACTTCCCTTCTGTTGTTTTCTACTCTATATCACTGACATAAAGTATTTGCAAAACATAAAGGAAATAACTTTGCAGTGTAAGAAGATCTATATTTTGCAAAATTATTTTTAGCCATTTAATATAAACGCCAGCTATTTGTAAAAATGGTTTTATGGTTTAAAATGGTTTAAATGGGGGCACCTGGGTGGCTCAGTCGTTAAGTGTCTGCCTTCGGCTCAGGTCATGATCCCAGGGTCCTGAGATCGAGCCCTGCATCGGGCTCCCGGCTCAGCGGGAAGCCGGCTTCTCCCTCTCCCACTCCCCCTGCTTGTGTTCCCTCTCTCTCTGTCTCTCTCTCTGTCAAATAAATAAATAAAATCTTAACATAAAATAAAATAAAATGGTTTAAATGGGTGAGGGGCAGCTAGGGTACCATTGGGAAGCATTTCTATGTAAATTGCCTAAAGAGACCTCAGAAGAAAGGATCCTGACTCTCCAAGTGTCCAACAACTTGAGATGAGCTATTTTTTTCTTTGTCAAGAAATACTTTCTTACCTATTTAAAATAAAAATAAAAATGGTTTAAATGGGAACGGCTTTAAATAAGATAGTTCCAGGACAGTCATATATAGCTGAAATAAACATGAAATGAGTCATAATTAACAGTGTTTACCACATTTTATTTCTTTATCCAAAATGGTAGGAAAATCAAGCTGTATCATTTGTCAGCTACACACTGCTACAGGAAAACAAGCTGCAGTATGTACTGTCTAATAATGACATAACTTCTTGAATTTAGCTTTTAGAAGAAAGATAATTTATATTAACATGGCTTTCCTCAGGAAGGAGCTTACTTAAGTGTGTCAGGTTATACAGTTTCATTTGGTTGCTTCCAAGAAGCCAGACATACCCAAATAAACTGATGTAAAAGACCTCTTGTTTTATTCTATATGTTAAAGACATTAGTACAATTTTCTAATTCCTTAATGCCCAAACATGTGGCAAACACAGTACACTCACATGACTCCCAGTGTCAATTGTGATAATCAGGGTACAAGCATTGTGGAGGGAAAAAAATTCTGATTCCCGAGGTCTCTTCTCTTATTGAGAGTCAGAGCCTTGTGGAAACCCCTGGCTGCTGTCCTTGGGGTAGGGAGATACCAAATGAATCACAGTATCGATAGGTAAGGTGGTCCTGGAGAGCAGTACTGGCTGAGAGATGCTGACCAAAGGGTGTTTCCTTGAGTTGCACAGCAGTCAGATCAAACCAGGGGAAAGGCCTGGGGTGGGGGAAAAAAATTCTGTTACTTTTTTATGTCTGTTTAATACTTCTGATTTGGCTGTTGAACATTTCCTTTAAAGAAAGTTTTCCAACACTTGGAAATATCAAACTAAAATTCATCAACATTCAGCTACAACTATTCACTATGTGGATTTAATTGTACTTGTGATGCGTTTTGCACATATGCGCATTTTTCTAAGTGCATTTGGGAGGGAATTCATAATTAAAGAATGATTATAATAATGACATTGACATCCTTTTCAGTGTATTTCCCTTGAATTTAGAAATAGAATATATAAGGGACACGTGGATGGCTCAGCAGGTTAAGCAATGGACTCTTGGTTTCAGCTCAGGTCATGATCTCAGGGTCAAGAGATCAAGCCCTCTGTCGGTCACTGTGCTGGGTGTGGAGCCTGCTTAAGATTCTCTCTCTCCCTCTGCCCCTCCCCCCTGCTTGTGTGCGGACTCTTTCTCTTTAAAAAAAAAAAAAGAGAAAGAAAATAGCATACATAAGAGGATCATGGACATTAGGAATAGAAAAGATCTGGAACACCTGAGTGGTACAGCCAGTTAAGTGTCTGACTCTTGGTTTTCACTCAGGGTCATGAGATTGAGCCCTATATCGGGCTCCATGCCCAGTGGGGAGTCTGATTGGGATTCTCTTCCTCTCCCTCTGCCCCTGCCCCAGTGCGTGCTCTCTTTCTAAAATAAATAAATCTTTTTTTTAAAAAAGAAAAGATCTGGGGCACCTGGGTGGCTCAGTCATTAAGCTTCTGCCTTTGGCTCAGGTCATGATTCCAGAACCCTGGAATTGAGCCCCACATTGGGCTCCCTGCTCAGTGGGAAGCCTGCTTCTCCCTCTCCCACTCCCCCACTTGTGTTCCTGCTCTCACTATCTCTCTGTCAAATAAATAAATAAAACTTAAAAAAAAATAGAAAAGATCTCATTTCTTTTAAGATATCCTCTTCAGTTGTATAGAGAAAGAAGTAGAAGTTAATATGCAAATAAAAACAGAGCAATGTTAAGTATTACTCAAGTCAATTCAAGTTAAAAAGTATTAAGACATAGGATTGTTACAGTGTTAAAAAGATCAGAGTAAAAGCAAGGATATCTGTTCTCACCCTTCTTATTTAACATAGTCCTGGAAGTTGTAGACCATGCAATAATGCAAGAAAGGGGGAAAAAAGTATACAAATTGGAAAGACAAAATGAATCTGTCCCTATTTATACGTGACATGATTGTTTATGTAGAAAATCCCAAGGAATCTACAAACAGAATGTCCCAGAACTAATAAATGAGTTCAGCAAAGTCACAGGAAATAATACAAAAACCAATTCTATATATATATATATATATATATATATATATATATATATATATATAGGCAATGAACTCTTGGGCACTAAAATTAAAAATGCAATTCCATTCACACACATACAAAAGGAATACTTGGATGTAAATCTAACAAAACATATATGACTTGCATACTGGGGCACCTGGGTTGGCATAGTTGGTTAAAAGTGGCCAACTCTTGGTTTTGGCTCAGGTCATGACCTGGGGGTTGTGAGATTGAGCCCGGCATCCAGCTCTGTGCTCAAGACAGAGTCTGCTTGAGATTCTCTCTCCCTTCCCCTTACCCCTCCAGCTCATGCTCGTGCTCTCTTTCTCAAATAAATAAATGAACCTTTACCACACACACACACACAAAAAGACTTATATACTGAAAACTACAAAATGCTGATGAAATAAAGAAGATCTAAATAAATGGAGAGACATACTGTGTTCATGGATGGGAAAACTCAACATAATAACGATGTCAATTCTCCATAAATTGATCTACAAATGTAATGGTAAGATAAAAATTAATTACAACACCAAATGCTGGTGAGGATGCAGAGAAACTGGATTATACATTGCTAGTGATAATGTATAACAGTACAACCACTCTGAAAAACACTTCGGCAATGTCTTAAAAAAACAAAACAAAACAAAAAGCATACAACTACCAAATGACCTAGGAATTGTAATCATGAGCATTTGTCCCAGAGAAATGAAAATTTATGTTCACAAAAAACCTGTACATGAATGTTCATAGCACTCTATTCATAATAGCCAAAAGCTGAAAAACAAAAACAAAAACAAAACAGCCAAAAATTGGAAACCACTCAGGAGTCCTTCAATGGATGAATGATTAAAGTATGGTATATCCATGCTATGAATACTACTCAGCAATAAGAAGGAATAAACTATTAATATACACAGCAACTTGGATGAATCTCCAGAGATTTACACTGAATGAAAAAAGCCAATCCCAAAAGGTTACATACTCTATAATTCCATTTATATAACATTCTGGAAATGACAAAATATGGAAATGGAAAACAGATTAACAATTGCCAAGTTGAGGAGATGGCCAATATGAAGGATCACTCAGTGATAGATCTGTTCTAGATCTTGACTATATCAGTGGCATTATCCCGGTTGTAGTATTCTATTATAGTTTTATCATATCCATGTAGAGATATTTGTACTAAAATTTGTACATTGGGGGAAAGTAGATAAATGGGTACATGGAATTTCTTTGTATTATTTTTAAAAACTGCATGTGAATGATTCCACTCATATGTGGAATTTAAGAAACAAAACAAATGAACATAGGGAAAGCGAAAAATAAAATAAGATGAAAATTGAGAGGGAGGCAAACCATAAGAGAAAATAAACTCTAGGAAACAGGATTGCTGGAGGGGTGGGGGGTGGGGGGAAGGGATCATTAGGTGATGGGCATTAAGGAGGGCACTTGATGTAATGAGCACTGGGTGTTATATGCAACTGATGAATCACTAAATTCTATGTCTTAAACTAATAAAAAAAAAACAACTGCATGTAAATTATCTCAAAATAAAAGTTTTTTGGGGAGTGCCTGGGTGGCTCAGTCAGTTGGGCAGCCAACTCTTGCTTTCTGCTCAGGTCATGATTTCTGGGTCCTGGGATGGAGCCCTGAGTCGGGCTCTGCATTCAGTGCAGAGTCTGCATGAGGATTCTCTCTCTCCCTCTCCCTCTGCCCCTTCCCCTGCTCTCTAAAATAAATGAATAAATCTTTTACTTATTTATTTTTTAAAGATTTTGTTTATTTATTTGTTTGTTTGTTTGACAGAGAGAGAGAGAGCCAGAGAGCACAAGCAGGAGGAACAGCAGAGGGAGAGGGAGAAGCAGACTCCCCGCTGAGCAGGGAACCCAGTGCAGGGCTCAATCCCAGGACCTTGGGATCATGATGTGATCTAAAGGCAGAGGCTTAAGCGACTGAACTACCCAGGAACCGCAATAAATAAATCTTTTTTAAAAAGTTGTTTTTTTAAAAGAGTGGGGATGGGGCTGATGATATGGCTTCAAACTTAGCAAAGATTACTAAAAATATAAAGAGAATGTAAGAAACTACAATCAGAGTGGAAATACTAATATGTCATGCCTCTCACTCTAACAAATGATCTGATGGAAAAGAATGTAGAACAGCACTTTTCCAACTTTAATGTGGTTATCACTTGGGATTTTGTAAAAATGCAGATTCTGATTCCATATATCTGCGGTGAGGCCCCAGATTCTGTGTTTCTAAACAAATTCCCAGGTGATGGAAAGGATCCCAGCTAGTCTGAGTAGCAAGGATATAGTGGATTTGACTAACACAGGAACTTTGTGCCCAACAAGGTCATCATTCTCTTAAAGACCAATAGCACATAGCTGAAGAGGTTAGCTGAGCATTCTTAGCTCTTACTATTTTTATATTAATAATGTGATTGAAATTAAATGAGCCATAAATATTCAATTCAAGAAGCTAAGAAAAAGAGCTACACAATAACGCAAAAGAAAAGAGGAAGGAACTAATTATTAAAAAGTAGAAATATTTGAATTAAAAAGTTGGCCAGTAGGATTGATAAAACTATAAAATGATTATTTTTAAAAGAGCGATAAAATAGACAAGCTGCTATCAACTATAACCAAGAAAAAAAATTAAAACACATATACAATCTTAGAAATGCAAAATGAGATATAATCTGATGAGATTTTTAAAATACAAGTATAATCATAGGCCATCAAATTTGAAATCCAGATAAAAATGAAATATTTTTGCTAGAAAAATACCAATTACCAAAGTTGACTCAAGAAGTAGTAAACCTGAACAGATCATAAACTGGAAAAACTGAAAAGATAGTCAAATTGCAACTTCCCCCGCCAGATATTTGGACTAGAGAGATCTACAGTAAAGTTCTGTCAGATCTTCAAGAAATCTATAATTCCTCTGTTCTGTTCCAGAACATAAAGACTTCCTAATTCTATAACATTAACACAATATTGATACCAAATTTGAAAACTACAGACCAATTTTGAGTATGATATACATGTCATAAATAAAATACAAGCAAAACCGATCTGGAAGTGTATTATTAGGTAGAGTTTAAGAATGCAATGAAAGCTTAATATTAGGAAATCTATGTTGTTTACAACATTAATTAAAGGAAGGGAGAGATATGAAACCCAGTCTACACATACATTTTGGTTAATGTGACTTTTCTTTTTTAAAGATTTTATTTATTTATTTGAGAGAGAGAGAGCATGCGTACACAAGCAGGGGGGATGGGGGGAGAGGCAGAGGGAGAAGCAGACTCTCTGCTGAGCAGGAATCCCAATGCAGGGCTAGATCCAAGGACCCCGAGACCATGACCTGAGCCAAAGGCAGATGCTTAACCAACTGAGCCACCCAG
>NW_027397070.1:48945160-49139332 GCF_003265705.2 Callorhinus ursinus
TTTTTTTTTTAAGATTTTATTTATTTATTTGACAGAGAGAGACACAGAGAGAGAGCGAACACAAGCAGGGGGAGTGGGAGAGGGAGAAGCAGGCTCCCTGCCAAACAGGGAGCCCGATGTGGGGCTCAATCCCAGGGTCCTAGGATCGAGTCCCGCATCAGGCTCCCTGCTAGGTGGGAGCCTGCTTCTCCCTCTGCCTCTGCCTCTCTCTCTCTCTCTCTCTCTGACTCTCATGAATAAATAAATAAAACATTTAAAAAAAATCTATAAGTTCCCCTTCCTCTTTTTTGTTCTCTTGCAGTTTATTTGTTGAAGAAATTGTGTTGTTTATCCTCTAAAGTTTCCCATATTCTGGATTTTGCTGATTATATCTCATGGTCATTTAACACCTTCCTGTCTCTTGAATTTATATCTATAGATTTGATCAAATTCAGGTTTGACTTTTTTTATAGGAATATCTCATCTGTTTCTATTTTTTTTAATTTGTGTCTATTTTTATCCAGAAACACATTGTCTCTCCTTCTTCAGTGTTAAGACTGATTAATATATTCAGTCTGATCTATTCATTCTGAAGTTCCCCCATCAACTTTTCACCTAATGTTGCCTAGATTCATTATTTCATTAGAGGTCACAAAATGATGATATTCTATCACTCCTTTTTCATTTTCAACTTGATAAATAGCGCCAGAAGCCAAGAGCAAACATCCTACTCAGCGATTTAACACTAAAAACATAGCCTATTTTCAAGTTCATTTGTCACAGCATATATTAATAGTAGTTACCTCTGGAGAAGGGGATTTGAGGCAGGTACCTTCACTTTCGGTTTGGTACATTTTAGTTGATACTCTATTTACTCTAAACATTTGTTACTTTTCTAATTTTTCATGTCATTTTTTCAAAAATTCACATGAAGGGGGCGGCTGGGTGACTCAGTCAGTTAAGTGTCTGACTTTGGCTCAGGTCATGATCTTGGAGTCCTGGGATCCAGCCCCCAGTCAGGGTCCATGCTCAGTGGGGAGTCTGCTTGTCCCTCTCTCTCTGCCCCTCCCCCCCATGCTCTGTTTCTCAAATAAATAAATAAAATCTTTTTTTAAAAATTCACATGAAGAATAAATGTGTAAGAAGGATTAAGATTCTGGAAAATAATATTAAAAAGGACTTGGTGTACCAGATACCAAAATATAGATACACATTACAGTAATTAATCATAGTATGGGAATAGAAAAATAGGTCCACAGTTCAGAATACAGTCCAAAAATATGCCCACGAATATCTTGCAGTTTAGCAAATGATAAAAATCTTATTTCAAATTGGTAGGAAAAGAAATGGCTACTCTATAAATAATGTTAGGACAACTGGCTTTCCAAAATGAATAGAAGATATTAAAAATCCCAAACTGATTAAAGATTTAAATATTTAAAAAATAAATTACTAGAAGAAAATACAGAATATCTTAAGATGAAGAGGTTCTTTTTTTTTAAGATCTTATTTTTATTTATTTGACAGAGAGAGACACAGCGAGAGAGGGAACACAAGCAGGGGGAGCGGGAGAGGGAGAAGCAGGCTTCCCGCGGAGCAGGGATCCCGATACGGGGCTCGATCCCAGGACCCTGGGATCAGGACCTGAGCCGAAGGCAGACGCTTAATGACTGAGCCAACCCAGGCGCCCCTAAAAACCTTTTATAAAACAACAAATAAAAGCAAACAATCCAAAAGAAAAATAGGCAAAGAATTTAAAATGAGAATAAGAGAGAACACAAGAGCAACAAGTTGGAAGCTGGAAAAAATATGGACAAATGATAACACTGAGCTGAATCTGAAGTCAGCAATAGGGAAAACCAAGACACAGTCCATTTACATCATAAAACCCGCAAAAGACTCAGGAAGCACATCAGGAATTGGAAGTGTGATGGGACTAAAAATAGGATGATGGGTTGAAAATCTTAAAAGGGATAGAGACCCTCATAGCACCCTACCCAATGCTGTACAGTCAGGAGACTGTCCCTCCTCCCCCGATTTATTTATTTATTTTCTGGAAGGGTAAAATAGAGAGTCTCTGGACAGGGGAACAATAGGCACTGTTGAAGGAAAGGATTTGTTGAATAGAGGGGGAAGAAAGTAAAAAAAAAAAAAAATCTAGTGATAAGACCACCCCTCTTCTTACACACATACACAGCTTTCTTTCCCCAAGTTGGGTCCCAAAGACTTAAAGATATCAATATTCAAGGTTTTCCAAGGAAACAGCCGATCAAATCACTCTGCAGAAAAGACCACAGTAGCGCAAACAGAGTTTCCAAAAGGGGGATACCTCAGGGGGAGAACATTTGACTGCAGAGTTTCCAAGCAACTTTCTAGTACTGGGATCTTAAATATGAGCAAAATTCTCCATATACTTGAATAAAACTTCTCAAATGAATGATAGACACCAAAACAAATGATCAGTAAACAACCTGAAGGAAACAGACTTCTCAAAGAAAAAAAATTCTCTCATTTACATTCTCAAAGGGATAAGAGATGGTATTGCATAATGAAATGACAACAGTATGCTACATAAAAAAGGAATATTTGGAGACTCTTTTTTTTTAAAAAAAGATTTTATTTATTTGACAGAGAGAGACACAATGAGAGAGGGAACACAAGCAGGCAGAGTGGGAGAGGGAGAAGCAGGCTTCCTGCTGAGCAGGGAGCCCAATGTGGGGCTCGATATGGGGCTCGATCCCAGGACCCTGGGATCATGACCTGAGCCAAAGGCAGGCACTTAACGACTGAGCCACCCAGGCGCCCCTGAATATTTGGAGATTCTTAAAAAATCTTTGAAAATATTCAAAATAGGGGCCCCTGGGTGGCTCAGTCCAGTAAATGCTAAGCGTCTGCCTTCATCTCAGGTCATGATCTCAGGGTCCTTAGAGCCCTGAATCTGGCGCTCAGCGGCAAGTTGGCTTCTCCCTCTTCCTCTGTGACCTCTCACACTTTTGCTCTCTCTCAAATAAATAAAGAAAATATTAAAAAAAAAAGAAAATATTCAAAATAGGGCCACCTGGGTGGCTCAGTCAGTTGGGCATCTGACTCTTGGTTTCAGCTTGGGTCATAGTCTTGGGGTTGTGGGATTGAGCCCTGTGTTGACTCCCTGCTCAGCGGGGAGTTTGCTTCTCCCTCTCCCTTTGCCCCTCCCCATTGCTTGTGCTCTCTCTCAAATAAATAATACCCTTTTTTAAAAAGGAGGAAAGAGGGCACCTGGGTGGCTCAGTTGGTTAAGCAACTGCCTTCAGCTCAGGTCATGATCCTGGAGTCCTGGGATCGAGTCCCACATCGGGCTCCCTGCTCAGCGGGGAGTCTGCTTCTCCCTCTGACCCTCTTCCCTCTCGTGCTCTCTATCTCTCATTCTCTCTCTCTCAAATAAATAATAAAATAAAATCTTTAAAAAAAAAAAGGAGGAAAGATAAAATCAGAGTACCAGTCCAGGAGGTCCAACACTGGACTAATAAAATATTTAGAAAAAGAAGAAAGAAAACAGGCAAGGAGACAAAATTATTGGAGAAAATTGGAGAACTTGACATTCAGATTGAAAAGGACTACTGAATGTTGTTTCTTTTATGGGTATCAGTTACATGGGTATTTCCTTTACAATAGTTTATTAAACTGGATATTTATGTATTTATGGGATATGTACTTTTCTGTGTATGTGTTATATTTCACAAAATTTTTTTAAATTAAGGGTGGAGGGGGGAAGGAAAGGCTCACCCTTAAACTCACCACAGTGAGTTAAAACAGACCCACATGAAAAATAAATAAAATAAAACAGACGCACATCATGACACATCATAAAATTTCAGGATACTAAGGTCAAAAGATCCTACAAGCGTCCAGAGAGAAAAGAAACAGATTTCAAAGGATGAATTCAAGAGTTAGAATGGCACTGTACCTCTCAATAGCAGCTCTGTAAGACAATGAAGCAATACCTTTAAAATTCTGAGGGAAAATCACTTCTAACCTAGAATTCTATACCTGGCTATGTTCTCAATAAAATATTAGGTTAAAATAAAAACATTTTCAGACATAGTCTCTTTAAGTTACTTCCTATGCATTCTTTCCTAAGGAAGCTATTGGAGGAGGATATGAGCCACCACTATGAAAGAAAAAACCGTGCCAGGGGAAGAGGGAGCCAGGAAAAAGAGATCCAACATTCAAGAGAGAAAGGAATCACACGCTAAGGGGGAAGGAAAATCCCCAAACGGAAAGTGCTTCACAGGCCATTGGTGATTAATTAGAATACAAAAGATAAGAGAGAATCAAGGATCACTTCCCTAGTTCTGGCTTGAACAGCTTGGCAGAAGAGCATGTAATTAGGTGAGAAACACCAGCAGAGCAGGTAGGAGAGCAGGTATGCTTCTGGACTGTTGAGTTTGAGGGGAGATGGTGACCACAAGCTTCCCCGGGTTTCAAGCTGACATCTGGACTAGAGATACAGAGTCATACGCTGTTGGTGTAAAGATAGCACCCGAAGTCCCTGAAGTGGAAGAGCACAGCCGTGAACACAGTGTAGAGCGGCAAGCGAAGAAGGCCTAGGACAGAGCCCTGAAAACTCCCAGACACCGGAGGAGGCAAAAGAAAAGCTGCTGGCAAAGGAGGAGCTAGAGAGACAGGAATAAAATGAGGAGAATGTGAGGGTAGCAGGAAAGTCAAGAGAAGAGATTGCTTCAAGGAGGATGGAATGTTCAATAGCCAAGGAAGAAAAGGATTAAAAAGTATCCAGTGGGGGCACCTGGGGGGCTCTGTCAGATGAACGTCAAACTCTTGATTTCGGCTCAGGTCACGATCTCAGGGTCCTGAGATTGAGCCCCACGTCGGGCTCCGCACTCAGCGGGGAGTCTGCTTGGGATTCTCTCTCTCCCTGTCCCTCTGCTCCTTCCCTCACTGGTGCGCGCTCCCTCTCTCAAAATAAAAAATAAATAAGGTAAATAAAATAAAATAAATAAAATAAAATAAAATAATAAAATAAATAAAATAAAATCTTAAAATAAATAGAATAAAATAAAATAAAATGTGACCAGTGAATTTCATGGCATGGAAATCACTGGTAACTGGTAACAAGGGCAACGATTTTTCCCTATTAGATCACCAAAGTTTAAAAAGATTGATCAAGTAATCAAGCTGTAGAGAAATGGTGCACTCATGCACTACTGGTGGAAATGTAAATGAGCACCACGTTTTCGATAAGCAACTTGGGAATACCTATCAAACGTAAAATATATATAACCTCTGACCCAGAAATATCCTTCTAGTACATTCTTCTAGATGTTCCTCCGAGAGAATTATTGGTACAGGTGTGCAAAGTAAGTACGAGAATGTTCAGTGGCAGCTCCGTATTCAGAATTTGGGAGATGGGAAAACTACATCGCCATCAAGAAGGAATAAGATGAATAAATTTAATGAAATAATTAATGTATCCAAAAGATACCTATGCAGTTGCTCATAAATGAAGTAGATATGATTGTACGGACATAGAACGGTGTCTATAACGTAGCAAGTGAAAAATCAGTATACACAGTCTGCATGTTTCTAAAATGTATAGATAAAAAGATAAAATATAAAAACCAAATGGTATTTGGGGGACAAAGGAGGGCTTTCACTTTTCCACTAGTTGGATTTTTTACAAGAATGTATTATTTTGGGGGCACCTGGGTGGCTCAGTTGGTTAAGCAACTGCCTTCGGCTCAGGTCATGATCCCAGGGTTCTGGGACCGAGCCCCGCATCAGGCTCCCTGCTCAGCGGGAAGCCTGCTTCTCCCTCTGCCCTCCCCCCCTGCTCATGTGCACTCTCTCTCTCTCTCTCCCTCTCACTCTCTCTTTCTCCCTCAGATCAATAAAACCTTTTTAAAAAAACAAGAATTTGGGGCGCCTGGGTGGCTCAGTCATTAGGCGTCTGCCTTCGGCTCAGGTCATGATCCCAGGGTCCTGGGATCAAGCCCCGCGTCAGGGCTCCCTGCTTTGCGGGAAGCCTGCTTCTCCCTCTCCTGCTCCCCCTGCTTGTGTTCCCTCTCTCGCTATGTCTCTCTCTGTCAAAGAAATAAAATCTTAAAAAAAAAAAACCCAAGAATGTATTATTTTTATAAAATTTTAAGATTATATGAAAGGAAAAAAAGAGAGAAAAAGCACCTGCTAAGACAACAGTGCAGGAGAAATTAGAATAGCCAGCTGTCTGATGCCTTACCTTCGCTGAGATAGGTTCTTGCTATAGATTTGGCTGACAAAATCATGTAATTGAAATTTGGGGCAAGATGCTCCATCTTTATCACAGTCTTCAAAGTGCACAGAGAGTAACAGTTCATTCAGAAGCTGCAGCACTTGTAAGTGAGGCATGTCCCTTGCGGTGCAGATGTTTAGGACCGCGTATAACACTCCCTCCAACCACTTGATATTGAGGATTATTCCCCCTACACATTAATGGGGAGGGAAATACCAGTTAGCACCACCAAAAGGGTTTGCCTAGAATATAGGACAACCCCCAGGCAGTGAACAACCACCTTTTTTTCAAGATAGGTTGGTCGTAAGAAAGAACCTGAAGATAAGCAAACACTCCTCTTTGTAAGCCAAGAGCCCTAATTGTGCCCTTTATAACAAATTGTGTGTTACCCCTACCCTAGGAGGACAGGTATGACTAATGTAAACATTGCTAATGACAAAAGCATCCTCGAAATCTCTAGAATGATCCTTCCAATAAGGAGAAGAGACCAGGGAAAAATACAAGATTAGAGCAGGGAAAAGCCATGTAGTGCCAGACATCACATCCTCTTGTTTAAATAGGCTCTTACCTCTGGCTGTTTCTAGTTTAGCCTTAACAGGTCTAAGTGCTCAGACTTCTCTGCTTTCCCTAAAGAAGGCTGGCTTTTTGCCACCAAAACTGCTCCCATTCAAAACCTAAATAGCTGGGGGTGCCTGGGTGACTGAATTGGTTGAGTGTCTGCCTTTGGCTCAGGTCATGATCCTGGGGTCCTGGGATCAAACCCCCACTCGGGTTCCCTGCTCTGTAGGGAGCCTGCTTCTCCCTCTCCCTCTGCTGCTCCCCCTGCTCATGTGTGCGCTCTCTTAAACAAATAAGTAAGATCTTTAAAAACAAAACAAAAAACCTAAATAGCTGCGAATATGTCCAGCCTGTACGCCCCCTACACACATACCCAAGACACAACACACACACACACTGGGATTATAAAATAGCACCAGGCCAAGAAGAAAGTAACTTTTAAAAGAATGCCAAAAACATGGCAAGCCAGTACCAGCAGGACTGTAGGGACAGGTAGCCTGAAGAATCATAGGATCTTGGAGGGCAGCTGTGATGTCCTTGTTGGCCCCCCAGATGTTGACAAAATTTTCAACACACTGATACTGAGGCCGCAAGATATTGGTGTGGTTCAGTAGGAGTTTCAACCTGAAAGGAAAGCACCCAAGACAGGGAGTGCAGAGCCAGTACTCCCATAAACCACTCCATGACCCACTGCGTTGGATCGCATCCAACCCCCTCCCCCCCACCCTGCGACTTCCTGCCCTGCACGGCGCCGCTCAGAGGCCACCGTGGGTGCAGGCAGCACTGAGGGCACCAGTTAACCGTTGTCTTGTTCGGCAGTCTACCTGATGCTTAGTGAATGTGGTCTCTCGCCAGGCACTAGGCTAGACAGCAGGGGTACAAAAATAATATTTGACACATGCTGTCAATCACTTTTCATGGTGTTGACTTCCCACTGATGCACAAGGGGAACACAAGTCAGGTTCAAGTGGTGGGAAGCAATGCTCCATTGCAGTTCTAACCATCTGCCCATCAACGGAGACAGTCCACCCACAAGGGCTGTTTATGGAGAAGTGGGGAAGACACAATTAGAAAGGCTGGCTGGGTGTTGCAGATGAAGCTGCTCTTCCACCTTATTACTGGGAATGACCGACCCCAAGGGGGAGGCAGGGGGCTGGGGTGGAGGTGGGGGGGAGGATCCAGATAGGAGCGGGTGGAGCAGTTCTGCCAGCTTCCCACTCACCCTAATAGGCTACCTGGCTACTGGGACGGCAGCCACGAAGCTGTACACGATGCAACCTTTCTCCAGGCGGGTTTGAATTTCTAGGCAGATATTAGGCAGCTGAGAGGGCAGGCAGCAGAGGAACAGCACGTTGGCCCAGTCCACCAGATAAGGGTTATGGTAAAAACACTGGATTCCCAGTTTCTGGAACTCATCTGGGAGGGATAAAGGAAGAAAGAAAGATCACATTACAAAGGAGTTTGACCTAAACATCAGCTGTGGGGAGAGGATGACAATGACTTTTTCTCAAGTCCTCTCTCCACATGAATCAGAGAGACCCCCTCCGGACGTCTTCTAAAAGGCATGGGCCACGCCCTAACCCCATCATCAAAAAAGCTAGTGTCACTGCAGCCGTGCTGGAGATAATAATTCATCCTATCTTACTTTTAGACCAAATGCTAGAATTTTTCAGGTTGGTTGGTTAGGAAGAAAAAAATCTGGAAGAAGCCTTCTTGCTCTAATTTAATGATGGTTTATCATGTGCCAGGTAGTGTACAAAGTACTTTACATACATTATCTAAGTCAGTCCCCACAAGGACCTTCTGAGACTAGTATTATTCCTATATTATAGACGAGGAAACTGAGGTTTTGAGAAATCACATGGCTTGAGCTGGTGGGAAAGGCTAAGAGAATGGAAGAACATAGGGCAGAGGCTGGGAGGAGTTTGGAAAGATATACTTACAGTTTCAGTAAAGTATATGCAACTTATTGTTAATTTTTTTTTTATTTTGGTGTAGTCCCAAGAGTTTTTTTTTTTAATATTTATTTATTTGAAAGAGCGAGAATGAGAGAGAGAGAGTACATGGGCGGGGGAGGGTCAGAGGGAGAAGCAGGCTCCTCGCTGAGCAGGGAGCCTGATGCGGAACTCGATCCCGGGACTCCAGGATCATGACCTGAGCCGAAGGCAGTCGCTCAACCAACTGAGCCACCCAGGTGCCCGCAACTTATTGTTATTTTAACAGGATAGTTTTAAACGTTGAGAGAAATGTGATGACTCATGTATTTACATTCAGTCACTGGCAGTTAATCATTTGTACTTATTCGATATGGATTTCAAAAGTAAAAATGTAAACTCACATAAGGTAGTATGTTTTAAGGGTTGTTGGAAAACAGAATATTACAGACATTGGAGAAGTGAGTTCTTATTTTAACCACCAAGGGTATAATGTAACATTTGACGCTGATGTTATCTGGGCACTCATAAACCTAGAAGATGGATGGGACAAAGAGGAAGTTTAGAAAACATGCACGTCCATACTTCTTTCACAGGTTGTTCTCAAAATTGTATAGAATCTGATGCTAAGGGACGCCTGGGTGCTCAGTCGGTTAAGCCTCTGCCTTTGGCTCTGGTCATGATCCCTGCTTTGGGATCCCTGCTCACTAGGCAATCTGCTTCTCCCTCTCCCTCCTCCACCCCAGCTCATGCTCTCTTCTCTCTCTCTCTCTGTCAAATAAACAAAATCTTTAATAATAATAATCTGATGCTAAGCATTTTTTTTTAAGATTTTCTTTATTTATTTGAGAGAAAGAATGAGAGAGAAAGAGCACATGAGAGGGGGGAGGGTCAGAGGGAGAAGCAGACTCCCTGCCAAGCAGGGAGCCTGATGCAGGACTCGATCCTGGGACTCCAGGATCATGACCTGAGCCGAAGGCAGTCGCTTAACCAACTGAGCCACCCAGGCACCCTGATGCTAAGCATTTTGAATTCTTTCTTCCTTACACAACATGCAGGGATGTTCTAAAACTGTAATTTTATTATTAATAAATATAGTGCTTTCCAAAGAATATATGCACCTTATTGAAACATATATACTAGTCCTATTGATGAAATCTGAGAAATTTGTTTTACATGGTAAGATTCTTTTTAAGTTTAATATAGAAAGAATGCTTGCAAATTAAAAAGAAAAATTCAGTCAGGCACTCCAACAGAAAAACTGGACAAAAAGAACTCAAAAAAAGGAACGGGTAATAAAGCTATAAAACATATTCAGTTCTTTAGTGATAAGTAAAGAATATATTAAAACAAGAAAAATTTAAAAGGTATATTAAAATGGTGATTAAGGGGCACCTGGGTGGCTCAGTAGGTTGAGCGTCTGACTCTTGATTTCAGCTCAGGTCATGATCTCAGGATTAGGAGATGGAGCCCTGCTTTAGGCTCCGTGCTTAGTGGGAAGACTGCTTGAGATTCTCTCTCTCTTTCCCTCGCCCTCTGCTCCTCCCCAACTCGCACGCACGTGATCTCTCTCAAATAAATAAATAAATAAATAAATCTTTAAACACACACACACACACACACACACACATCTTTCTGGCTTCTTTCAGGGCTAGCAAGCAGAGAACTCAGTATGCTGCATGCAGGGACTCCTTATTCAAGGGACCCTTTCAAAATGGCCTCATCAACACCCAAATCCCTCTCGGCCACAAACTGTTCCTCACCCAGGGCCTCTGGCCTCCGAGTGGAGATCCTCAGGTTCTCAGCAGGGATGGGGACAAGCTGAAGCAGTACACGAGCCAGTTGCTTCCCAAGGTGACCACCTCCAATGATGCCCACCTTTAACTCATCATCATCGGGAATGCCAGTAAGCAATCCAGTCAAGGGACAGCTGGAAGTCTGCTTCTCATGGAATGATTCTCTGGAGAATGAACACACAGACACATAAATAAATACACATGAACCCTGTAGCTCTTCTTAACTGTCAACCTCCGATGTTCTCTGCTTTAACTTCCTCATGTGGCAGCCTGGTGGCCCCTGAAGTACTCTAGAGATAAGGCATTCCAATTAGGTGCCACTTACTCAGCATTGCTGGGGAATGAAATGCTCCCCCTGAGCAAATTTTCCACAAAGTAAAGCGTCCCACTTCAAGGGACTGAAACTTGTTTAAAACGTTTTTAAATGATCATATTTTGTTGTTGTTACATGTACCATGCATTTCCCTGCCTTCTTAAACACAAGGTCTGAATATTTAACTGTTTGACTCAAAACTATCATTGTGAACTGCTGTTTATGCAGCATCCTGGAACACTGTGGGCCAGTTGCTTCATTGCTTCCTGTGTAGACAGTTGTCAGTTTTCATTGCCATCATGGTAAGCATACCCCTCTTCTACCACATACCTACTCTTTCTGCTTTGCTATTTTAGTTTTGCATACACCTGGGTAACCAGGTAACTTAGCTTTTTTCAAACATACGATTTATAAAAGGAAGTGGTATATAGGGGAAAACAAACCTGAGAAATTGAGGATCAAAGGTTTGAGACCACTCTTTCCAGA
Source organism: Callorhinus ursinus (assembly GCF_003265705.2). Lineage (NCBI taxonomy): Eukaryota > Metazoa > Chordata > Mammalia > Carnivora > Otariidae > Callorhinus > Callorhinus ursinus. The sequence goes on from NW_027397070.1 coordinate 48,956,492, forward strand.
GGCTCACTTACTGTTGGTTCTGGATGTGTATCCTTGGCCCAAGGTGAACAAAGTCTGACCTCTGAATACATAAGGCATTGTTTTCTGTTTTTATATGACAATCTTATATTTGTTCTCTATTTCTGTTAAAATTAGACTTAAGCTCTGGAGTTTCCAGTGTTGTGATAAACATCACAAGCCACATTCTATTTAAAGCTTCTCTCTAGGTTGAAAGGAAAGCATTTACTCTGTGCCTGATCCTCCCAAATATAAAATGCCTCCCAGAAATTTCACATTTTGGTTTCTCACCACTCATCTGGGATGCAACCAGAAAGTTTATGTATTCTTATCAGTCAACTAATCAGCAGACTTATAAAGCAGCCTGCCTCTTTGTGTATCTGCTATATCTGTAATATGTTCAATTCAGATCTGGTCCCACCATCCAGGAGTTGATCTAATTTCAGAAAAAAGTAGTCTGGGGGCGGGGGAGCACTACCAATGTTCCAGGAGTAGCCTATAGAATCCAGGAGTCTGGGCTTAGGCACCTGGCTCTCACACACTTCCTGTTTAAGTGTCTGAAGCCGCATTGTATAAAGACACCAGAGGTCAGGACTAGACTGAGCTTCTTTGCAAATCAGTATCCTTGGGTTTCATGCAAGTCAGCTGACGAAAAGGACCCCCAGAGTTTCAGGTGGCTTTCCTGTTAGGGAGAATTCCACTATTAGCTTAGCCCAGAAAGGGAGAACCAACCTCATTTTCAGCCAACAGCCACAGGATAGTCATTGGTAGCTGTGGAAGACAAGCTGGTGGTCCCAGTGAGTGAGTGAATAGGTGAATGAATGATCATTTAATCAATCCACCCACCAAAAGGAAGTCACCACAATCTGTGCTTCGTTATGTAACCACAGCCAGCGGACTCTGGTATGCATTTCCCAGTGCCTTCAGACCACAGTGATTGACTGTGGGTTGGAATAGGTAGGAAGACACTCCCCCTGCCAAAGGTATCCTCCAATATAGAAAGTTTAAGTCATTTGGATACTCCCCGGTGAGATTCTTCTCCATCTGCCCTACCTTGGAGACCTAGCTTACCTCAAGTTACAGAGTAGCTTGCAGAAGAAGGTTGCATGGGCACAGGCCTTGATCATCAGCCCTCGAGAACGGCCCTGCAAATAGAGCCAGCTGCGATCTTCCTCTTGAATCCCATACTCAAACTGCAGGGACTCAAGGTCCCCTAGCATGTCCATTTCTAAGCCACCATCTCCTGCAGTGACAGATGCCAATCAGTTTGGCTCCCTGTCTTGGAAGACGAGGGAGTCTATGCAGGAGGGTGTGTGCCCAAGTCACAGGCTCTTGTGATGGTGGGCTTCAGCACCTCTCTCCTCCCACATTCTGTACTTGCAGTGTGAGTCCTGGAGGATTCCTATGCACTGACTGCCCATGGATCAGGAATACCTGGATTCACAAAAAAACTGAACAAAAATCCAAAGTAACGTTCCTCCACATAGGCTACATGCACATTTTCAAGAGATGCATTTACATTAGCAGTGGGTTTCACAGATGCTCGTGAGCCAGGACCTTCTCCCTTCCACTCCCTCCTAAGCCTTAGAAATAGAACTGGGCATGTACACCACACTTCAGAAGAATTCTTTTCACTAAACTCTGTGTTCCCCAAAGGATAGGAAAGAGCCCAAAATAACTAACATGGTCCCCTGCCTAGGGCAAGGACAGTTGGATTTTAGAAAATGAAGCCAGAGATACATAAGCCCGTTTACATATATCTCTCACCAACCAAAGTGAGGAGAAGGTGGCACTACTCCTCAGTACTTCTGGTCCTGGAGAGTAAGAATACATTTCCAGGGAGAATTACCCAAGAAAGCTGTCATTATGACTCCTTAGCTACCAGATTACTTCAGTCTCTGAGCCTTAAAGGGGCCAGCCCCACAGAGAGATTTTCAGACCTGCCTCATGAGGACAGGAATTCTTTCCACTAGTTTCCCCCCCCCACCCCGAGGATTTATTTGAGGGGGGAGGATCAGAGGGAGAGGGGTAGAGTCTCAAGCAGATTCCCCACTGAGTGCGGAGCCCAGCACAGGGCTTGATCTCACGACCCTGAGATCATGACCTGAGCCGAAATCAAGTCAGACACTCAACCAACTGAGCCACCCAGGCGCCCCTTTCCACTACTTCTAGGAGCACTAGAAACAGGGAAGTATGGGATCCTCCTTTTCCTAACAGAAGCTTCTAGACTTCTAGATTTTTCCCAGACTGTAATATCATACAGATCTCAGCACTAGTCAAGGAGTTATTTTTCAAACTCCTTCTTTTGTATTCAAGATACTGATGAGTAAGATGAGTAAGTTCTGGGGATCTAATGTACACCATAGTGACTATAGTTAATTATACTATATACTTGAAATTTGCTAAGAGTAGATTTTAAATGTACTCACCACATACATAAAAGGTAATTATATGAGATGACAGATGTATTAATTAACTGAACTGTGGTAATCATTTCACAACATATATCAAATCATCATGTTGTATGCCTTAAATATCTATAATTTTTATTTTTTATTTTATACAATTATACTTCAATAAAGCCAGGGAAAGAAATCAGTGATATTCAGAACTCTATTTTATTATAGCAATGGCAAAACTGAGATCAGAAATCAAAACTAGCTCAAATCTCTAATCCACTTTTTTTGAAAGTAATCTCTACATTGCATGTGGGGCTTGAATTCTCGACCCCGAGATCAAGAGTTGCACCCTCTACAGACTGAGCCCGTGAGGCACCACTCTAATCCACTTTTTAAATTAAAAAAAAAAAAAATTGAGGTGAAACTCACATAACATAGCCATTTAGAAGTAAACAATTCAGTACATTCACAATACACTCATACCCACTACCTCTAGTTCCAAAACATTTTTATCTTCCCGATGAAAGGAAACCCTATACCCGTTAAACAGTTACTCCCCACTTGCTGGCCACCCTCCTCAGCCCCTGGCACCCCAAATCTGCTTTTTGTCTCTGCGGATTTACCTTTTCTGGATGTTTCACGTGAATGGAACCACAAAATATGTGACCTTTCATGTCTCTGGCTTCTCTAATCCCTTTCATAGCAGGGCTCTTTTTAGTTTTTTTTTTTTTAATTTAAATTCAAATTTGTTAACATCCAGTGCAGCCCTGCTTTCAGGAGCATCCAGCAATTGATCCCCCACATACAAGCCGTGTGCTCATCCCAGCAAATGCCCCCCTAAGTGCCTATCAGCCATTTAGCCCATCCCCTCTCCTACCTCCCCTGCAGCAACCCTGTTTGTTCTCTATAGTTAAGAGTCTCTTATGGATTATTTCCCGCTGTTTTAATCTTATTTTACGTTTCCTTCCCTTCCCCTATGTTCATGATGTTGTTTCTTAAATTCCACGAGTGAAATCATCTGATTGTTTTCTCTGACTTATTTTGCTTAGCATAATATATTCTAGTTCCATCCACGTTGTTACAAATGGCAGGATTTCATTCTTTTTCATCAGAGTTATTTTCTGTGTGGTGTATGTATATACAGTGTGTGTACACTGTATATCATGCTGGAGCCCGATGCAGGGCTCGATCCCAGATCCCCGGGACCATGACCTGAGCCGAAGACAGACGCTTAACCTGCTGAGCCACCCAAGTGCCCTCTGTTTTTTTTTTTTTTTTTTTAAGACTAATTTATTGGGCACCTGGGTGGCTCAGTCGTTAAGCGTCTGCCTTCGGCTCAGGTCATGTTCCCAGGGTCCTGGGATCGAGTCCCATGTTGGGCTCCCTGCTCGGCAGAGAGCCTGCTTCTCCCTCTCCCACTCCCCCTGCTTGTGTTCCTGCTCTCGCTCTCTGCCAAATAAATAAATAAAATCTTTAAAAAAAAAAAAGACTAATTTATTTAGGGGTGCCTGGGTGGCTCAGTCATTAAGTGTCTGCCTTTGGCTCGGGTCATGATCCCAGGGTCCTGGGATCGAGCGCCATATCGGGCTCCCTGCTTGGCAGAGAGCCTGCTTCTCCCTCTCCCACTCCCCCTGCTTGTGTTCCCACGCTCGCTATCTGTCAAATACATAAATAAAATCTTAAAAAAAAACTTAGTGTGTATATATATATATATATATATATATATATATGTACACACACACATACAAAGAAGATGGGTATATCTATACCCATACAAATACATATATACCCATCTTCTTTATCTATTCCATCAGTTGATGGACATTTGGGCTCTGTCCATAATTATGCTATTGTTGATAATGCTGCTATAAACACTGGGTTGCATGTGCCCCCTTTGAATCAGTATTTTTGTATTTTGTATCCTTTGGATAAATACCTAGTAGTGCAACTGTTGGGCCATAGGGTAGTTTTATTTTTAATTTTTTGAGGAACCTCCATACTACTTTCCAGATTGCCTGTACCAGTTTGCATTCCCACTGACAGTGCACAAAGGTTCCCCTTTCTTCACAACCTCACCAACACCTGTTATTTCCTCAGTTGTTAATTTTAGCCATTCTGACAGGCTTGAAGTGGTATCTCATTGTGGTTTGACTTGTTATTTCCCTGATGATGAGTGACGTTGAGCACCTCTTCATGCATCTGTTAGCCATCTGGATGTCTTCTTTGGAAAAGTGTCTATTCATGTCTTCTGCCCATTTCTTAACTGGATTATTTGTTTTTTGGGTGTTGAGTTTGATAAGTTCTTTATAGATTTAGGATACTAACCCTTTATCCAATATACCATTTGCAAATATCTTCTCCCATTCCATTGGTTGCCTTTTGCTTTTGTTGTCTCCTTTGCTATGCAGAAGCTTTTTATCTTGATGAGTTCCCAATAGTTCACTTTTGCTTTTGTTTCCCTTGCCTCTGGAGGTACGGGGTATGTTAAGTAAGAAGTTGCTGTGGCCAAGGTCAAAGAGGTTGCTGCCTGTTTTCTCCTCTAGGATTTTGATGGTTTCCTGTCTTACATTTAGGTCTTTCATCCATTTCAAATTTGTGTATTGTGTACAAAAGTGGTCCAGTTTCATTCTTCTCCATGTCACTGTCCGGTTTTCCCAATACCATTTGTTAAAGAGACTTTCTTTTTCCCATTGGATATTCTTTCCTGCTTTGTCGAAGATTAGTTGACTATCATTCGAGGGCTCTTATGTCAATCCCAATTTTAGCACTTGAAGTGAAGAGTATGGAAGTTCTTATCAAGTTTGAGAAAAGACTTCCTTTGATCACAACACTGAGTAGGTAGGTATTCCTAAGGTTGGATGTGATGTTATTGTTCTGAAGGAAAAAGTTCAAAATCTCCCCACTCAGCATGACCATGCAGCACTGGTGAACCTGTACAGGTGTGGACTCTAGGCCCATCCTTCACTAACACATTCTCAAAAATACGGATCCAGTGGTTGTGGCTTTGTAACATGTCAAGTTGGCTAGGCTAAACTACATTTCCCAGAATTCCCTTCCCTGAATATTTCTGGTTAGCCACAAGAGACTTTTGTGCAAGATCTGGAAGGTTGAGTTGAAGCAACAGCTAGTTTGTGTTGATGCTTGCAAGGTCAGGGCAGGTACTTTGTCTGCTAGCAACCCTGCTGGTGTGGGGCAGCAGTTGGACTGGCAATTGCTACAATTTCCCCTGGATCCTCCTACAGCTTCTCACACTCCTGAGCCAGGTTTGTGTTCAGCTCTGCAACAAAGGCCAGCAGCTGCAGGACACCCACTTCCTCAACATTAGAGGCAGTGAGAACTGACACGGGTTCCTGTCCATCCTCATGGGCTCCATCTTGTCCTTGCTTCCCCTCACATTTTATCCACCTTCCCTTCCCCACTGCCTGCCCTGTGGACATCCAGCTCTACCAACAGATATGAAGACAACCTTCCAGAGACTATTTAACCAAAGCCATACTTGAGTAAAGTCAAATCCCTGTAATGAATCCTACATATAGACAGACTACATACTAATGGTTCTGCTTCTCTAAATGAATCCTGATATACTAATTAATAAAGCCACCATGGTTTGTTGGACAATCAGGCAATAACTTCAGCACAATTTAGCAAATTAAACTCCTGTTTCTTCAATAGCAAGAGGGATGATTAGAGAAGGAACTATGAAGTTACCTGGAATTGCAAAGTAGAGGAGCAAGAGATGGAGTCTGATCACCTTAAAGCAGGTTTGCATTACTGACATTCTGGGCAGGATAATTCTTTGTTGGAGGGGGCTGTCCTACATTGTAGGATGTTTAGCGGCATTCTTGCTTCTACCCACTAGATGCTAGTATCACCCACTTGTTGTAGCAACAAACGGGTCTCCCGAGGGCAAAATTGTCCCCAGTTGAGAACCGCATGCCTTAAAGCCTGCTGGTTTGTTTTTTTTAAGATTTTATTTATTTATTTGGGAGAAAGAGAGAGAACGAGCCGTGGGGAGGGGCAGAGGGAGAGAGAAGCAGACTCCTTACTGAGGAGGGAGCCCAATGCGATGCCGATGCCTGGCTCTATCCCAGCACCAGGAAATCATGACTTAAGCCAAAGACAGACTTTTAACCAATTGAGCCACCCAGGCGCCCCCTGCTGTGTGCTTCTATACATCTCCTTTTCCTCTAAAACTTCACCAACTCCACAGGAGCATATAATTCTACAAGCTCTGAGAGAAACACACTATCCTATGACAGGTTAAGATAGTGAGTCCAGAGAGAAAGGGATTCACTCAACACCACACAGCTTATCAGCGGTAGAACTGAGACAAGAGGCCAGGTCTTTGGTCTCCCAGCTCAGTGCTCCGTTAACCACACAGCCGTACTTTGCCACAAACACCATTACCCCATGACTTATGTTGACAGATACTGAATGCAGTCACTGAGGCAGGTTTCTAGTGGTCCCAAGAGACAGGGCAATTATTTCATTGTTCTGCACAAAACAACTGGGAGGGAAAGAGAAGGCACCAAGGAGGAAAAAGCTTTATTAATAGAGCCTAGGCATGTCGGGGAAACCCAGTTCAGTCACAGAGATTCACAGAGATGAGAGGCTAATATTGGTACAGGGCAGGAGGCTAGTACTACAGAATATCCTGTAGAAAACCATGTGTGAAACTCAAACCTCCATCCTAATATCCTAACCGTCTGAAATGCTGCTGAGTTTAGCCCTGGTGAACCTTCTGGAAGCTCCTAGTGAAATAATGAGATTTGTGCATAAGGGAAGAGCACTACAGCACTGCTGAATCTGAGCTCCATAAAAGGTTATGGGTTTAGGGTGGGAGAAGTAGAGGAAAAGATAACGGGGATGTCCTTATCACCCACACAAGGCCATCTTGGTATGCAGGTGAGAGAAGAACCACAAGTCTTGGACAGAGGCTAGACTGGGGCATCAGAGGGCACTGGTTGAAGAAACACAACATCTGGGCAATCTCTGTCATTATGTGGAGAACTCTGTGCAGTCTGGTGTGAAGGCACCTCCAACAGTTCCTGGCTATTACTGGCACCCCTTCCTGAGGTCCCTTGGGAGAGAGCCATTTTGGTTCTTTTCTGATTTCATTCAGAGCAGAACTGCCAATGTCCAGCACCAAGTCCAGGGTCATAATTAGCAGAGAGGAATGGAGTGGCCACTCTATGACACCTGACCTCTTAGTCTAGGTGACTTCTTTTCTAGAGCAGTCATTTTTCCCAGACCAAGAGAGATCTTGCCCAATATGGGCCCAATCTAGAAATTATTCCCACCTTCATGTGAGCACCAGGTGGAGAGAATCTTCCTCATGAGTCAAAGCTTTAGATCTTGGCCCTTGGACGATGATCCTTGGACAGAAGATCAGTCTGAAGCTGTCTGTGCCCAGGCGCTGGTTTCTGTCCTCAGAGTAGCAGGCACTGCCTGTTGATGATGGGTCCAAGCGATGAGTGGTACTGTAACTCTCCCAATGAATAGCACGCTCTACTTTCACAGGCAGGAAAGGAAGAAATGAGGCAGGTTTCAGGGTAGCCAATGCCACTTAATTCTTCCATCGAATTTGCTGTGGAAAGAACAAACAATATCCATTTCCACTGACCCCTAGAGAGAGGTAGGGGAATACAACAAAACAAGGCTAACAGCTAGATAATGCAAGAATAAGAATGGAGAGCGAAGTTGAGAATGGTTTTTCTAATATGTGGGGGAGTTTGCTTATTCAAACATGAATCAAACACCCATTCTGTATATTATAAGCTTCATTTAGGGCATTTATTCTGGTTCTGCCCTACTCAAGACTAAGACTCACTAGCTTTAGATAATCCAAGGGTAGGTCCCAAAATATCTAACAGGGAGCTAAGCTCCATATTAACAAAAAGCTCAGCAATTTCCTGCTATGAGAGATGAGCCAGCTGTTGCCCAAATAGCTAAATCTGTTTTACCCACTTATTTCCAACAGGTGCGTCACCCCTGGCCCCAGGAAACTACCATCTGGATGTTCTGAATCTGTAGCAGTTGTTTCCATACTCCCTGGACTAGTACCTCTGACCCGCTATGTTTAATGATTACCAGGGTGCTATGTGAAGTTTCAGCCCCAGGTCCCCAGATTACCACTGGATCATCCCACATCTCAGGAGTAATTTCTGCTATTCAAAGCAGTGCTTCAGATCCTGAGGCCCAGAGGAGATCCTTGTATCCATGATACTCAGCAAACTGTGACCCCATCCAGGCCTTGGGGATATATATTTGATGGTACTATGAGGACCGTCTCCTGGGACTGCTGGAGAGTATGCTGTAGCTGCTCACCGAGCTATTCAGAATGGCATCAATCTTCTCCTCCTCTGCTGATCCTTTATCCACCTTACTCCTGTATGCTAGCAACTGTTGACGGTCCTTCAGGTCCCGGCAAGTCTATACACCAACAGACACAATAAAACCTCCAATCAGCCTTCTCTACGAGGGCGTTTTTCTTTCTGCCACTCCCAACATGGGGCCAAGGTTCAAGGAGAGGCTGAGGGGCTATAGTGGGATGACAGTGGGGTCAAACACCTACAGAACTTCTTATTGAAGAGAAATCTACTGAGCTTATGTGGCTGGATTCAGTTCTGTGAATTCCGTTAAGTGCAGCAAACTTATAAAAGCAAAGAGGTTATCAAAGGGCTGGGAAAATAATACAGGAGAACTCGTACCAAACTAATTCTTGCCAGAATATTTTGTCTATTAAGTTGAAATTGAAAGCACCTCAGGATCTAAGACAGAGAATATAATAATTCCCCATTCTCCAGTAAGGGTCTGACTCAGGGTTCTCATTTCTTAGGGACTCACATCAATGACGACATCATGGCACTTGAACTTGGTGGCTAAGTTCAACTTTGTGTCCACATCTTCCACCAAATTAACATACTCTTGTAGTATCTATGGGAAAAGGTACTTCTGATTAATGACTCCCAGACCCATAAAACAAAGAGCTCTAAAAGGAAGACAACAAAAATCCTGAGGAAGGCAAGAGTTCCATATCTGATTTCTACCATTCCCATGATTAACCATAGAACTAGTCCTGCAATGGGGAGTGAGGTAGACTATACGCAGTACTTCCACGCTTGCCCAGGGGAGATGGGAAGAGCACACTCCGCCTTACCCTACAGCTAGATACGCAGGCGAACAGGTGTTCTAGATCTGACCTGGTGCTATGCTCATTGCTCCTTGATGTCCTTTCTCACTGAGCTCTCCTTTTGTATCATTTGAATAATATGTCAGTGCTCCACATGGGCTAAACAGAGTAGATGTTCCTCAAAGAGGGGCAGTCTGGGATTACTTCTAAAGGGGAGAGGAGAACTTCTCTCCTTCGCCTTTTCTATCTCAAGGTCCACTACCACCATTATGTTATCTTTAAGATAAGACCAGAGCAGGTCTCAAGTCTCCCATCACTGACCAGTAAGAGGTTAAAAGTTAGGCCTCCTAGAGGATCCTGTACCCAACACTCTTTGGGGGCCCTTACCTGGACAGGGGCACTATTCTTGTGCAAAATTTCCACAACCCGATGGAAGCCAATGGGTGCTCTCTTCTTAGTGTAGCCCAGCCAGTTCTGAAAAGGGAAGACGGGGCAGCAGTAGCTAGGCAAGACAGACTCAACACATTTTGTGACTATTCATTTTAGGTTTAGAATAACATGGTGGTGAGTATGGATGGATGGGAGGTGGGAGATAGAGAAGTGAAGAGAGAGGAGTTTTTCAGAAAAGTCAAGGAATTTAAGAGGGTGGAAAAAGAGCCAAAGAGGGGCGCCTGGGTGGCTCAGTCATTAGGCATCTGCCTTCAGCTCAGGTCATGATCCTAGGGTCCTGGGACTGAACCCCGCAACGGGCTCCCTGCTCAGCAGGAAGCCTGCTTCTCCCTCTCCCACTCCCCCCTGCTTGTGTTCCCTCTCTTGCTGTGTCTGTCAAATAAATAAATAAAAAATCTTAAAAAAAAAAAAAAAGCCAAAGCTATGAAATAAGTTCTTAGATCTACAGGCAGAAAAAAGTCTGTGAAATATGGCTAAATGAAATAAACAATTTACTTCATAATACTTGTAGTATGAACTTATCCAGGTAGAAAAAACCCTATCCTCTGTGTTTATATTCATATAAGGGTATTTGTAAATTCATGAGGGAAAGTCTGGAAAACTACCCATCAAACTTTTAAGATTATTTGCCTTGCAGAAGGGACTGAGATAGGAGCATGTAGACAATGGAGGAGGAACTTCACGTAATCTGACCGTCGTGCTCTCATATAGTGTTTGATTTTGACCAGACATGTATTGCTTTGTAGGCAATGTAACTAATTAAATAACTAACAACAATAACCACCACCAAAAGGGGGGGGCACCTGGTGGGCTCAGTAGGTGGGACATGCAACTCTTGATCTCAGGGTCATGGGTTTGAGCCCCACATTGGGTATGTGGCAATCACTTAAGAATAAAATCTTAAAAAAACAAAAACCCAAACAACAAGAAAACAACAACAAAAACCTAACAGATGGGAACAACAGAAAATTCTCAAATCCATTATAGAAAAAAGGATATTGAAAATATAAACAGAGACATGACAACCAAAGTAATGCAAGATCCTTGACTGGATCCTGACAGCAAACAAACACAAAAAGAAACAAAAAGCTCTAAAGAGTGGATTTGAAATCAGACTATAAATATGATATAATATTGTTAAATATCCTAAAAATGATAATAATACTGTGGTTATAAATGAAATAAATGCTTAAGTATTCAAAGGAGAAGTGTCATGTGGTCTGCAACTTACTTTCAAATGGTTCAGCGAAAGAAAAAAGAGAAAGCAAATATGGCAAAAATGTTGATAAATTAGTGAAATAAGACTTTTAGTATGTTTATTATACTATTCTCTCAACTTTTCTTCTGGTTTGACATTTTGGAAAACAAAAAGTTGGAGGAAAAATGTAAACCAGTAACTAGAATGGGAGATCCCCACGAGGCCTGGGGTAACACGATGGTATGTCCAAGGCTCCAGCAGCACCAGACAGTCTCCAGGCACCCACCTTTGTGGTAAAGAGGGCATCGACATCATGCCAGGCTCGAAGCTTGGCGCGGGCAGCCAGGGCCGTCAGCACATACTGTTTGTCTGGGATCTAAAAAGCAGAGACCAGGGGAATTAAGGGAGAGTAGAAATGCATCAGGGGAGAATTCTGGAAAAGATAGGCAAAAATATTCCCTGATGTTGATTCTGTCCCTTAAAATGTACAAATCTCTCAAGTCATCAAGAACCTCTTCATTCCCAAGCCCCAGCACTGCTGCAGGCCATTCCGTTGAAGTCTTCTCTCACTTCCCACACACTCATTCCTTTCTACCTTTAATCGTGACCATCAAGGGACTTCCTGTACAGGGTGACCAAGCAACATCCATTCCATACAGTTACTCTGATACTACTTTACCAAACACTGACCAATTTATATCTACCTTAAATGTCTTCTTCAGGTTGACTGGACTGCTGAACGTCCCCTAGGATGAAAGTGGAGAAGGAATTTTTTTTTTTTTAAAGATTTTATTTATTTATTTGACAGAGAGACACAGCGAGAGAGGGAACACAAGCAGGGGGAGTGGGAGAGGGAGAAGCAGGCTTCCCGCGCAGCAGGGAGCTCAATGCAGGGCTCAATTCCAGGACCCTGGCATCATGACCCAAGCCGAAGGCAGACGCTTAACAACTGAGCCACCCAGGCGCCCCGTGGAGAAGGAATTTTACTGTTACCGACTTTCCCAAATACCATCCAATCTAACATTTTCTTTCTACTACCTAGACATTGTACATTTCTCTCCGTAGCCATTTAAACCCAGAAGTTAACGGAAGAGAAAAACTCCACCAGATCCAACTGGATATCATCACAACTTGGCTAAACAAGACCGGATTAATGGGTATGGTGTATTTCTCAATTTTATGCCAATCTTGTGATCATTATGATCATTCCCACCTATGATCATTAAACTCGAACCTCTTCAGAAAAACATTTTTTTTTAAGTACCCACAAATACTTCACACCCCGCTGCTCTTCTTTATACCATGTGAGTCCATCTGAAATTACGGACCTTTGAGCAGGGGCTGCTGTGGGACCAGCACTGGTGAGACCGAATGTCCTATGCTAGCATGCCAGCTCACTGGAAGCCACACAAGCCCTTTCAAACCTCTTTTTCCCCCTTGGCTCACCCCTTCTGAGGGCCAGGGAAGCTTCCAGATGGACCTCCCCAAGAACTATACACACCCATTGTTAAGAGCACACTGAAATAACTGGCTTCAAACTATATTCTCTTGTGTGGTGAGAGTGTGTGGGGTCTTTCACACTTTGCCTATACCTCAGCCTCCGTGTAATGGTAGAAGCACGAGTAGAAAAGCGTTGTCACTAATGGCATGTTGAGGATAGAAGCTTTGCGGGGGTGCTTCCGAAAGATCTCAGTCTGTCCTGCTGATTCTAGATGTCGATCATTTGCCTGTGGTGGAGTGAAACAAGTGAAAAAACAACAATATCCACAAAGTAGAGGCAGGACAGAAACATTAAATACTACAGCAGCTGTGCTTCCTATCCTAGGAAGGAGGCAAAGAAAAGAGAAAGAAAGAAACTGCCCAGGATAACCCAGGGGAGTTTAAAATCCATAAAATGATGACAGATCCACGTTGAATGGAGGAAGACTAGAGAAGTAAGGATGAAATGGGAGTTCTGGGAGAGAAAACACTTCCAGGTTAACAGCAAGAAAAAGGATGCCTGAGAACAATGAGGGGGAAAGGGCTACCATGGAAAGAGGAAATGAAAGGCTCTTAGAGAATGTAACAGGAAATGACATATACAGCAGAGCACAGAGGTCTCCTAGATGCTGAATGGCACTGAGCACCAGCATTGAAGCAGAAAATGTAGAGACAAGGAGTCTAACCTCAATAATGATTTGGCGTTCCAGGAGGGTGTAATGGTCTTGAATATGTGCAGAATCTTCTGCTGAAAATGGCAAACTGGTAAAGAGCCAGAAGGTTAGTACCTCTTTCTCTACCAAAACAAGAAACAAACCCAACTAAATCAAATCACCACCGTAAGCATAAGAGGCTCACGGCACTTCACAAATCTGATCTCAGTGCACCTTTAGAGCATCCCTGAAAGGCAGAGAGAGAGAAAGCAGAAAACAGAATAGACCTTTGGCTGGGATTCTGTATTTTAGGTTTTGCCAATTCAAGAGGGATCCCGAGGGGTGCCTGGCTGGCTCAGTCAGTAGTGTGTGCAACTCTTGATCTCGGGGTTGTCAGTTCCAGCCCTCTGTTGGGTGCAGAGATTACTTTAAAAAACATAAAATCTTAAAAAAAAAGAAGAGGGATCCTGAAAGTCCACAAAATATATAGTCATCAGTGGTTTTGCTGAGGAATGAGTTAGAAACCTCTCACTGTGGGAGCTGGAATGTTTAGCAAATGAGTCACTTAGTGAATGAGCGAGGCTAGCCGACTGCCCATCACCCACATCCCAGTGAAGCCCTGTGGTTCCTGTCCTGCCTTAATGTCAATGCTTAACTCTCCTTAAGGGGTGCTTACAATTGTTAGCCATTTCCTGTTGCAGAGGAATAAGGTAAAATTAAATTACCCGGCATGGTGGTACGTGTATAGGCTGATAAAGATCTCAGACATCTACACAGATACCAAGGGTCCCATCTTCAACACTACATTTTACACATGAAAAAGTTGAGGGACAAACAGAATCTTGCCTGAAAGTCATACGTGGTAAACCAAGAGGTAAGGCCAGGAACAGAAGCCAGATTTTAAGCTTCCAGTTCACAGATGTCTCCTTTAGAAAGTGCTGCCTTAGTCCTGTACTCCACTTACTCCCGGAAGAATTCTGAAACTCAGTTACACTATCCCAGGTAAGTGTGAGCCACAGCCAATTTTTAGAAAAGATAAAGGGAGACAGCAATAGGTTTCAGTTACTTCACTATTCTAACTCTTCTCTTTGTTCACCAGAGGCCACTATGACATAGTTCAGTATCTGGTAACATTAAAACTAAGGATTGCACAAAGACGAATTTCTAAATGTGAATCCTGGAACTCCTATCCCATGAGGAATGACTAAAGCAACTGTGAATACTGAACCGGGATTAAGACCTACTGTGTAGACTCTATGCCTATCTTGAAAGATAGAAGGAAGCAAGTTTCAGCTCAATAAGTATTTAACGATAATGAAGGTTGTCCAACAATAGAATAAGCTACTTCCTTCCAATTTTAGTATATGTGCTGCCGAAGCAAGCACTAGAATAAGCTACTTCCAAGAGCAGTGAGTGCTCATCACTGGAAGAGTAGTATGTGGGGCTGGTTTTTATAGGGACTTATATCCTGGATGAACACCTATACTGAATCAGTGGTTCTTGTGCTCTGCGGTCTCGGGGACCAGTTAACACTGAAAATAATATGGAAGGTAGTGCTGCCAACCTTTTTATTTTAATATGTAAAGTCAAAAAAAAATTACATCCCATTTTACCCCCAAAAAAGGGAGGGAGAGGAAGAAAAAATAATCCCAGAATAAAAGGCAGTCTTTCAAATTAGATAAATTTAACTGTAGAAAAAAACTCTTTACATTTTCTTTATTTTTCTCAATTTACTACCCATCAGTGAAAACTCTACTGGGGAAGTAATGTCTGGAAGCACTGAATGAGACCATCTTTAATGATGCTTGTATGTCCCACTGTTAGCCTTTCCCTTCAATTACCTATCCACTCCACCCTCATTTAGTCTCTTCAGTTCTCTGTGTAAGAATATTTATACTTTAAAACATTTCTCCCCAATACTTACCCAATGCAGGTCTTAAGAAATTCTTTTCGTTTCTCAGGGTCCTGAATGTTCAAGTGCTCACGATAATGAGACAGCTGCAAAAAAATAAATAAATAAAAGAAAGAAAGGCTTTGAACCATTTTGTCTACTCTGTCTCCTTTGAAGGGTGAAGTGGCTATGTAAGTAGCCTTTCCATCCGTAAAAAACTAAATTCTTCATTATCAGAGATTCCTCTGAGTGGGGACAGGTGTGCAGGTAGGGAGAGGGTAGAGAGTAATTCAAAATTGCTCTTTGGGGACACCTGGCTGGCTCAGTAAGTAGAGCATGGGACACTTGATCTCGGGGTTGTAAGTTCAAGCCCCACACTGGGTGTAGAGATTACTTTAAAAAAGAAAATCTTCAAAATCTTTGGTTTATCTATAACTGCAATATCCAACACTGTAACCACTACCCCCATTTGGTTTACATTTATATTTAAATTAATTAAGTTAAACAATTCAGATCCTTAGTTATATTAGTCATTTTACCATGTGACTAGTGGCTACCATATCCAACAGCACAGATGGAGAATACTGCCATTATCGTAGGAAGCTCTACTGGACAGTGCTAGCCTATAATGAAGCACTGAGTAGTTGAGTACCTAGCTTTACTCCAAAGTTTGGCTTTAGCCTCACTATTTAATTAAAACCAGCTTTTGCTTCAGCCTTAGCCTTTGAAAGGCCAAAGAACTAAATGCTTACTCCAACATTATTTTTGGCACCCTTGACCTTGTACATGATCGATGGTAGCACAATCCTATAAATAGCTAATAATTAAAATCAGTAACATGAATAAGCCATGTCCTCTGATTCACTGCTGACACCTACTGAAGATTCACATTCAAATACTACAGGTTCTACATATAGCTCTGAAAGAAAATCTCCTTATGTGCTTTCTATTTTGGAATTCTAAAAAAAGAACTGAAGTTTAAATCCCCATTTATTATTACAAGAACTAATTGATGCAATAATTAATGATGACTGTAAAAGCTGTGATTTTATGTACAATTATTAAAACTTTCCAAGAACCAGGGAGCCTGGATGGCTCAGTTGGTTAAGCATCTGACTCTCAGTTTTGGCTCAGTTCATAATCTCAGGGTCCTGAGATCGAGCCCTACACTGGGCTCCATGTTCAGCGCAGAGTCTGCTCGTCTCTCTCCCTCGTGCTCGCTTCGGCAGCACATAAACTAAAGTTGTCCCTCTCCCTCTGCTCCTCCTCTTTCTCTCTCATAAATAAAATCTTTAAAAAAAAAAAAAACCTTCCAAGGATTAAAAAATAAACAGATTGACAGTTAATATCAATATTAAGAGAATGAACTGACTTTAGGAAGGACAGTATATCCTTTTAGAAACAAGTGTATAAAAATGTAAATGAAAAGGTCATAATCTAATCTTCATAAAATATCTAGAATATAATCATTCTTAGCATCAAAGAAAGTAATCTTTAAGAGCTATAGTTAATTTTTATTGTTCAATTCCATTTTGGCCTTAAGTCTTTAAACAAAGTCCTACTTAGGTAACCTTCCCATTCTATGAGGATAAACTGAAAGCAGACTACCAACTTTACCAATTCTGAAGTTTATAAGGTTGGAAAACTCTAAATTTATATACAAGAGGATGCATGATAAATCATCTTCAATTCAAAAATAATAGAGAAAGGAAGAAAATAAGAATGTTTTAGAGGAAAATGAGTTACCCAAAACACATTTATTTTCACTAATCAAACTTCAAAAAACAACAAACTTTATAAGAATGCTGTATGAAGAAAATTCCTTACAGTTTCAAATCTATGGAGATTAAAAATGTAAACAAAAAGCGTTTCCAAATGATTGCTACAGACGGCCAGTCATTTTCAGTAGATTATGATAAAGGATTTCTGAGATTTTCCCATGCCTTGAATATTAAGTACAAGTTCCTTTTACAAAATGGTACTGAAAAACATTTTCCTGAATTACATTCTGCTGGGCAAAGGTTAGCAAGATTATTAGACGTGCCAGCTGAATGTGAGCACTGGTCTCACCACAGACGTGCGGTACAGTGAGGCAGTGACTGAAGGAATGAAATGGCAGTGACTGCCACTGATGGTCCTGAGGAATTCTAACCCCTGCACTATAAGGGCAAACTTTTAAAAAGTGGATCACTACAGTTTTAATAATATAATGAAATCTTTGGTACAATTTCAGCTTTATTCTTGTATTCCAGGAGTTTATTCTGTAATGGTGAAAATCTGCCAAGAACCAGTTTTAACACTCAGTCATCGAGCTCTCAGCCAAAATGTGGGTTAGGGGCACCACCAGCTTGACCTATCTTCCTTCTTGACCTATATCTGGTTTCTTATCCCTCTTTTTTTTTTTATTATGTTATGTTAATCACCATACATTACAGCATTAGTTTTTGATATAGTGTTCCATGATCTTATCCCTCTTAACTTACAACATTTTCTAGTATTGGAAGCCAAAACCCAAAAGCTCCTACAAACCAGGATCTGAAAACAACTAGAAACTAAAAAACAAATTACAAATTGACCAGGCCAGTTTTTATTCATTCTTCAAAAAAATATTCATAAGCCCAATCAAAAGAGCATATAAAAAGAAACAGTACATCATTGGGATTAAGTTTTCAGGCTCCCCAGATGCCTTTCTCTTTTGGATGCAATCAATACCAAAGGAAAGGAACTGTTAACTGCTCTGGGATCTTGGAGACTGGGTTTTGGCTTACATTTCTGTTAAACAGGTCCCCAACTGAAACGAAGGCCACACTTACCGCAAGCTCTTCTGTTCTATCTAGGAACCTGGGAAGAAGCAGAAGGGAGCAGGGCATTTTTATCTATTGATGTGTGGCAACGTAACCTCACAAAATAGGATGGCTGCTCTAGGAGAAACATAATTCAAATTCATTTGCCTCCATACATGACTAAGCCCTCCTCTTCTTAAACTTTCTACCACCAGCAACCTCTTGAAAACACATGGTGGGTCAAATATTATTGTTCCCCTGATCGCTCTGGCTGAAAAGCAAGGACAAGAAGGCACTGCAGGACACTAATAACTTTGTAATGTTAACAGGTCTGAGAGAAAGGCTCAGAGCCTCCACAAAACCTTAGTTCACAGTAGTCTTACAGGGATTTTTGGAAAAACTAAAGCACTCTTCTCTGTCAGTACAATCTTGGAAACAGATTTTCTATATTGTTCTCTGCTGTTTTCACGTACAGTGTAGAAAGAGCTTTGTCTCTCTCAATGGTGTAAGGTCTTGGAGAACAAGGACTTTGTTTTCTGATTCCTTCTTATTCTGAATGGACCACTATAATTAAATCACTGCTTTGACCTAGAGGCGATGCTTAATAAATCCTTGTTAATTGGGAAGGAGGGAATTGAGGAAGGGAACAGCCTGCCTAAATGAATATGTCTTCTGCAAATTCCTGGCTAACCATCTCTAATCTTGGCCCTGACCAAGTGATCTGCTTTCCCACCTTTGTCTTTGGGACAGCTCATCACTGTGCTACAGTCACTGGGTAACTGGAGTTTCCTTGGGCCACGTATCAGCCTAAAAGGAGGTTCCAACCCCTTCCCTGGCATTGAAGAAAGGACATAATAGATATACATTTTAATCTACTGGCAGGAAAGTCCCTACTGATTAGAATGAGATAGGGAAGGAAGGAAAACATGGTAGAAGACACGCCCCTGCCCTGGGCCTCCAGTAACTATGCCCACCTCTTACCTCTCCACCTATCAGATTCCTATCTAGTCTCAATTCCTAACCTCTTCCATAAGGCTTTCTTTGGGTACCCTGGCTGAAAATTATATTTGCTTCTTCTGTTCTTCCATTTACTTCCCACTGGCATCACTGGGGACCAAGTAATAAGAGATACCTTCATTCTAGGTCTTTCATAATAAAATGCTTAAAAATATTAGTAATACAGACTAGGCATTACACTAAGTGCTTTTCCCACACTAACTCTTAATCTTCATCACCTGTGGGGTAGGAATCATCATTTCCGTTGTATCGTTGTGGAACTGATGCTAGGAGAGGTTAGGGAACTTGCTCAAGGTCACTTCATGAACTAAGTGGTGGTGCCGGTATTCAAGGCAGGTTATGCTGGACTCCAGGGCCTGGTTCTTAACCACCGGCTACACTACCATTTTATCACTGGCTAAGGTGCATTATTAGTTATCCCCATGTTTCAGTATCTCACCTAACAACAAAAAAGGACAGTGTCTTCTTTGTATCCTCCAGAGAGCTTTGAATATAGTACTTTGTAAACTTTATAGACAAGATGATCAGTTCTTACCTAAAGAGGTCCAAAAGCAGCTTTTGATCCCCTATTTCTTTAAGGAAGTGAATGAGATGTCTCAGGGCAACCTGTCGCACCTCCAGCTCTCGGAAGAGGGTCTCTGGTAGGCAGGAAGGAGTTAGGTGGAGAAAGATTAAAGCCTATTACTCAAGTGTGAAATTGGTCTCCCTCCTCATACATTCCAAACATCTCCTCAAAGTCAATCACAAGCGAGGAATAGCTTTTTGTGGCACCAATTCCTCTGGATCAACCCACCACCAACACATTCCATGGTCCAGGGCAACTCTTGGTCATTCAATCAGCCTTCAGTTTTCACCAACCCAACCAGCAGGCACCTAGCATAGACTGAGGTCCTCAAACCAACACAGCCATCTGTCTGTCTAGTAAACAGGGAGGCTTTGGAGTTAATGTAGTTATCACCCTACAGGATGAACAACCGCCCTCAGAGATGAGAAGAATACTCTGAAGTCTTAGGCCACCCCAGCTGTCTTTGAAGCAGAGCTGATGATGAATTCTGGTAATGGAAGCCACAGTGCCATTCTCCCTTCAAATGCAGCAGGCATCTTGACAACTGAAGATTTCTCTCAGTTCACGCTCACCTTTGCTCAGTGTCCTTTTCAGGAAGATCAGAACCTAGAGGAAAAGAGAACAAAGAATAAGTTATCCTGTGTAACCTACAAACACAAAGCCCTGCCCTGAGCTCCTGATGTGTAGCAATGAGGTCAGTGACTCATTAGGAATCTTGGCACATCCAGACAACAGATTTTTCTATGGGATAGAAGGACTGGTGATAGACATGTGGAATTGAGCTGTGTCTCAGAGGAGTTCACCCGCCCATTCCCATACTGGCAAGAGATACCTCCCTCTGGGAGAGACCGCTCTCATGCCTCTCCTGCCTCAGACTGCAGGATTGTTGTTTTTATTTTTTTAAAGATTTATTTATTTGAGAGAGAGCACCTGTGCACGTGCACTTACGTGCATGCACACAGCAGGGAGAGAAGCAGAGAGAGAATCTCAAGCAGACTCCCTGCTGAGCGCAGAGCCCCATGCAGGGCTCGATCTCACGACCCTGAGATTATGACCTGAACTGAAATCAAGAGTGGGTCACTCAACCGACTAAGCCACCCATGCGCCCCTCGGATTACTTTTTAGAACAGAGTAGCCAACCTGCTGCTTCTTGATTATAATCAAGAGTTCCACATCCGATGCATTTCCTGCCAGCCGAGCCTCAGAGCAGGTATTACTGAGGATCCTACACTTTAAGAGGAATCCAGGATCTCTACTAGACATTTAACCTAAAATGTTAAAGTCCTATTCTGATCGGGCTTCGAGAAACTAACAAGAACAATTAAGCAAACGACAAAGCCCACCACTTACTGCAGTAATGACGTTTCCATCGTGCACGCTGACTGCTTCCTCCAGGAGTCGTAGCTTGTCCTGTAAGGAGCGGAATCGTTCTAGAGAGCAGACCTGGCAGAACAAGAGCAGAGTTAGTGTGCAAGGAAGTCTGCATGTCCTGATGGAGTCCTGCCGCAGCCAAAGGCTGGAGATCACTCATTCTCTTTAAAATGACGTATAACTGACATACAATAAAATCTAAAGGGTAGAGTTCAGCGAGTTTGACAAGTACGTATAAAATTCCATCTAACTGTTACCACCATCAAGATACAGAACAACTCCATCAGGCCAAAAAGTTCCCTCGTGGGCTCTGATGTCAACGCCCCCCTTCCATCCCTAACTCCTGGCAGCCACTCATCTTTCAGTCACTGAAGTTTTCTCTTTTCCTGAATTTCACAAATAGAATCATACAATATGTACTCTTTTACATCTGACTTCTTTCACTCAATATCACATTTCTCAGAGGAATCTATATGTTGTGCTGAGTACTACTAGTTTGTTCCTATTCACTGGTAAGTAGTTTTCATTGTATGGATAGATCACCATTTATCTACTGAAGGATATTTGGGTTATTTCCATTTTGGGGGCTATTATGAAGAGAGCTGTTGTGAAAATCTGTGTTGTCTTTTTTTTTTTTTTTTAAGATTTTATTTGAGAGAGAGAAAGCGCGTACATGCGAAAGTGGGCACACGGCGGGGCGGGGGGCGGCGCAGAGTGGGAGGGACAAGGAGGCTCTGCACAGAGCGCAAGCCCAACACAGGGCTCAATCCCAGGACACTGAGATCACGATCTGAGCTGAAACCAAAAGTCAGACACTCAACCTGCTGAGCCACCCAGCTGCCCCCGTGTATAAGACTTTGAGCGTATGTTTTCAATTATCTTGGATTGTAAATGTCTAGCAATAAAATTAAGTATACGTTTAACTTTGTAAGAAGCTGCCAGACCGTTTTCCAGAGTAGTTTTAACATTTCACTTTCTCGCTCTCCCTGTATGAGAGAGCTCTAGCTCCTTCACAGCCTCCCAGTGCTTGGTATTATCAGTATTTTCAAATTTAGCCACTCTAGTGGCTGTACAGTAGTATCTCACAGTTTTAATTCACATTTTCTTGATAACTGTTGATGTGGAAGATCTTCTCAAGCGCTCTTTGGCCATTCATGTAACTTTTTTCTGATATAACTGAAATCTTCCACCAAGTTTCTTTTTGGGTTGTTTATCTTCTTATGAAAGATAATCATTGTCCTTTATATAGTCTGAATAAAAGTCCTTTACAGTATATGAATTTTGCAAATATTTTCTCCCAGCCATGGTGGTTTTTCCCCCACAAGAACTCTCTCTCCGGTGACCTTACCTTGCCCTTCCGGAGGCGCCACACTGTGTCACTGGGGCTCCAGTCATTGCTGTAATCCTGGAATGTTAACAATACATGAATCTCAGGAAGTTAAGGGATCAGAATTATCAGTGTGCCAGCTCCTCACCTGAAACTCATCTTTATTCCCCGATAGGGAAATATTTTGTGGGAGGAGGAAATGAATGGAAAAAAAAATGAAGAGCAGGGATAGTCTTGTTCTGAGTTTCTGAAGGAATTAGAACAGGGACAATGAAGGCAAGAAGAGATGGATCAAAGAGGGAAAGAACCAACTGACAAAACCCTATGGCTACTGGTTCAGGATTTCATTCACTAGACATAATCAGTCACGTTTTGGGATTCTAATGAATGGCTTTGCAGACAGAAGGAAAGAGGGAGACATGTTCCTCTTCTGGAGCTTATAATAGTTTCCTCCTTATGGATCAATTTGCTTTGTTATGTGCTATCTTGGGAATATGAGCTCCACCAAGCTTCCAGACCACAGTGATGATCAAAAGTTTCAAAGTACAACCTCCAAAAGGCAGTATAATGGGTAAGGAAAGTGTACTAAGACAGAATCAGAAAACAGATTGTGAGTCCCAGTTCCACCACTTAATAGCTATGAGACCCAAGGCAAGCCCTGATGTTTAGATACCCAGTTTTCTTATCTACAAAAAAGTTAAAATAATAGCTGTTCAAAAAGTTGGAAGTATCAAGCAAGATAATGTACATCAAAGCACTTGGAACTCTGTAAAGTGTCACACCAGTGTAAGATATAACTCACCCTGTATTCCCCCTTGGGTCTGCCCAGCTCTGGAGCATAGCTTTTGGCAGGTACGTCCGACAGAGCTGAAAAAGAACAGGCAGCTGGTTCAGAAGGACACCATCTTCAGGTCAATCCTTTCCTCTACTGCTTCCTTCTCACACACATTTTTTTGACTTGTGAGGTCCCAAGGCATCTGAGACATCTTTATGGCCCAAAGTAGATCTTAGCTCCTCCCCAAAGACAGCATCCCTAGAAGTCACCCCTTGTTCCCATAGCCAGAATGATCTTGACCTCCTTATTCAGTAACAGAAAATTTCTCTAATAATGGTGGTAGATTCAGGAGAAATTTCATCTAATTACCACCTAGCCCCATGACTCCCCAGACTGTATTCCATATCAGTAATATCTCCCACAGCAATCAAGAGCAGAGGGTCAATGCTTACCATCAGAAAGGGACTGGAAACTTCCAGGTCTAGTTCTCCCTGAAGGTAAAGAATATATAAGGGAAGAGATCAATAGTTCAAGTCAGAGCCATTTCAGACTTTGTTAAGGATGCAGTATGTATAGAACCTTTTTATGCAACATGGGAACTCAGGCTTAAAAAAACCTCCATTCAACTTCAGAAATCTGAGGTGCCATGAAAAACACAGGGTGGAAAATTTTTTAAATTGTGGTAAAATATACGTGACATAAACTTTAGCATTTTTCACCATTCTTAAATGTACAGTTCAGTGGCACTGAGTATATTCACACTGCATAACTATCACCACTATCCATATCCAGAACTTTCTCATCATCCCAAACTGAGACTCTCTACCCATTAAACAATAGCTCCCCTTGCCTCCTTATACCTCCAGGCCCTGGTAACCACTATTTTACTGTCTTTCTGAACCTGAGTATACTAGGTATCTTACAGAAATGGAATCATACAGTATCTGTCCTTGTATGTCTGGCTGATTTTTTTTTTAAGGAACTGCCATACTGTGCTCCACAGTGGCTGTACCATTTTACATCCCCACTGGCAGTGCACAAGGGTTCCCAACAGCAATGCATAGGGGTAGGCAGGAATGCTGACCTTAGCAAATTTCTTCAGTACTTGCCACAGAACTAATGTCAGTTTTGTTCATCATGTTCCTGAAACCCAGTCCCATCCCTCTGAATTTCTCTCATTTCTCCCACTTCTAATCCCTAACTGCCAGCTCCAAAGATAATTCTTTAGCCTTCAATAATTTTTTTCTTCCAGAGTAAATGAAAATTATATCCTGAGTGGTTTTTTGGAAAGAGAAAAGGAGGGCCCTCTGTCCCTTTAACCATCACTCTTTACCTCTAAAAAAGCTGCTCAGGGAGTAGGTAGAAGTAGGTTTGGGTAGTTGTGCGTAGGTGGAGAAGCTGTTCCGACTCTTTAGCTGTTCACGCCCCTCCTGGCTTGACCCACTATTACCAGCAGTCTCTTTGATGGACCATGAGATACCTGTGAAATAGTAAGAACTAAATCAGTGATTCTCATCCAAGATAATCCTTGAAATCCAGCACTCTGATAAACACTAAAAGTTTTTCACCAGAGGCCCTGGTCCCTTATTAACATGGACTTAAAAAATTGGGGCAGGGAGAAAGGATAAAATCAGATAGACTAATCAACAGAAAGAGGAGCAAAGGAAATTAATAAATGGATCACAGAAAAGGAAATTCAAGTGGCTATTAAACATATGAAAACATGCTCAATCTCACACTTAATAAGAGTATTACACAAAGTACACTGAGATACCACTGGCCCCTCCAAGACTGGCAAAGATCCAAAGTCTGATAATACTCTGTTGGCAAGGCTGTGGGGAAAGAGGAACACTCGAACATTGCTGGTGGGAGTACACTGGTGCAACCCCTGTGGAGAACAATCTGGCAACGTGTACCCCATACAGATGCAAATACCCTCTGCCAGTGATTCTACTCTAAAAACTGATCTTTCATGTATTCATATTGGGCAGGAAATAAGGTTACTGATAGCAGTATAAACAAGGAAAGATTGAAAATCATCTGAAGTTCATCAAAAGTGGACTGGTTAGGGGCGCCTGCGTGGCTCAGTCAGTTAAGCGTCTGCCTTCGGCTCAGGTCATGATCCCGGGGTCCTGGGATTGAGCCCCACATCGGGCTCCCTGCTCAGGGGGGGAGCCTGCTTCTCCCTCTGCCTCTGCCATTGCCCCTGCTTGTGCTCTCTCTGCCAAAGGAATAAATAAAATCTTAAAAAAAAAAAAAGTGGACAGGTTAAAGAAGTTATGGAAAATCCATATAATGTAATCCTATGTTGCTGTTTTCAGAGAGAGAGAGTGAGAAACTTCTTTATGTACTGATATAGAAAGACCTCCAAGCTATATTGCCAAGTGAAAAGAATAGGGTATAAAGTATGCTACCATTGGTGTAAAAAAGGGAATAAGAAAATATATTCCTATATGCATTTCCAAATGTAGAAAGAATCTTTAGTTGAACACACAAGAAGCAAACAACAGCAGTGTTCTGAGATAGAAGAAACTGAGAATAGTAGATGCATGATAGTGTGGGAGGGAAACTTTACACTGTATGCCTAAAATACTTGATTTTCAAATCCTGATGGTATTTCCTATACTAAGAAAATTTTTTAAAATATTCTTAAGAATCAGATGGACTGGGCAAAAGTGTTAAGCTAGACAGTGAGGCCTGGTGGCTAAGGAAGTCAGTCCTGCCAGCCAGTTATGAGCAATTAAGCTAGCAGTTCCAAATATGACTGAATATTAGAAGCACCTGCAGTATCTATTATAAATTAAGACTCCCCACCCCCACCCCCACCCCCGAGACCTACTGAATCAGTTTCTGGAGTAAAGCCTAGGAACCTAACTTTAACAAGCACCCCAAAATGAGTCTGAAATAGCCAGCCAAGCATTAGCCCCAGGATGGCAGACCTAGAGAGCCATATGGGAACCACTGCTGTTATTTCCTCAGGTTTCTTCTGGGGTTAAATTTCCAAATGTACGCTCATCTAAAAATAGTCTACCCTCATTCCCCTTCCTAACAAGCACTGAGGAGACAAGCAAGCGGAGCCTTCATTAGTGACAAGAACCTGAATATCAATCCCTTCCTACAGCCTCCTCTACTTACTTCCCACAGGTTCCCCACTCCAGCTGACTCTCTCCAGGTCATCGTCATCCTCATCATCCACGAAGTCGCGAAGACTATTCACTGCTCTCTTGGATTCCTTTAACTGCAGAGGGACATAAGGCAGGGCACTCAGGCAATCACTACTTCCACCTCTCTCTCTGACAACCAAGAAGGCTGAGCAATTGGGACTTAAGATGGCCAAAACTTTCACCCTCTGCAATCGAAAGCCTAGCCTGCTAGATATTTGCCAAGAGAACAAATTGCTTTTTAGCCAACACTGAAGTCCAGTGGCAAGAGTTAGAAGGAATTAAAGCTGCTTTTAAGTTCTAATCATATACCTGGCAATGACTTGCTGTGTGAACCTGGGTGAGTTTATCCATCTCTCCAAAAATAAATCCATTTCCCCATTTGTAAAATAGATGCAAAAAGACAACATCCAATCCAGTTCATCATTCAAAAATAACAAATTACATCACATGATAAAAGACTTGGGATTCTGAGGGAAAAAAAGAAACTGAAATCACCCTAAGAATAAAAGTAAGAAGGGCAGAGAGTTGGTTTTTCAATCCCTCTGGCTCTTTTTTGAGGGCTCTTCTCTATGAACATTTTTCTAAAGATCTAACCCAAAACATTTCCGAGCCTAATGGAGACAGAGTCAAAAGCCAGGTTACCAAGGATGTGAGGGGAAAAAATTTTAGAATGGCACTGTGGAGGAGGTGTGACCTGCAGCAATTGTTCATGAAAACTTACCTGTGAGAGCTCATCATCTTCATCATCAAAGGTGAAAGCCTTGAACTTGGAGCTGTTCCAATATTCCTCCTCATCACCCTTTGTCCGATTCATCTGGAGTAAGAGTAAGACAGATGTATGTCCCTCCCTGGATTGCTTCCAAAAGAGTGCCAAAAGCTTTAGATTCCTTCACTGCAAACTCTCCCTCCCACCCCACCCTGCAGTTACTGGAGATGTTTAAAAGAATTTGAGAAAGGAAATACTGAATCTGTCACGTCAAATCAGATCGTTAGAAGTCTCCAACTGATCAAACCATACTTCTGATCCTTTAATTACCCACAAGTAGTCATTCATTCTTAGAACACCTACTTTGTTCAAGGCACTCTCTCAGGTGTTGAGGGGATATTTACAAAGTGCAAGACACAGTCCCTCTTCTGAAGAACCCTACAACAGAACTGGGTATTCAGCATTGATACATATAAAGGTAACAGTACAAGAGTTATAAAAATGCATCACAAATTTTGCTGAATACACAAGATCAAAGTATCAACAAAACAGATAAAAACTGCATTCATGTACTGTTCAACATATATCTTTTATTGAGTGCCATCTTTGAGGCACTGTTCTAGGCTCTGTGAATACTACAGTGAATAAAACTGGCAAATATCTTGCTCTCATATATGCTTGCTAAATGCCAGAAGAAAGAAAGCAAAGATTAAATGATGCAGAATTGGGCGCCTGGGTGGCTCAGTCGTTAAGCGTCTGCCTTCGGCTCAGGTCATGGTCTTAGGGTCCTGGGATCGAGTCCCACATCGGGCTCCCTGCTCCGCGAGAGGCCTGCTTCTCCCTCTCCCACTCCCCCCTGCTTGTGTTCCTGCTCTCGCTGTCTCTGTCTCTGTCAAATAGATAAATAAAATCTTTAAAAAATAAATAAATAAAATAAAAATAAATAAATAAATAAATGAAGCAGAATTATCCTGCCTGTATCTTCAAATTATGAGTAATTTACCAAAAAGTACTGGCCAAAATTTAGGAACTGAGGGTGTGGCTAAGAAAAGTATAATAAGAATCAGTCAAAACACAACAAGTCCCTCTCATAATTCTAAAATTAGTTTTCAGGACAACCCTCTCAGGTCCCCTCCCTCTTTGGGAGCTTTGTACTATCACTCAATAAACCTTACTATAAAAAAAATTAGATTTCACTCTGAAAAAAATGTTTTGCCCTAGAATTACAAACTTAATTATCAATGCCAACTGGATAGAGTTGAAAACTGATTTAAACTAAGAACTAGTTACCAAAACACCCAAAGCAACAAAAATAACTCCAAAGGCTACACATCAAATTCTAAAGAATCAATTTGCTTTTCCTTTTATTTCAATAGTACCTTCACAACAGAAGCTTGAGATAGACTCATCATGGCAGCCCTGTTGAAGCTTCTTTTTTAATTGTGTTTTTTTCCCTTAGGATTGAATTGTAAGAATTCTTTTTTTAAAAAAAAAGATTTTATTTATTTATTTTAAAAGAGAGAGAGTGCATGTGCGCAAAAGAACATGAGTAGGGGGGAAGGGCAAAGGAAATCTCAAGCAGACTCTGCACTGAGTGTGGAGTCTGATGTGGGACTTGATCTCATGATCCTGAAATCATGACCTAAACCAAAATTATGAGTCAGTCGCTTAATCAACTGAGCCACCCAGGTGGCCCTGTTGAAGCTTCTGAAGGCCCTTAACATACTCTACAGATATTCCTCAACTTACAATGGGGTTAACATCTGGATAAACCCAACGTAAGTCGAAAATAGTAAGTTGAAAATGCTAAACGGCATAGCTTAGCCTAGCCTACCTTAAATGTGCTCAGAACACTTACATTAGCTTCAGTTGGGCAAAATCATCTAACACAACGCCTATTTTATAAAAAGTGTTGGATTATCTCATGTAATTTATTGACTGCTGTACTGAAAGTGAAAAACAATGATTGTGTGGGTGCAGAATAGTTTAAATATATCAGTTGTTCACCCTTGTGATCATGTGGCTGACTGGGAGCTGGGGCTCACTGCCACTGCCCAGCATCAAAAGACTATCATGCTGTATACCGCCAGCCCAGGAAAAGATCCAAATTCAAAATTCAAACTAGTTTCTACTGAATGTATATCACTTTTGGGATACCTGGGTGGCTTAGTCGGTTAACGGTCCGACTCTTGATCTCAGCTCAGGTCTCGATCTCAGGGTCATGAGTTCAGGCCCCGTGCTGGGCTCCACACTGGGTGTGTAGCCCACTTAAAAAAAATATATATATATATATATATAAATGTGTATCACTTTTACACCATCATAAAGTTGAAAAATTTTAAGTTGAATCATTGTAAGCCAAGGAATCATCTGTACTCGCACTTCCTGATTCTTGTGTTTTCAGGGGATACAGGAATTGCAAAGGTATGGTGGGAATTTTCTACTATCTGATCCCTTCCCATGGCAGACATCACTAACTGATTTCTACTGAACCCAGATGTAACTTAAAAATCCTTCTGTATATTTAAAGCTAAATAAAGCTGGCAGATACAATGAAATCATCCCTCATGGTGGTACAAGCACAAGCTTTATAGTAGGCAGCTTTGAATTCAAATCTTGGTTTCTCAATTCTGAGCAAACTGGTTAAATAATTTTACGTCTAGGCCTTGGTGAAAATGATACCCTACTTCACAGGATTGCAGTGAAGAAGAAATAGGACTCAGGAAACACCTAGCAGAAAGTACATACTAAAAGTCAATTCTTGGGGCGCCTGGGTGGCTCAGTCGTTAAGCGTCTGCCTTCAGCTCAAGTCATGATCTCAGGGTCCTGGAATCGAGCCCCACATCGGGCTCCCTGCTCTGCAGGAGGCCTGCTTCTCCCTCTCCCACTCCCCCTGCTTGTGTTCCCTCTCGTTGTCTCTCTCTGTCAAATAAATAAATAAAATCTTTAAAAAAAATAAAATAAAGGTCAATTCTTTTTAGTACAGGATATTTTACTGACACCTTTCCATCTTGGTTTCCTTATCTGTAAAATGGGCATAACAATAGATACCTAACTTACAAAATTGTTGTGAGGCTTAAACTAGTTAATACTTATAGAGCACTTAGTGCCTGACACAAAATTAATGCTCAGTATTACTTTTTATTAACAAAGCATCATGGTAACTTGGAAAAAGCTAGAAAAAAAATATTTTTTAAGCAATCCTGAATTTTTAAAACAACTAATTTGACACAAAAATGCTGAGAATTGCTCTCACAAACACTGAAGACTTGCGTAGAGCATGTAAACGTCCCTGGCACAGATACCAACTTACAGAGCACTCTGTCATCCTCACAACAGCTCTGTAAGGTAGGCCTGGTAGATTTCATCTCTATTTCACTGACGAGGAAAATGAGGCACAAAAGGATTAGGTACCCAAACCACTTTGCTAATTGCTCCTATAATCCAGGTTTTCAGGCTCCTGGATCCTTTCCACTCTGACATGCAGGGTCCTTCTCTGTTTCACTCTAGGGAAAACCAAGGCAGGTCCTTACTTCCCTGCAGTAAATAAGTATCTGTAAATATCTACCAACAAGCATAGCATATGTCCAAGAAGCCCAGTAATCCACCAGTGGGTTTCTGGAATCTTTTTTAACCATGCAACCGCAGTGGATACTTGACACCAGTTTGTACTTCTAAAGCCAAATCAGAGCCTAGATTTACCTGCCAAGGAAAGAGATAAAGTTAATTTAACGTCTCTAGAAGTTACACCAACCAGGTACGATTTTAAGGGTGACTGAAAAAGGTGCTTCAACATGATTTCAAATACAGCAGAGGCTTGTCCCTATCGTCACCTGTTCACTGAGGGCCCACAAGACAGGGCAACAAATCCAAGGAACATTAACAAAGGAAAGGAAAACGGACATCAGCAAAAAAAAAAAAAAAAAAAAAAATCCACAACCAACACGCCCCCTGCTTCAGAACGCTTCACAAACCAGCTACCGAGAAGTTAGATTCAGATTCAATTATCATCTTCGGAGCCAGGCTTATTACAGGTGAAGCTATGAACTAAGACCAGGGAATGTGGGTTAACCGAAGAAGAAGACTCTACGGGCGAACGTCCAGGAAGCCATGGATCTACTGCAGTCGCCAGAGCCCGGCGGATCGCTGGCAGAGTAAATGCTCCTTCAAAATCAAATGTCGAGGTTCACTTACAGCCCCAACCCCGAGCGTACTCGGGCCCCCGGCATACTCGGTCGCTCCGACTGCTAGAGTCGGGCCTGGGGGATCTAGGGACGCCTCAGAGAATAGGGGGAAAAGATGTTTGCGGAGAGGCTGGAATCAGCCACACACGCGGCCCACACGGCTTGGGACACCCTCACCTCTTCCACACCGAGCCCACCCTTTCAGGACAGCGTCAGACTCTTCCGCCGCTGGACCACCCTTTCTAGTCAGGCTAAGCGGCGTAGAAAATGGGCGGAAGCTTATTCGAGGAGTGGGGCGGAAGGAGGGAATGTGAGTCAAGAAGGGAGCCGCAGGGCATGCTGGAAATTGTAGCCTTTTCGCCTCCGCGGTCAAGCGTGTTCTGGACGGGACACAGAACTCCTTGACTACAGCTCCCAGAACTCCCAGCACACCGCGCCTACGTCGTTTCCTTTACTTTTAGCGCGACCTTCCGAGGTTATCCCGCAGGTTACTCAACAAGACTACAATTCCCATGAGGCTCGGCAGGGCCAATTCGGAGGCTAGGGAAACAATGAGACGTACTGTTTGTGGCCTTACGGGTGATGAATGGTTGTATGAGCGGTTGCATTTCGGGCCGCTTTAGGGATAACCCGAGGAAGCCTGAAGGAACTCTAGAAGAGACATAAGCTAAGGTCCGACGAGGTGGAACGGAAGTACCTGGTGAGAGTGAGGAGGAGCCGGAAGTTAAGGCGGGGAGGGGCGGGGGGTGGAGGGAAAAGCAAGCCCGGAGGGTTTGCAGCCGCTTCTAGTAGTTTCCAGGCGCTGCCGGGCGGCTGGGATCAGGCGGTCCTGAGGCAGTGGCTGTGGCTGCTCGGAAGCTGGTGGCGGTGCGACAGGAGAGCCGATGGCCAAGTGGGGTGAGGGCGACCCACGCTGGATCGTGGAGGAGCGGGCGGACGCCACCAACGTCAACAACTGGCACTGGTGAGGGCCAGCGGGCCAGGCCGCGGGAGCGCTCCGGCCCGGCCGGGGTTGCGGGTCCCTGGAACCTTGGTCGGAACAAACCTAGGGCCCGGGGCAGCCCTGCCCGGAGAAGGGGGTGGGTTCTCACTCTGGCAGGGGTCCGTAGTCCCAGGTCCCTCCACGCACCACCACCTGCCTCTGTTTCAGTGTTTGGAGGGCAAGGGGGCGACGGGGAGGGCTGCACCCAGAGGAGGGGTTCCAGAGATACGAGAACATAACCTCCTAGCCGATGCATCCAGCCTGAGCGGGGACATGCTTCCCACACGTGGCCGGAGGAGTCAGTGAGACCCACACCGCCGTGGATTGTGTTGGGAGACTGCTGAGTTAGGCTCGGGGCTGCGGGGCTGGAATTGCTATTTTGCGGCTTACGGGTGAGATTCAGAGTCAGTCGTAAGGGACCGCTGCCTAAGTCTAGAGGGCAAAGGTTTGGAACGTGTTCTGCAAGTGTTGAGAGCTCCGTGATGCTGAAGATGCTAGGGACTCTCACCCGGAACTAGTCAATTGGCTGTGTAGTAACTCCCGGGACTGCCCCTGGTTGCCGGGCAATCATAGTTTTATAACGTAACCACTTTGAAAAAGCCTCCTCTCTTTTATGAAATTAAAAGTACTATCTCCTTATCTTTTCACTCCACTGAACTCGGTTCACACTGTCTTTACTGTATTTTTACTTTGTTGCAGTTCTTTTCCTGCTGGTTTTTCTACTATTTAGTACATTGGGAGGCAGAGAGTCATTTTTCTTCTCTATAGCTCGGCCTGCCTCTCCTTTTAACATACACAGAGTGATCTAATTTTTGTTTTGAAGCCCTGACTTACATCGTTTTCATGGCCATCTAGAGGACACAGAATGTGTAGGGGATTTCTAGCACCACCTGAATTTGACAGGTCAGAACACTGTGCTAATGAGGTCAAGATTATCAGTGTATTACTTCCTGGACTTGTTAGCTAAATACTGCATTCTACGGCCCACTCTTGTACTCCTGACCTCAGCAAGATGGTCACAGTTTTCCATTTGGTCAAACGGGGGCGCTGTATTTAAGTGTCCCATACTGACCCTAGCACCATCATGCTGAGAAAGGAAAGCATAATTTTCCATTTGACTTGTAACCATTCCACGCAGCCATTGTCTTATTGACAGTGTGGGATTCCTTGTCTTCCTAAAAGGGGATAACTCATTTGTGGGTGTACTGGAGTGGGACTGATCTTTTCAAACTATTTGTTAGGCCTCTTTTAGCCTTGAATTCCCTTGCACAGAGCAAGCAGTCTATCTTTCATTTGGCTGCTGGTCCATAGCGTTATTTTCTGTTTTGCAGGACAGAGAGGGATGCTTCAAATTGGTCCACGGATAAGCTGAAAACACTGTTCCTCGCAGTGCGAGTGCAGAATGAGGAAGGCAAATGTGAGGTGACAGAAGTGAATAAGCTTGATGGAGAGGCATCCATTAACAATCGCAAAGGCAAACTTATCTTCTTTTATGAGTGGAGCGTCAAACTAAACTGGACAGGTAAATCTATGCCAGGCTGTTAAGATAAACGTTAACCGCATTTTGATTGACCTGTTAAGGAGCCGTGGAGAACAGTTTGGGCAAAGTTAGGAATTCTTCCAGGGAGACAGTGCTGCTTTGGAGTTCCATAGCAATCAGTATTGGATGCCAAAATTTCTCTGCTGTTTGGGGACACTAAATGCATCTCCTTTCTGGGAGGGGGGGGGTCTCACAAGTCCCCACCAGTGAAGCAGTTGGGCCACTGAATCTTTGGGCCACATAATATGTTAGGACATTTTATATGAGGTAATGTTTCTCAGACTAGCTAACTTTTATCTCTTGGGTGATTGATTTAAAGGTGGGAAGGGGGTTTTTTTGTCGTGATCTTTTTTTACTTTCTCCAGTGTGAATCTCCCAGTTTCAACGACTATGCTAATGAAGTTTGTATGTGACTATAATTTGGGGCAGTTTTATTCTCTAGTTTATGTCCCTTCTGTGATGGTATTGGCAAAGAATTAGAGCCATGTATGTGCCCCACCTAGATGGTCCTAATAGTTGGGAGGCTGAATTTTAAAAGGCACTAAAGCTAAAGGAGTACATGTAGGGGGCAAAGCATAAAATAGATTTATGCTTCAATGAGCATTTCTCAAGTAAATGGTAATAAAGAAGGGACAAGTAAATCTATCTGTTCAAGACTTAAAAAAAAAAAAAACTACTAAAGTATAGTAGTCTGAAAGGACCCTTAGGTGTCCTCTTGCCCAGTCCTCTTTTTATAGATTGAGAAGCTGAGGTCGAGAGAAGTGAAGATAAATGTCTTTCGGTTAATTTTGAAATATAGTCAGTTCTGCTATGACGTCACCCATGTGTTCTAAAAATCACCATACTGTGCGAAATTGCTCAACCAAAACCACAGGGCTTACAGGGAGGACAGGGTTAGGGACAGGACACAACACTCAAAACCTTCATTGGTGACACGTTTTTTAAATGTAGAAATGTAAAAATTGATAGTACAGTTCTACACATGTTAGATGGGAAGAAATACATTAAAAATACAGTAAATGTGCCGCTTTACCTTGAAAAAGACCCAAAGTTCACTTGTGAAAGTGGGCATCAGAAGGGTTGCAGGATGCAGGTTATTGTGAATTGGCGGAAGGAGGGTCAACTGAAATCAGAGGGAACATTATAACACCAGTGTGGGTAGCATGGCTTGTAACACATGGGCAACTGAGGTTGCTAGTAGATAAATGTTTGGGAAGTGTGTGTCTTGTGTATTCCTGTGGAGCTCCTTTCAGCTGGGTGCAGTTTTGTGTGTGTTCACCTAGGGTTTCTCATGGAAGAAATCCCGTATTAGCAAGCGTGAAATTTCATGCTGTGATCAGATTGTCCCCTAGTATGTCAGTCGCACTGGAACAAACTTCATTTTCAGAACAAGCATCTTAGCAGAACTGACTGCCTTGATTATCGACCCAAATTCTCCCTGGCAAAATTCACGCTAGTGCCACATGCATGTAGCTCTTAGTCCCCTACAGTAATAACACAGTTGGTCTCAGCAAAATTAATGAGGAAAGACATTTCTTCTGGGGAAGGGGGGAGGGTTGATTGCATCTGGCATTCTCTCAGAATAAAGAGGGTCAGTTCAGTAGTTCAAAAGAAGTATAAGCAGAGGAGTAGGTAGGACTCCAGAGCAGACTTTGCCTGCAGGAGAGACTAATGGCATTGTGTTGTTTTTGACAGGTACCTCTAAGTCTGGAGTGCAGTACAAGGGACATGTGGAGATCCCCAATTTATCTGATGAAAACAGTGTGGATGAAGTAGAGGTTTGTGCTTCCTAATTCCTCATCTGAGTCTTCCACATCCTCTATTCTCAGATGAGAAAAATGACCTATCACTCAAGATGAAAGCCCAGCCTGGGTCCCAGCCTTCAGAACCTCAGTCTGCAGATGATTTTCTGGGTCTGTGGTGCCACTGGGAGCTTCCAGCACAGCTGGTGCTTATTTAATTACTCTGTTTTAGCTAGTAACTTGGGTTCTAACATTAGCCACTGTGGCTTTGGCAGAGAGAACTCTAGAAGGAACACTCATAGGGATTGGAAAAATACCCCAACCCTCACGCATTTCCTTTGGAAATGTCAGCGGTTATCTGATTGCGCAGCACCCACATTCCACATTGTGGGTGCCCCTCAAGTTATTTACCACCTACTTCTGATCTTTCACTCAGATTAGTGTGAGCCTTGCCAAAGATGAGCCTGACACAAATCTCGTGGCCTTAATGAAGGAAGAAGGGGTGAAACTTCTAAGAGAAGCAATGGGAATTTACATCAGCACCCTCAAAACAGGTATTCCTTGAGTAGTTATATATGCCTTGAGGAAGTAGTCCCTCCCCCAACCCCCGGCCATCAGACTGCTGAGTAAGGGGCCTGACAGACCTTTCTTTGCCAAATGAATAAAGATTTTGCGGGAGGGGGCTTATTTCATCTCCAAGTCAGTCTATAAACTCAATAAGGGAAAGATCTAGAGATGGGTTGTCTGATATAGTGACTCTTGAGCTCTTGAAATGTGGCTAGTCCAAATTGAGTTGTGCCATGAGTATAAAATACAGTGGGTTTTGAAAACTTGGTACAAAAAAAAGAATGTGAATGATGAGTTAGCTTTTTTATATTGATAACCTTGAAATGATAGTTTGGATATATTGCGTTCAATATATTATTAAAATTAATTTCACTTGTTTGTTTTAACGCTGTAATGTGGCTAATGTGAAATTCTGTGTGAGGCTGACCCTGTATTTCTGTTGGACAGTGCTGATCTAAAGACTTGGCATCGCCTAGACTCTCTGAGCACAGTCCTGGCCTATCTTTGATGCGCATTCTCTAGGGACACTTAGGGGGTTGTTAGGTAGCAGTTAGCTCAGCTCTCCCCTTAGAATTCCAGTTCGGTCCGTGTGTTCTGATCTTGGTGTTAGAGTACATAGCAGGGCTGTCGGGGGAACCAGCGTAGAAGGGGACGCCTCTCCTGGTGGGACCATTTGCTCTGGTGCCGTTAACTAGCTGTGGTTGCTCTGCAGAGGCAAGGCAGAGTGGGGAAGGGGCTATATCTGCATCTGTGGGCATCTTGCCCTCTTGAAGTCACTGCAAGTGTCACTACCATCATTCGCTCCCATCCAGAGTAGGTCTCATGTACATTTGACAAGTTGTAATGCTTCTAATGGAGTCGGGTTCAAGACAATCCTAGTTAACATTCTGGATCCTGCAGCATACGCTCAGATACCTGTCTGGCATAGACCAAAGGTAAAGGCATGAAGTACTCTTTCTCTGTTGTTACCTCATTCTGGGGCAAGGTCGCCATGTTTGTCAAACTAAAGAAGCCTCAAATCTCAGCTGCTGAGAAGTAACTTCCAGGAGCGGCGATTTTATCTTTTCAGAGTTCACGCAGGGCATGATCTTGCCTACGATGAACGGAGAGGCAGTAGACCCAACCGGGCAGCCAGCACTGAAAACTGAGGAGCGCAAGGTAAATAAATGGTGTTTCCATGTACTCTTCTCTCTGACCTTAACCTCCAAGCCAGAGCAGCATATGATCTGCCCGTGGTACTTCTCGCAGTCCGCAGGATGTGGTTGTTTGTCCCTCTTCAACCTGGTTTTTATTCATTTAGAACAGACCCCTAGAGCAAATGGAAGCTATTGGGGCTTCTGAGTTTGACTCTTGATTGCATTTAACACCAGTTAGGAGGTTATGAGCACAGGATAGAGTTTACCCATAGATGGCCTCAATATTCCTTCTGACTTGGGTGTTGCTATTTCCGACTTTGATACTGGACGTCTCCTGAAGGTACTGGGCTTAGGTCACTACATTCACCTGTCAGAAAATTGATTGACTTCACCACATTTGCAGGACCTGCAAATATTCTTTGTGGCGATGGAACGTGTGTGGTTCAGGCTCAGCACTTGGTCTGCTGCCCTGTTGCCCTTTTGTCAGCACAGCAGAGGGAGTTCCGGGGGGGGGGTGGCTGCTTCCAGCTATTTAAGCACAGACTTTTTCTTTGAGAATTACACTGAGTGCCTCAGAAATACCTCATGATTTGCCATGTCCTTTGGTCAGTGGGGTTTTCAGTGAGTATCTCCTTCACAACAACGCGGAGTGTTGTTTTCAGTGGGAATTGAGGATTTTCTAGGCAAGTCCCCGTCCTGACTGAACCATCCATACACACCCCTCGAAGCCCTGGGACAGTTAGCGCTAGAGGCAGACACGTTTGTGAGGATGAGTAACAGGCCCGTCCTGGAAGCCATGTTAGGGCAGGTTTCCCCATCCCTCTAAACCTTTCTCACTGCCGCCTCCACAGGCTAAGTCTGCTCCTTCAAAAACCCAGGCCAGACCTGTTGGTGTCAAAATCCCCACTTGTAAGATCACCCTTAGAGAAACCTTCCTGACCTCACCAGAGGAGCTCTATAGAGTCTTCACCACCCAAGAGGTAAGTGTAATCCTGCCCTTCAGGCCTCAGGGCATCTGCTGTTCTGGGTGACTTGGGTTGTGGGCACCTCCCCTGTGTGTGCAGAGCAGGTGCTGAAAAGCAGATGTTGTGAGGTTTTCCTCCTACAGGCAGAGGCAAAGGGAAGGCCCTTCTGTTCAACCTACGCAGCAGTGGACATGCCTTCTTTTTCCTCCCGTGTACTAGTTTTGGGTGGTGTGAGTGGACACCACTGGAAGCATTCTTGTTAGAAAAGGGAATGGAGGGGCGCCTGGGTGGCTCTGTCGTTAAGCGTCTGCCTTCGGCTCAGGTCATGTTCCCAGGGTCCTGGGATCGAGCCCCGCGTCGGGCTCCCTGCTCAGCGGGAAGCCTGCTTCTCCCTCTTCCACTCCCCCTGCTTGTGTTCCCTCTCTCACTGTGCCTCTGTCAAATGAATAAATAAAATCTTTAAAAAAAGAAAAAAGGGAATGGATCTGAAGGAATGGCATCCTGGATTCACAAAGCATTACTCAAGTCAAAGCCTTGAGTAGTAGCTGTTCCTTTGTAGCGGCATAGTCGATCGACGGGTCATTGGGCAGAGGGGCGCCTTTGGAAATGCGAGCTGAGGCGTGCCAGGGTCAGCGGGTCCCACTGAGAGGAGCGTCGTCTTCCTACCTCCTTTTTCCCCCACAGCTCGTTCAGGCCTTTACCCACGCTCCCGCAATGTTAGAAGCAGACAAAGGTGGGAAGTTTCACCTGGTAGATGGCAACGTCTCTGGGGAATTCACTGATCTGGTGAGTGCCTGCTAGCCCCAGACCCAGGATGTAGTCTCTGGTCAGAAGAATATATTGTTCCTTCTTTTTTCGGCTCTGTAGATAAAATTTAATCTATCTGGTTAGTAAAAGCTCATTTTTGATTTTCAAAATAAGGTTGCAGTTAAATTCTCTTGCTTTCCTCGGATTTTTTTCCTTAGTGGAGTAAAATTAGTTCTTCCTGAAGAGATCCTTTGTGGAAGAGGGGTCATATGTATCGGGGGGTGGTGGCTTTCCATTGGCAGCACTGAAATGTCCCCTGGGCACAGCTGACCCAACCCAACTTTGGCGTAAGGGGAGAAGGGCTGGGACTGGTGCAGAAGCCACAGTATGTGGCCCGTGGTTGTCCGCTTTGTGCCCCTAAGTGGTGGAGCCGTCCGAAAGGCAGATGGCTGCTCCCGGTCAGGATCAGGGACGTGGTGGTCCACAGTGCAGACTGATCTCCCTGATTATTTTAGGTCCCTGAGAAACTGATCGTGATGAAGTGGAGGTTTAAATCTTGGCCAGAAGGTAAGTATACGGATTTGCCTGTGGCTGTTAGCCTCAGAACTCGTTCCTTTCCCCTCGTCTCAAATCCTGATGGAAACCCTGGATCTGACACCTCCCTCCGGTCTTGCCTGTCCCCAGGGCACTTTGCCACCATCACCCTGACCTTCCTGGACAAGAACGGAGAGACCGAGGTGTGCATGGAGGGCAGAGGCGTCCCGGCCCCTGAGGAAGAGCGGACGCGGCAGGGCTGGCAGCGGTACTACTTCGAGGGCATCAAACAGACCTTCGGCTACGGTGCTCGCTTATTTTAGGGCTGGCAGCAAGGGGGCGGTCCGCTCCCCCAGGCCAGCCCTCTCCTGGCCGGGGCTTGGGACTCCCAGGATGGCACCATCCCAACCACTAACTTGGGGCTGGGGCCCCTTCCCTCCACGTATACCTGGGGTTTGTGCATGTTT
Source organism: Callorhinus ursinus (assembly GCF_003265705.2). Lineage (NCBI taxonomy): Eukaryota > Metazoa > Chordata > Mammalia > Carnivora > Otariidae > Callorhinus > Callorhinus ursinus. The sequence goes on from NW_027397070.1 coordinate 48,996,263, forward strand.
TCTGCTGGGTGGGATCAGAGGGCGATTTCTCTTTTATGTGTACATACGCTAAATAAACGTAATTTAAAAGACGTGCACAGCTGGAAGCCTGTATTGATGGGGTGGCTGGTGTTCATGAGTTCCCTTGAAGATACTGAATTAAAGGGGAAAAAACAAACCCCAGGTTTTGTTTACATTCTGGCCGAGGGTAGAGGCGTGAGGGAAACCAGCTTCTCACCAGCATTCCTGCGGACTGCAGGCTGGTGCAAAGCTGCTGCCCCCCCCCACGGACGGAAGATGGGCTGGGGGGTGCTCCGGGGTAAGCCGTGCCAAGAAACCTTACTGCTGGCAGAGGTGGCATCCTGGGCTCTCCTCTCTGTGTGGCCTCGGAACTCCTGCAGGAACAGGTGAGCACCAGGTGCTGCTGTGAGCTGGGGCAGAAGGGAACTGTGGGCCTCGGTCACGGCTCCGGCTTACTGAGCAGTTAGTTACCAGGTACCGGATGCTAAGTAGCCCCCTGGCATTAGCTCACGTGACCTCCATAATAGCCTTGGGGAAAAGATAACTACCAGCATTTTCTGTTGCATAAGAATCTAAATCTTGCTTTTCTTCAGTAATACCCCAGACCCTGCAACTGCCATTTAGCAGAGACTGGGAACAAGGACTGTAACTCGCAGAGCCGGTGCTTGAGTCTAAACCACTGTCTACTGCCCTTGTTGCTGGGTTCATCCCCTCAGTGTGTCAGGCATCCCTCCTGAAGTAAAAACTTCCAGGCCTCTTCACTAGTCCCAGAAAGAGGAAGACATGAATGTTCTTGTTAAAGAGTATTTTTTAAATAACCTGGTTCCACTAAACAGGTTTACGGAGCACTGACCAAGTAGCAGGAATATGTTCAAATGGGGCAGGAGAAGCCAGCTCCCTGCCACCCCTGAGCCGGAGAGGGTCACTTTCCTGGACCAGCCCTGCCCTGGCATCCTGCGTCCCGCAGGAGTTGGGGCCTGCTAACCCAGACACTCAGCCTCCTGCAGGCACAGCTATTTCCTTCATCTATTTTTGCCTCTTTTATTAGGTGGCAGCAGGGCCTGCAGGCTAATTCTACCAGCGTGACTTGGCCACAACATTGTAGTTAAAGCAGAAAACCAGTACTGATGGGGATCATTTAGACCCCTGAAAGCCACTTTTGGCTTGAATTACTCAAAGGAGTGGTGGACAGAACTAATCAGCATCTAATTTGGCATTAGATCTGCCTCCTGGGGGTCCAAAAAGATGCCTTTTGATAAAGAAATCGGGATGGTAGCTTGAATCAAATCTAGGGGCCCTTCTAACAGACTCCTCCTCCTCAGAGACCAGTGACAAAAAAGGAGCCCTTTCATACCTGGCTGGAGAGTCAACCAATTCGATAAGAGTTCTTGAAAAAAATCTGAAGCAGAGATCACCAACACCTTAATAAAAACAAAAGCATCAGGTAAATCACCTGCCCCATGACACGCTCAGTGACAGTTCACATCCCCAGTGCTGACAATGACTGTTCCAGGTTTTACCACTATTTTACTGATTGCGTTTTTGAGCCTAAAAAGCAGAACAACAGAGCTAAAAACATAACTGTGGACTTGGGTGGAATTGTGCCCCTTCCTAACAGATGGGGCAAATTCTCTCTCCTGTATAATGGGTACAATACGTACCTTATCAGATCATTAGAGAGGACACATAGAGAAGCACCAGCACTTGGTGGCATCTGGCAAACGTCCCCTAAGAACGGCTGGACTCCAGAGCCCAAGTGTCTTCCCTGGAGCAAGAATATTTTGAAAAGCTAGTTAATTGGCCAAATTGTGAATCATAGGCCAAGGACTCACCTCACTCAGAATCACCTGGGGGAACCTGTTAAATTCAGCAAATTTTATGGACTCCACCCCTAATAGATTCTGACTCAGTGTGGGGTTTAGCCCATGTTTAATAAATACCGCAGGTGACACTGAGGTCAGGATGCAATTTGAGAAGCACCCCAACCTGTTAAGAAAATCTAAAATCCTTCTTTGGAGGAACCCAAAGAAGCACATTTGGGACTTTTTGTGACTAACGGGACAAAGGCCCCGACATGTTCTGTCTTCCAACAGACGAGGGAAGTCAGCAGGATCTGGCAGGGTTCGTACCACTGGTTGTTTTAAACCCTGGTAAGAATTCAACCTGACTGGTCTTTCCCGACCTAGGACCCTTTAGGAGATACATCAGACAGAGGAAAACGGGACAAACCATCCTGGTGACTGGGCGGTGGTGGTGTTCATGCTGGATGCATGGCCACACGCATGCCCTCCCGGGGTTTGGGACAGGAAGAACAGCGAGTCAAGACATTGACCTCACCAACACTGGACCCAAGCAGGGGGAGGGGGCCCTCTCCTGGGCCTGGCACTGGCCATGCCTGAAATCCTCCCTTTAACAGGGTCACGGACTTCTCCAACACTGTTTCTCCCCACACACACACCTGTGCCCTGAGCCCGTAGCCACCTGCACGGTGCCTCTTTCTCCTTTGTCGAGTTTGAATAAACACCATTTTACAGCTGACCTGCTCTCCAGCCCCTTCAAGGCTCCTTTCCAACCCCCTTTATCTTCCGTCATCTGTGGCCTGACATGGTAGCAATTTCGCCTGTCACTTAGGTTACAGATCAAAAAAGTGGCCAGCTAAACTCAGTTTGGGTATTAGACAACCACTAGGTACAGATTAAATTTAGACAATGTGTTTAAGTGTCAAGTTATATTAGAGAGGAGGGGAATTAGCAGATTCCTATGAAAACAGACTCTGGGATGTCTTTATCTTCTTATTTAATAAAAAGTTTCTGCTGGGGCACCTGGGTGGCTCAGTTGGTTGGGTGGCCGATTCTTGATTTCAGCTCTGGTCATGATCTCAGGGTCCTGGGATCGAGCCCATTGTTGGGTTCCCCACTCAGTGTGGAGTCTGCTTGGGATTCTCTCTCCCTCTCCCTCTGCTCCTCCTCCCACTCTCTCTCTCTCTCTCTCAAATAAATAAATTTGGAAATTTATTAAAAGAATAAAGTAAATAAATAAAAACAGTTTCTGCTAAAAGATAATTAAAATATGCCTGTGCTAATAATCATGTCGATTGCCCCAGACAAGAGAAGGGGAGTGAACTTGGATCCCATCTGGTGACGCGACACCCGGCCCTCTCTGGCCCTGTAATATTTTAGTTGCACTGCAGTATTTTTAGACTGTGGTCCAGGACCAGACTAATAAACTTACCTCTAGATGGGATGGTTATGGAAACATTAGCTCTCTGAGCATCTCCAGGTGGTGGCTTGGGACACATCTTGTCTCATCCTACTTTCCGATGTGTCTCTGTTCTTCCCCAAGTGCCAGGAGGGACAGTGCAGTGTCTGGTAAGGGTACAGGTCCACTTCCGTCATCTTACAGGTATAGTCCTCTGGGCAACTCTGCGTTGGATCCCCTGGGCGCAAACCACTTAGTCTGGAGTGTGTGCCATTTACCGCTGACTTAGAAGTCCTCCCGTCCCCAAGAACTAGCGAATGTGCCCCTGAGGTCCGGCCAGCACCTCCCAGGCTCCCAGGCAACACCGTACAAGTGTGGGTAGGGGTAACTCACATCTACATCCAACCTCTGCACTCCAGGAGCCCCGCCCGCCCAGCTGGGTGAAGGAGTCGCAAACACAAGCATGGGCGGCTTGGGTTGGGCTGCAAACAGGGCTCCCTACACCTCTGCTGAGGCTCCCAGTTCTTCATCAGACAGAATCTGAAAATAAAGTGCTTTATTGCTGAGGATCACAGAGAGCTTCAGGGCAGCTGTCCAGGGGCTGAGGTCTCCACCTTTTGGAGCTTTTGTCAACAGGACAGTTGGGACTTCAGCACTTCAGCTCCACAGAAGGCAAGGATGTATGGTTTGGGGGGCTAGGGGGCAGGGGAGAAACACAAGGTGTGCTAGGGGAGCCGATTAGGTGCATCTCTTCCCAGCTCTGAGCTCGGTGCATTCAGTAACAACAGCTTGGGAGCGTGAAGTAGGCCATGGTGGGAGTGTTTACACCACAGAAATCTAGGCTTCCCTGATTTCCCACCAACCCTGTCCAGAGAACTGGTTTACCAGTTCACCGTGGGGCACATCCTCCTGAGCGTAGCTCTGAGCCCACCCCAAGCCGTGCCATCTCCCAGGCCTGCACATGCCTATAACCTGGACAGAACAGAGGTGCTGGACAAAGAAAGGGACCTGAATTGGTTGACTTATTCCCTGCCTGGAGCCAGCCCTTGTCTCTGCCGCCTCAGCCTGTCTGTCCACATTTGGCCCCACAGATTGACTTCAGCCCTACACAAAAGGGATGTCCCCTGAAAGGCACTTTGGAGCCGAGGACAACCTGTTAGGGACCCAGTCCTCGTCTGTGGTGGCTCCCAGTAGGGGTGGGGCAAGAGGGCCTCGTGCCACCACCCAGAGGTAAGGAGGGGGCTGCTCAGGAGGCTGGCTGCCCGCCTGGCAAGGGGCAGCTGTAGCACCTTGGGGCCCGGGCCTCCCGCCACAGGTCCTTGGAACCACGGTGTGCATGGAGAGCTGGGCCCTCGCCTGTGCCCAGAGCCCAGCTCAGGGGGAAGGGGGAAGAAAGTGCGTGGCCAGGCTGGGACACTGCCTCCCAGTGGGCAGAAGGCAGACCCCACAGACACACATTTCCCCGGTATACCCCTCTACCTCAGGGACTGAGCTCCCTCCCTCGCCCTGGGCCTCCCCCGACCCTGTATACCACTCAGCCTTGTCCCCAGCCCCACCCCGACACCTGGGGTGCCCACCTGCCTGGGGTTCACAGGCGGAGGGCCGGTGGCAGCAGGCCGGCATCACCGGGTCTGGGCAGAGGCAGGGCGAGGGGTCTGCAGGGCGGGCGGGTTCTCGGGCACAGCGGGGCCCCCCCACACACACCCGTTAGTACTCCTTAGCCTCCTGCAACTGGGCCAGGTATTCGTCCTCAGGAGGGTTGTCGGCGCAGGCCCGGCCGTTGTCTGGGGGCCGCGCGGCATGGTAGCGGCTCCAGTCCCCCTTGCAGAGGATCCAGGGCAGCGTGGCCACCCTGAAGGGCAGCTCGGGCAAGAAGTGGGTGCTGACGAGGTCGGGAGCGCCGGCGCCCTTGCCCCAGGTCAGCAGCTGGCTGCCCGCGCCGTAGCGGCGGTGCTGGGCGGCCAGGGCGCGGCTGGCCACCGACGGCGGGGAGCGCAAGCAGAAGCGCGCCAAGGGCTGCTACAGGGCCAGGTGCTCCCGCGGGCCGCTCGCATCCCCCCAGCGGAAGCTGCGGTCCCGGGGCTCATCCTGCAGGCTCACGGGGCGCTGGACATGGGCCTCCAGTGGGTACATGCAGGGGCAGCCAGGCAGGTCCTGCAGCACGTGACTCAGGTACTTGGCCAGGAAGTCACTCTTGCAGTTCAGCCACTCCTCACAGCTGTCCACATCTGCAGAGGGGGGAGGGGAGGCAGTCAGCCCCCCTCCCCCCTCCCCAGGTGGGGTGGAAGCTGATCAAAGCTGATCAGGGACCAATGCCCGGAGAGAGAGGGTCCCACACCAGAGCTGGGTGCAGTCGGCCCCGGCCTCCCCTGTGGACAGAGAAGGGCTACCACACACCCTGCAGGAAACGTGAAGCGAGAGGCCACGTCTCAGAGTGGATGTTGGCCAAGGGGCTGGCGGAGGGCCCTGGAGGCTGTCCCTTTACGTGCTGGATGGTGGGAAGGAGCTGGGGTCTTGGGGAAGGAGCTGGGGGGGGGGGGGTTGGGGGCAGGGAACACTGTTTTAAACAATTCCACTGTCTTCACCATTGGTCTATTCTCGTTCTTACCTCCACCAGTCTCAGGCTCACTCTGTCTCTCTGGGCCCCCGGAAGTCCCCTCTGTCTATGCTGGCCTCCTCCATTCTCTCTCCCTTGGGAATGTGGCCTCTGATTCTGGCCACAGAGAACACATGGCTAGCTTCCTCTTTGCTCCAGAACATGGGGGCACACTCTGCCGTGTGGTGCTCAAGCTGGCCATGTGTGTCTCTCCTCCTAAGACCTGAGCTCCTTGAGGGCAGATCCCCGGCCTCGCAGGCTCACCCCACCAGCTCAGGGAGCGTCAGAGGATTGAGCATAGGGCCCATCTGCAAGGGGGCCTGTCGGCAGCTGCCTCCCTCCTTTGTGGGGTGCAAGTGACACCAAGAGATGCAGATGCAGGACATTCTAGTAAAAACAGCCTGCTCCCAAGCTGCTGGAAGGAGCAGTTCCGGAGTTCTGGCCCCTGACCTGTTTCTGATAGCACCCCTTCCCACACAGACCCTGCCTGAGAGCCTCCAGAGTGACCGGGAGTGGAAGGCAGAATATCCCCATCCCAGCCTGCAGCCAGGCAGAATATGCCCCACCGGGTGGTCTCCCATCAGGACCCTCTTTCCAGCAGGAATGTCAGGCTGGGAAAGGCCAATGGCTTGGTTAGGGGGACTCAAAAAGACCAGGGCCCCTTTACTGGGGAGGCTCACCTTCCAGCTGGAACATGTACTAGCTCTCCATGGATGGAAGTGAGATTCTTGTCTGTGCAGTGATGCTCCACCCTCCCGGCGAGGTTCTCCCCAAATCCCCAGGAGCAGGGCCTAGCTCCTCACTGACCTGGACCGAGCATGTGCGTAGCATTGTGGGCCAGGGGCTGCCACTGCTCACTGGGGAAGCCCAAGGGGTCCTTGTCCTCGGTGCCTTTGGGAAGAGAGGCGGCCAGGCTGGTGGGGCCCTGGTGCACCTCTGTGCTCCCAATGGGGAGGCCCAGCCCTCACTAGGCTCTCGGTGCCCACAGCATCTGGCCTAGGCCTGGGCCGAGGCCAGACCCCTGCATCTGTGAGCTGCCTGCATCCCTTCCCCCGGCCCTGCCCTCAAACAAGGCCCCCATTCCCAGGGCACCAAGCCCAGCATGGAAGCGGCTGCCTTTGCAGGCCCTGGGGCTCATCTCACCAGGACAAGGGTGCAGGTCGCAGGCTCGGGACTCGGTGGCCGTGCAGGTGGAGCCGCAGGGCCGAGTCCTCCTCTGGCTGCCGCTGCTGCAGCTCCCACCACAGGGAGACCAGGGGCTCCACTCCTCTGGAAGCTCATAGTCTGGGTCAAGGCAGGGAGCCAGGGGTGAGTGAGCAGAGCCCACAGGGAGCATCGGTGCCAATCAGCAGAAGGCGCCCCTTCCTCAGGAGGATGCCACCCGCGCCAGGGCTCCCAGCCTAGTGGACGAAGCATGGGCTGGACTTTGGCCCCCACCTGTCCCTCAGCTGGCACCCCTGTGCAGTGGACCCCCGTGCGGGTCATGTCAGTCAAAGCCACAGTGACAAGACCGCCCTGGCACTGGGATGTTAAGGAAGATCCTGACTTCCCATGTTCGGGACCCAGGCCTGGCCTGAGGAACCTGACGTACACCATGATGGCACGTGCAGGCCTCCCGCTGCACAGGGCTGAGAGCCGGGGGGGGGGGTCTCTGTGGGATCCCCAAAGTCCTGACATAGCCAGCTCTCTCCTCACTTCCCAGGAGGGTCTGAGCAGGCAGGCACCAACATTTTAAGGACAATTAATGGATGAAGAGCTGAAAGGCATGAAAATTCTGCCAGTTTACATTATTTTGGTGAACTGGGGAAAACCTGCTGGGCCTCAGTCTTCATCACGGCACCGCCGTCCAAGGACGAAACGCCAGGGCTCTGGGGAGAATGGCTGCCACTGTGCATGAGACAGGTCCGTGCCCAGGGAAACCTGAACTGCAGCATAAAAAATAAGAACAGCCGTCACGGGGGCTGGCCAGGCGTGAGGGGGCATTTTCTGGACAGTCTGGGCTGTTATGTTGCATTCCAATAAAAACAGCCAATATTTAGTCTACTATATGCTGGCACTTGAAGTGCATTAACTCAGTACCCTCTATACCCAATCTTATGTAGTAGCGGTGTCATTCTCCATTCTAGAGAGAGAGGAAATGAAGCGCAGAGAGGTTTAAGTAACTTGCTGGTAAGCGGCAGAGACAGGATGCAAACCCCACACAGTCTGAAAACGAGGTCAGTTGTGAGTGGTGGGGTTTATAATATTTCCCAGTTTGTTGGCAACTGACAGATACGAATATATATCAAATTAACAAATGTCCGTCCTGCTGAGGGCGGGGGGGTCTCAAGGCTGTTGTGAAGGTCAAACGTTTGGGGAGAAATAAAACCCCAAATTTTGCAAGCAATGGGTCATGTTGCTACTGAGGGGATGACGGTGTTTCTACAGGCCTAAGCTCCCGGTCTCCACCGCTGCCCCTGCTCGGGAAGCTCTCGGGCCTCTCTCTCGCCCCATTTCCACTCAGGACCTCCAGAGGCGGCAGCCGGGGACGCCAAGATGGGAGCGCTCAGCATAGCCGTCTGTCTCCTTGAAGGCCCAGTCCCCGGGGGCCAGCCAGCCCTGCTCCCAGCTGTCTGCACTGAGCCCGGGCTCCCCCTCCTCATCGCTGTCCTCCTGGGCCTTGCTCTCACCGTGCTCTGCAGGGTAACCCTCCTCCTCCTCTTCGTCCCCTGGGGCTCTGCCCTTGAGATCAGTCCTCCCCTCCTCACCCTCCAGGTGGCCGCAGAATAGGGGCCAGAAGAGCTCCTTGGCGGGCAGCCAGCTTGAGGCACCCTGGGGCCAGCAGCGGCTGGGCTCGGCGGTAGGTCCATCTCCACCTCGGCCTGGGGCTCCTCCACCACCTCAACGGTCACCTGCAGAAGGACAGACCCAGGCCGGCCGGCAAAGGAGGGCTCAGGGCAAGACTCCAAAGACAGGATCATGACGAGTGCCGGCGGCAGGGACAGAGGCCCTCCCTTCCCTCCAAACCGGCTCATTTTCTTCACCAACCTTCCTGGCCTCCCAGGGCACAGGGGGTCACGATTTAAGCCTTGGCTGGGCATCCAAATCCCCTGGGTATCCAGACTCCTTGACTCAACCCTCAACACGCATTTAACTCCCTGACGTGGAGCCAGGCGCGGCGGCTTTAACATTGTGCCAGGATAGAGACCCACTCGTTTAAGAGACGCGGGCTGTGAATGGTGACTCTACGGGCCTGCGGGCTGCCCAGCCAGAGGGGCCGCCAACAGCCCTGGGGCTCATTGTGGGACTGGAAAATAACAGCAAAGATAGCAAACTCCCTCAGCGGCCCCGGGTTGGGGGGGGGACAAGGGGGGGTAAGGGAGTTCCCTCACTCGCCCCACGGTGGATGGGAAATAAGGAACATGAAATCATTTATGTGGAAGTGAACTTTGAAAACATTATTTTGACTATTATAAAATAATATGAGGGGCGCCTGGGTGGCTCAGTCGGTTAAACGTCTGCCTTCGGCTCAGGTCACAATCTAGGGGTCTTGGGATCGAGCTCCGCATCGGGCTCCCTGCTCAGTGGGGAGTCTGTTTCTCCCTCTCCCTCTGCTTCCCCCTCCCCCCGCTTGTGTGTGCACTCTCTCTCAAATAAATAAATATTTTTTAAAAAAGAATATTAGATTCTACACTTTTTTGTGGCCTTTTCTCTTTTGATGGGAGTGTTTTGTAAACTGTAGATGCTGCACAAAATGCAGAACTACTACCGTCAGGGATTGAGGACCAGCAGCGGGGAACGTAAACTGGAATCCCACTGGCCCCATAAAGCCCCTCTGTGGCGGGCAGCCCCCCACTACCGGCCCACCCCATTCTGCACGCAACCGAGCCTACAGAAAGGGTTGGGCCTGGGTGGGGGCCACAAATCACTCCTCCCCCAGATTCCTGGAAGCCCCTGCAGCTCACGAGGCTTCTCCTCTCGTCTGGTCTTTATGACAGCCCTGCCAGAGCCGTCTGTCCCTCGTCATGGGCTAGAAAACAAGGGCTCAGGGGGCCACGTGCCCCGCTGAGTCTGTGGCTAGTAAGTGGATGAGCAGTACTCCCACTACTCCATCTTCTGTGACCCCGAACAGGACCCCCGCCCTACAAGGAATATAGGATGGGAACACTGTTCATCCCAGCTCCTCTCCAGGGGTCCACTGGGCCCACAGCCCTCCTGTAGCTCTCACTTGGATATTGGGGTTTGGGGCACTCAAGTCTGTGTTGGCCAATCCTGGCAGCTTCTGCAGCTCAAGCAGCAAGGGAGTGTCCTCCAGGGTCCTGGGAGGGGCCGCCCTGTCTGGGCTCAAGGCTGCTGGCTCACTGAGAGCCCGGCACCTATGACGGCATGGCCCTGCCTGAAGGCGTTCTGGGGAGCAGTGGGTTCCCCTCTTCTTCCCTAGGAGAGCTGGGATCTGGGAAGGCTGATACCTGAAGGAGAGAGAGGGGGAGGGAGGGGTGATTGGGATCAGGGCTTGCCCCAAGTGGACTTAAAGAGGGGGATTCAGGAGCCCTGGGGTCTGTCCACGTCACAACTACCCGCCTCCCCCGTGTGACTATGTATCCGAACATACCTGCTTCACCACCTCAGAGGGTGAGTGAGGCCATGTCCACAGACTGTTTGGACAGATGGTGCCCACATGAGGCATGATGGGGCTAAATCAGGTTTTTACACATGGAAGAGACACAAGCCAACCTCCTCATTTCACAGATGAAGAAAACTGAGGTCTAGAGAGGGAAGCATGTGTTTCCAAATGCAGTTAGCAGACCACATGCTCTTGCCTGGGAAACAGACAGCGGGCCTCCCAAGTCAGGGCAGCAAGGCCCAGAAAGGCCCACAGGGAAGTGAGGGCAAAACCTCGGCCCTCCCCCAGCAGGCTCCCCGGCCACTGGCCCTCCCAAGCCGTCCAGGTGGGGGCTGTATTCCTTAGCATCCCTGACCACTGCTACCTTCCTTCCTCCAACTGCCCACCTGGGGCCCATTCCAGGGGCTGGTACGGCTGTCTGTCTGCCAGTTAATTCCCTCCACCGGCCAGTGCCCCTGGGGGGTCCACACCCGGACTGTCCCTGCTTCTGCTCAGATAGTAAGTGAAAGACCCTGGTTGTCTCTGACTCCAGCTGCAGCCCTCACCTGCTCAGACAGTGGGACACTAGGGTGGCCGTCCACCTACTTGCAGGCTGCAGCCATTACTCAGGTCTCCACAACAGGACGGAAAGAGCACTGTCCAGAGCTGCCTTTATGAGCCTCAGGGGCTGGGAGCCTGTGGATTCTGCCCCGACTCAGTCCACAGCCTTGACCCCATCTCCCACCACCTACCTGAAACGGTGTGAAAAAACACAGGTCTGGACGGTCAGATCAGCTTGGGTTCAAATCCCAGCTCAGCCTCTTACTAGCTCATTCAACTTGATCTGCAAAATGAGGATAATTTCTACCTGGAAGGATTGTCAGAATTTTATTTATCAAACATCTCCCCAGCATCTGTGTGCCAGGCACTTTTCTAAATACTTAATCTCTCATGTCATCCTCCCAACAACCCTCAGAGGTAGGTGCTAGCTATCATCCCCATGGAAATGGACAATGGAAGCTGAAGCACAGAGAGGGCAAGCAACTTGCCCAAGGTCACACAGATATTTAGTGGCAGAGCCAGGATTTGAACCAGACAGCCTGGGCCCAGAGCCCACACTCTTCTTCTTCTTTTTTTTTTTAAATTTTATTTTTAAGTAATCTCTACACCCAACGTGGGGCTCGAACCCACAACCCTGAGATCAAGAGTCACACGCTCCACCAACTGAGCCGGCCAGGCGCCCCAGAGCCCATACTGCTAACTGTTATGCTCGGACACTACAGGCAAGAGTGTGGAGAGTCTACTTCATAAATCAGAGGCTTACTCAGTCTAGTGTCTCACTATGACTTTCTTTCCTTGGGTTGGAAAAGAGAATCAGAACCTTCGGTCTCTCCCCTTTTGCCCCTCCCTGCAGGGGTCCGCAGACACCCGGCTCCAAGGCTCCTGCATTAATCACTGTGGGAGCACAGTGGGAGCCTGGCCCTGGAGTTGGCAGCCGAGTCAAAGGGCTCTGGTCTGGACAGCCAGGCTGGACGAGCAGAGACTGACAGCTGAGTAACAGAGCAACTCAGCCCCTTCGCTGACCAGTCCCGGAGGCCTGGCACATCCCCAGGGGCGGCCTTCCTGGCAGCTCCCAGCCACAAGGCCACCAAAGCCCTAACTGTCCCTGTGACGTGGCTCAGCGGCTCCCCTGTCTGCGGCCTCCGGGGCCCAGGGACAGACAGTCTCAGGACAGCAGGACCTCAGGGTCTGCTGCCTCTCTGGCTGATGCAGAGGTCCCTGCCTCGCGAGCAGATAGTTAGGCAGTGGTTCTCAGTTGTTCTCAGTGGTTCTCAAATGAGGACATTTGGTCAGGTCTGGAGACATTTGTGGTTGTCGCAATTGCAGAGGGGTGCTACTGGCACCTTGTGGGTGAGGCTAGAGATCCTACGACACACAGGACAGCCCTCGTACAAATCATCCAGCCCAGAATGTCAACTATGCTGCGGTTAAGAAGCCCTGCCCTCGGGGCACCTGGCTGGCTCAGTCCGTAGAGCATGTGACTCTTGATCTCGGGGTCATGAGTTTGAATCCCACACTGGGTGTAGAGATTACTTAAATACATACATACATACATACATAAACTTAAAAAAAAAGAAAAAAAGAAACTCTGCTTAAAGTCAGGCCACTTAGGTCTGAATCCCTAGATAGCCTGGCTTCTGACCTGTGGGACCCTGACAGGGGACATATCCTCTGTGAGCATCCTTATCTGTAAAATGGGGAACAGTGATGGGAAAGAGCTGGTATCCAGCAGGTGCTCGGAAGGCGCATTTCCAGCCCTCTTCAACCTCTCCACTCCGGGTGCCCAGGTGGACCAGGTGATGAGCAGAGGCCTTAGAAAACCCCAGCTAAACATCCCAGGCACACATGCCACCCTTCTCTGGAGCTGCTCTCAGGGCCCCTTGCCCCGTGTTTCAGGCCCCAGGGAACCCCAGGAGTGGAGTGGAGGGGGGACACCCGTCTTAGTTTGTTCCTTCAGAAGCCAACCCTGACACGAGAATTCGAGGGCAAGTCATTCCTTTGGAAGGTGATCCCAGGAGACAGGAGCAGGGAGAGGGGGCGTGAGTCAGGGACGGGAATCAGCTAATATAGAACGCTCCCAGGTTAGTGACCCCGGGGGGCAAGTGGGGCTCAGTCCCATTGGGTGTCTCAGCTTCTCCCCCAGAAGCGGGGGGCTGGGCTACGTACCTACAAGCCCCGCCGGTCACTGGTTGAGGGCTGCCAGGGGGAGGAGAGGATTTGCTCCCTGGGCGCCTCAGGCTGGCCGTGACAGCTCAGAGCAGGCCCTAGTGGCAGCGACAGCCGTCCGGTGGCTAGATACCAGCAAGTGGAAGAAAGGGCTGCAGAAATCCGGGTAGAGCCCTCCGCGCCTTGCCCCGCCAGTGCTGTGAGCACATCTTCCCTCCCGAGCCTGGGCCAGGCCCTTTAGGTGCCTCTGTCACCCCGGCTAGACTGCAGGCAGGACTTCAAGTCCACTTCGTTCCTGCTGCAGCCTGCGCCTAGCACAGTGCCTGGCACACAGCAGGAGCTCAATCAATCACTGTTGAGTGACAGAACGAACACTAGCAACCCCGAGGGCTGAATGTGACCCTGTGTTAATGATGAGCCTACGGAGGCTCAGGCGGGGTCAGGGATTGACGGGAGGTCACCAAGGTTACCGTATTGCGCCTGGGTTCAAACTCAGCTCTGGCTGATCTTAACGCCCATGCCTGGGTGCACACACACGTGTGTGGACACTCACGACAACCTCCACGAGCAACCACCTCTGGATTCACAAAGCACTTCCGCTTTTGTCATCCTGCTGGCCGCCAAATGGATGGTAACAGGGGAGGGCGGGAGTCCACCCGGCCCGGGTTCCAATCCCAACGTGTGCACTTCCGAGCTGTGTGACCGTGGGCAGGTTAACTAAATTGGCCTTAAACTCAGCCTCCATAAATTAAGGAAACAGCAGTCTCTGTCTTGTGTGGTTGCTGAGTTAGAAGGAGGGCTGCCTCACACATGGCCAGTGTGCAGTGAACCTTACCTAGAGGTGGTGACAGATGGTTGAGAGAGAGAGAGACCCCGTCACCAGGCACCGTTAGTTCTTTACATCTTGGTTGGTCTGAAGTCCCCAGCACCACCACTGACGTGGGAACTCTGGGGGGCGTATTCCCGTGGCCTGAGTTCTGAGGCTCCAGCCCCTTTAAGAACACCTGTCCTATCCCATGGGACCGCCGCTCCCATCTGTTAGCCTCGCAAGTGGAGTTTCGCACAGGCACAAATACCCAAGTCCGTTCTTTGGGGGAATGGTGTCAACGCCCAGACAGACATGAGATATGTAGATATATACCAAGATCTATGCCCCCCCCCACACGTGCATCCTCCCAGGCTTGGCCAGGCAGCCCTTGACCCACGTGCTTCCAGTCAACAGAAAAGCCCTTCCTGCACCGCATGAGCCTGCCCGCTAAGCTGCTTCAGCCCCCTCAGTTCACCCCGGCCTCCCTTCCCTCTGCCGCAGGGCTCAGGAACTTGCTCTGGATAATGAACCCGGCGGCCAGGTGCAGCCCGGCGCCCCCCTCCCCCCAGCCCCAGCAGTCCACGCCCATGCATACAGAGCCAGGCCTCTCACGCGGTCACCTTGGCCTCCCAGGAAGGGCCGGAGACCTAGGGCTCAACGGCACCTGCCTCTTCAGCCAGGCCAGAGGACCCCAGGCAGAGGAGGGCGCTGGACTTCACCCTCCAGCCCTCCCGGCCCCCAGCTGAGACCTCAGAGCTCCTCGTTCTCATGAGAGTACTAGTGATGGGGCTGGCTGCATGCTGGGTGCCCTGTGTCCTCGCACAGGCTGGGCATCTGACTGACCCCTCTGAGAGGCCCCACCTTCTCATTCTGCACTGCGCCCCCCCAACTACGTAATCAGTGTTGCCAAGCATGCTCACTGAATTCTCATGCCCCTTGGGGCAGGTGCTCGCGTCCTCCTCACTTCAAAGACGAGGCAGCCGAGGATCAGACAGGTGAGGTAATTTGGCTGGGGTCACCCAGGGGGCTGGCGGAACAAGACTCGAGGCAGATGGTCTGGCTGGAGGGGCTGTGCCTTAGCCCTTGTGCTTTGCCAACTCCGAGCAAGGGCTGTACCTTCTGGTTTGCGGACCGCCGCTCAGGTGCAGAGTGTGCCGAATGACCGAAACACTAGAGCAGGATATTCTGCTTCTCACAACCATCTTTCCGTTTGATCTTCGCAACAACCCAGTGAGAGGCAAAGGGAAGGAACGAGATAGGGAGACCGAGAGCCAGTGAGGCGAGGACTTGCCTGGGACGACCAAGCAGCCCAGCCTCCTGGCCCCCGTTCCTATACTTCCCTTTCTTCCTCAACCAGCTCTCCAGTAGTTCCAAATTCTGAGCAGGAAGAATGGTCTGGAGGGAGAGTGATGGTCACAGTCAAGGTCCAAGGAGGTAGACAGCTGCCAGGGGAGGCTGGGGGCGAAGCCACAGGCTTGGCATCACACACGCCCGCGTGATCCTCACTCACTGACTGGGCTAGGAAGTGGGCACACCCTAACCAAAGAAAACCGACCTGTAGGAATATATCTGCTTCTTGGTGCCCCGGCCTGGCAGCTGAGACCTTTCCACCCATCACGCCCCTCCTGCACTCCAGCCCTTGATGCCAGTCACCTGGCTGGATGACGCCCAGGACCGAAGCGCTGACTAAGCACCCCGGCCATATGTGTGACGCTGCCCCAGGCCCGCAGGCTCCTTCCTCTGGGCCTGAGCTCTTCACTCTCAGCCCGCCCCCTCACGCGTGCATCCTTCCGTGGGGATTGCATCCCTGTTGCTACAGCAGGAGAGCCTGCAGCTCCGCCCCATGGGGGACCCTTCCTGCGGGGCAGTCCGGGCAGCCTGGAATGCTGTCCCCTCCCTCCTCTCTCTCCCCTAGTTCTCATCTCCATCACCCTCTTGTGGCCCCAGGTCCTCAACTCTTTCCCCCACCCCCAGGTCTTCCCTTGCCTGCCCAGGAGGCGGGGGTGCCAGGGCGAGGTGTCCAGGGGTCCCGGAGTTAAGCCAAGCTGGGTTTCAATCCAGCTGCAGAACCCTGGGTTAGTTATTAGACCCACTGTCTGTTTCCTCATCCCTAAAACGAGGAAAATAAGACAAGGAACACAAAATGCTAGGCTGTGGCTGTTTGGGTGGTGTTCTGATCCTAACTAGAGCAGAGCTCTGTCATTCCTTGCCCATCTAGCACCCACCAAATCCTTGTAACGACGATGCCACACACGTGCACCGTGCTTTCTCACCCAGCAGGCCAGCCGACAGAATGGGCTCTCTTACTCCCATTTGATTGTGGGGGTAAACTGAGGCTCAGCAACAGGCCTGCCCAGAGAGAGGGTGGCACATTTTGTTCCTGATGCTGATGATTTCAAGACTTTTCAAGACTTCAGATGAGCAGGCTGGGGTATGTCAGGCAAAGATGGACCACAAGGTCACTGGTATAGCTCTTGAAATGACAGCCCTGGCTCCCAAGCTCAGTTAGGCTTACCGGCTCAGTGCCTTGATATTTCCTTCTGGAAAATGGGAATAACACCCATGTGCGACAATGAAATAACATCGCATAAAGTACTTCGCACAGACTCTGCAAGGCCCAGAGGAGGCTTACTTTCCCTCAGTCATCCTGTACCTTTAGATTGCGGGGGCGGGGGGGGCTTATGTTCTTCAGCTTCTTCAAAGTCTTTGGAGTTGTCAGTTATTTCTGACATATCACCTAAGGCCCTAGAATAGCACTCTGCCTTATCTCAACAGGATTTCTTAGCTAACACCTTGACGTGGAACAGCTTTAACACACATCACCCAGACTTATGAAGCAATGTTTGAGCTAGACGGGATCACGGAGATGACTTAGTCCCTCATTTTAAATGTCAGGAAATCATCCAAGGTGAGTCATACATGAGTTAATGACCCACTGGGACCAGAACCCCAGGCCCTGGGATCCAAGCTCTGTTTTTCCTTCATGGCACTAATTTGCTTTAACATGTTTTTGAGGGTTCTGCCAGGCCCTATGCTAGGGCTGGGAATATGACTTTGGCTCTGAAATAACTCATCCTCTAGGTTAGTCTTGGAAGATCTGGCAAACATATAAAAAATAATCACAATACAAAGCAGCAAGTACTAAAATAGAAAATATGTCAAATGAGTAGGGGGAAAAATGTCAATTCAATTAATTGTATGACCACTGTCATCTCCACTTAGGAGGTGGGACTGGCCAGAGGCTGTTCAGTTCCTCTGGATTTGTCTATAGCAGTGGTTGCCAACAATGGTGAGGGGGAGGGGTGTCCCTCAGGAAACACTGGGCAATGTCTGTCTCTGTCCAGGAGTGGGTGCTACAGGCATCTAGTGGGTCAAGGCCAGGGATGCTGCTAAATATGCTACAAAGAATTATACAACCCAAAATGACAGGAGTGTGGAGGTTTAGAGGCTCTGGTCTATAGGATGTACTCTCAACAAGGGGCAAAAATTGGACATCAGGGGCAAAAAATCTTGGATATTACAATGGTTTGTAACACACCAAAGTGGCATAGTACATAGACAACATATTTATGGTATTAAAATTTCAGTGGGAGAAGCATTTAGTGGGAAAAATATCTAAAAGTCTCCTTAGGAGGGCAGCATTAAAAAAAAAAAAAGGTGGATAAATACCAGTCCACAGAGACCCCAAGTACCAGGCCCTTGCTTCCCACGGCGTCTGGAGGGCCTCAACAGCCTAGGCACTACTAGCCCCCAAGCTGGGGAACCACTCCCCCACCAGTTTCCTGCACCCCGCTGGGCCTCTCGGTGTCCTCATACAGAAAATGGGAAGAACTACTCTGTCCTCCTCCTAGAATAGCTCAGTGCATGGGAGGAGCCAGGACCCCCTGCCACACCAGTCTGCATTCCCTGGAACAAGTCTGGAGGGTTTTGTCCCCATGGGATGAGTGTCCACTGCTGTCCACGGAGGAACGGCTGGACGGCTGACCCCTTGTGCAAGGAGGCAGGTTTTGACAAACCGTGGTTCCTCTACACGTCTAAAGCACTTTTTTTCAACCCGCTCCTGTTTTCAGTCGCACCCCCAAAGCCCACTCACAGGCCACCCAGAAAGTGCCCGCCGCCCATCAGGTCTTAGAGACCTCTTCTGCTCTTCCAAGTGCGTAGTAATATCAAGGTCCCTGGCTGATCTGACTCCCCTGCAAGTTGAAAGACGCCACTCACTACCTCATCTCATCTCAATTCACACCCAAAGGGACTCAAATGCTTTGCAGGTCTGATTTGAGGCTGCACCGGCCGGTTATTCGGCCGGTCCAATCTCCGCAGCTCCGCGCAGCGCCGCGTTCGGCTCCCACCATCCCGGCCCCTCTTGGAGCCGCCCCTGGAGTGGGGCGGCGTGGGGGAGGGTCTGCAGGAGAGTTTCGCTCAGAGCCAGGCAGCCGCCGGCGGGACAGGCCGGGCTGTCCCGCGGGGTCCGCGCCCCGCGCTCAGCCCAGAAGTGGAGTCTCTCCCCCGCTGGCCCGCCGCCCGGCCGGGACGGAGGCTCCTGCAGGTCCGGCGCACCTGGCCCCCGCCCCGCGCCCGCCCTCGGAGGTCGCCGCTCGCGCCCCGGCCCCGCCGCTCACCTCCGCCAGCCTCGCGGGGCTTCGGGGCCGCGGCTTCCTCAGGGGGAGCGCCCGGTTCGCGGCCAGCAGCGCCGCCAGCAGCACCACGCCGAGGAGGAGCCCCGCGCTGCCGGGCAGTCGAGCCATCGTCTCCCTCCCGGCGCTGCTCCGCGCCGCGCCTCCCGAGCGGCTCCCGCGCGTCCCTTCGCGCCCGGCCTCGCCTCCTCCAGGGCCGGGAGCGCGCGGGGCTCGGCGCGGGAGGCGGGGGTGGGGGGGGAGACAGGCGGCCGCGGGGGCGCGCGGGGCGGGGGGCGCCGCGCCTTTCTCGGGTCAGCGCCCGGGACGTCCTCCGCGCTTCCCGGAGGGGCGGCTCCTCGGCGCGCCCAGACAGTCTCGGCCGGGCGGGCGGCTCCCTTTGATCTGGCCGCCTCCCCGCCCTGTGTCCCCGCCGCTGTCGCCGTCGTAGCCGCAAGCGAATTCCTGGCCGGGGGACGTCGCAGAGGCCGGCTCGCTCCAGCCCCGCGCTGCCGCTCCCGCGGGTCGCCCTGCCGGCGGGCGCGCCGACGGCGCAGGGACACTCGGACCGCCGAGGTCCGGCGGGCGGGGGACGCGCCGCACCCCGCGCGGGAGCCCTCAGCTCTTGGGCTTGTACCTCGAGGTAGGTTTGCTCGGGGAGGGAGGCCAGGAAGTCACCCCCACAAGGCTCCTCCAGCTCCTCTGCTGGAGGTGGAGCCCAGAGAAACACCTGCCACCGTGCGCCCGATTTCCTCAGGATGTTCTCAGAGCACGTCAAAAAACCAGAGAGGCTTGAGACTCAGATGTGATCATAAAGTCCCAGAAGGACAGCAAACGGCTGGACACGTGTGAGGTCGTGGTCAGAAGATCGTGCCCTGCCACTGGGTGTCACCTAGTTTTATCCTGGGTAAAACAATGGGACCACCCACTCCCTCTAGCGAGACCTTCATGCGGGGAATCCTCACATGTAGGGTACGCAGGTCATGAAATAAAAGCTCGGCTCATGATAAATATCAAGAAGTCCGAGGAGAGTGACAATTTTTGTGGCCTGATGGGGATTGTAAGCACAGTGAGACAAGGCAGGTGGGGGGCGGGGCAGGACTGGAGGGTTGGGGTTTGGACAGGTCAGTGAGGAGCAGTCAGAAGACACTAGGAGGGTGGCCACTCAGGGGCCACAAAGGCTGCCTAGGTTCAGGGCAGGGATAACAAATCCCTGGGGGTGCTGGGGAGGATGGCCAGGAAACCCACCATAGGGGTAAAACCTGGGATCTGGGTTTAGCCAAAGTGAAACTCTTAGGGGACTGAGCACAGTGGAGAGAAACCACTACTATCCGCAACAGCACAGCCCAGTACTCGCCAGTGTTTGGTGCATCACAGGGATTACAACCTGGGCCTGGAGTTGGCCACAGTGGTTTGAATCCTGCTTCTACCATTTATTAATAAATTATCATTGGACAAGGTCTTTGACCTCTTGGTGCTTTCGTCGTTTATAAAAGTGTGTGTGGGTGGGGGAGTACTGACCTTGCAGATGTAAGGAGTAAATAAGAATCTGTGTTAAAGATTTTCATTAGGATGAAGTTGCCATTTTTTGGTCAAAAGGGTCAAACATTGGCAATTTCATGTGTTTCAACCTAATAAGATGCTTGGTACACGGTAAACACTCAAATGTTAGCCAAAAGAAACTGGCCTTTGAGCACCTGCTACACCGTATGGCTTTTTCTAGACGAAAGGTGAGGCTACCTTGTTCTTTATTTTTTAGGATTTCTTTTTCACACCCAACCTATTTTGTCTTTTCGTCAAACTTCTGTACCTTCCACCAGATCAAAGTTAGAGCTCAAGTTCATTCCTCTGGATGGACCCGTCTCTGAGTCAGTCACTACAGCTGCGCTCCAAGCCCTTCTCCAGGCCCACCCCCCACCCCCCCTTCCCTAGACAGCTGTCCTAGCCTCCTGACTGGTCCTGCTAGATCCACTCTTGTTCTCACTGCCTCCTCACCAGTGCTGTTCGTTGTCTTCACTGGAAAACAACGCATGGTCTGATACAGCCTTCTGAGTTAATCTGATTCTAGTCTTTCATTCTTTGAGCTACTTTACAACTCTGTAGGTTGTAGGTAAGAATAGTCAAATCATTCTTGTCTACAGAAATGCAAATTGTGTCCTGCCCTCCAGAGGCTCATTTGACCTCCCAAAGTGAAAGCAACCAGTTTTGCCTTCATTTGCACATTCATTTCAATATTCTTGTTCTAGAAATTTTGTTTTTCAGTATCTCCTTTGATTGCTTGTCATATCCTTACCAGTTTACTCATTCAGGAGTTAAATAAAATCTTTAACTTGTGTTCATTTTTTTTGAAGATTTTTCTTTATTTTTTTTATTTATTCATGAGAGACAGAGAGAGAGAGAGAGAAAGGCAGAGGGAGAAGCAGGCTCCCAAGGAGCAGGGAGCCCGATGCGGGACTCGATCCCAGGACCCCAGGATCATGACCTGAGCCGAAGGCAGACGCTTAACCATCTGAGCCACCCAGGCGCCCACTCATGTTCATTTTTATATCTGTAAGGGAATCAGGATTTTTTTTGAGAATGACCTTCTAACAGTCTTGCTGTACCGTTAATTCCTACCTCCCCAATCTTGGCTCACAGCAACCACTTGTCCACTCTGTCACGATAGGTTAGTTTTGCCTTTCTAGACTTTTGTATTAATAGAATCATATTTATGTATTCTTTTGTGTTTGGCTTTTTTATTTGAGCATGTTTCTAAGATTCATCCATATAGTTGTAGGTATCAGCCATTGTTCCTTCTCACTGCTGAGTAGTATTCAATCACATGAACATACTACAATTTGATTATCCATTCACAATGCTGGCATTTAGATTGTTTCTAGTTTGGGGCTATTATGAATTAAAGCAGCTGTGAATATTCAAGCGCAAGCGTGCGCATGCTTTCACTTCTCTTAGACGAATGAAATTGCTGCCCCAAAACTGCTGAACTGTTTTCTCAAATGGCTGTGCACTTTGCATTCCCACATCTTTGCCAACACTTGGTTTTGTAACTTTTTTTGAACTTAGCCATTCTAGTGGGTGGGTGAGTGGTGGAATCTTATTATAGTTTTAATTTGCATTTCCCTGATGACCAGAGATGTTGAACATTTTTCCATGTGCTTTTTTGTTCATTAGTGTATCTCCCTTTGTGATGAGTCTGTTCAAATCTTTTGGGGCACCTGGCTGGCTCAGTTGGTAGAGCACCCAACTCTTGATTGAACGGTTGTGAATTCAAGCCCCATATTGGGTGTAGAGATTACTTAAAAAATAAAATCTTTAGGGACGCTGGGTGGCTCAGTCGGTTAAGCGTCTGACTCTTGGTTTTGGCTTAGGTCGTGATCTCAGGGTCCCACATCAGGCTCTCTGCTGAGCGGAGAGTTGGCTTGTACCTCTCCCTCCCCTCTGCTCCTCACCTGGCATGCCTGTGCATGTGTGCTCTCTCAAATAGATAAAATCTTTTAAAAAATAAAAAAAATCTTTAAAAAAAACTTTTATTTATTTACTTGAGAGAGTGAGCATGAGCGGAGGCGGGGGGGGAGGGGCCGAGGAAAAGGGAGCAGACTCCCTGCTGAGCAGGAGCCCGATGCAGGACTCAATCCCAGGACCCTGAGATCTTTTTTTTTTTTTTTTTTAAAGATTTTATTTATTTATTCATGAGAGAGAGAGAGGCAGAGGGAGAAGCAGGCTCCCAAGGAGCAGGGAGCCCGATGCGGGACTCGATCCCAGGACTCCGGGATCACGACCTGAGCCGAAGGCAGACGCTTAACCATCTGAGCCACCCAGGCGCCCTGGACCCTGAGATCTTGACCTGAGCTGAAGGCAGACGCTTAACTGACAACCACCTAGGTGCCCCTCCCCAAAATAAAATCTTTTTAAAAAAGTGTTCAAACCTTTTCCGTATTTTTTATTTTTCTTAAAGATACTATTTATTTAACAGAGAGACACACAGCGAGAGAGGGAACACAAGCAGGGGGAGTGGGAGAGGGAGAAGCAGACTCCCTGCAGAGCAGGGAGCCTGATGTGGGGCTCGATCCCAGGACCCCAGGGTCATGACCTGAGCCGAAGGCAGATGCTTAATGACTGAGCCACCCAGGCGCCCCTTCCCTATTTTTTAGTGAATAGTCTTGCCTTATTGAGTTTTAAGGGTTCTTTCTATACTCTGGATGGAAAGCCTTTGTTAGATATATACTGTGGATGTATTATCCTAGTCTGGAGTTTGCATTTTCCTTTTATCAAGGCTTAAAGTTTTCATTTTGGTGAAGTACAGTTTATCAATATTTTTGAGCCATGCTTTTTTGTGTTCTAAGAAATTGTTGCCTAATCCAGAGAACCAGATTTGCTTTTATATTTTCTCTTGGAAGTTTTATAGTTTTGATGTTCAGATCTATGGTTTAATTATTGTATATGATGTGAGGTAAGGGTTAAAAGTCTTTTCCCCTAGATATTCAGTTCCAGCACCATTAGCTGACTAACTGTACTTTTCCAGTTGAATTAACTTGGCACTTTTGTCGAAAATCAACTACCCATATATGTGTGGGTCTATTTCTGGACTTTTAATTTTTATTCTATTTTTTTTAAAGATTTATTTATTTGAGAGAGCATGAGCAGGGGGAGCAGCACAGGGAGAGGGAGAAGCAAGCTCCCCGCGGAGCAGGGAGCCCGATGTGGGGCTCGATCCCAGGACCCTGAGATCATGACCTGAAGCCGAAGGCAGACGCTTAATGCCTGAGCCACCCAGGTGCCCCGTTATTCTAGTATGTTAACATACAGTGTTATGTTTGTTTCAGTGATTCAACAATTGTGTACATTTCTCGTAAATATGGAATGCTTCGTGAATTTGTGTTTCATCCTCGCGCAGGGGCCGTGCCTCTCTTCCCCGTATCACTCCAATTTTAGTGTAAGTGCTGCTGAAGCGAACACTATCTCTGGACTTTCTGTGGTGTCTTATTTGTTCTCTCTGACCATTCTAATGCCAAATGCAGTCTTGGTTAGTATAGCTCTGTAAAAAGCTTTGAAATCAGGTAGTACAACTTCTTTTTCAAAATGGTTTTGGCTAGTCTAGGTCCTTTGCATGTCCATATACATTTTACCAACTTGCCAATGTCTACCAAAAGAGCACACTAGGGATCTTTTTCTTTTTCTTTCTTTTTTTTTTTTTAATTTTTTTATTGTTATGTTAATCACCATATATTACATCATTAGTTTTTGACGCAGTGTTCCATGATTCATTGTTTGTTCATAACACCCAGTGCACCATGCAAAACGTGCCCTCCTCAATACCCATCACCAGGCTAACCCATCCCCCCACCCCCCTACCCTCTAGAACCCTCAGTTTTTCAGAGTCCATCATCTCTCATGGTTCGTCTCCCCCTCTGACATACTCCCCTTTTCTTCCTCTCCTGTTATCTTCTTCTTTTCCTTTTTTCTTAAAATATGTTGCGTTATTTGTTTCTAGGGATCTTTTTCAATGCTCGCAAACCTTCCTTAGTTTCCCCCAATGTGTAAGATCACTGCTCACCCCTGACAGCCCAGCGCAGCAAACTTCTGCCCCCTCCTCGCCAGCCCGCTTTGTCATCCTTCCCTTTGCTCCTGGAGCATTGGATCCTCCGTGCCTTAGAAAAGTCTTCTCTGTCACCTCTAAACCACATACTGGTTACATGTTTCTATCATGCTCTTTACTTTTCCTTCACAGCACTTACCAGTTTGTAAAATGATGTGTCCATATGCTTACTTGTTTACTATTTGTTTGCTGCTGGTATTGGTCATACTCAGTGCAGTGCCTAGCATGGAAACAGTACTCAGTATTTATTGGTTCAATGAGTAAAGGCAGAGACAGCTTTCTGAATAGTTTATTTGGGCAAAACAATATATTTGCATGGGATGACTCTTACGTCATCTCAAGTAGTTCCCCTCCGGTTCTTAACAAATGCTTTCAAACGGATACACTTAACCCAACCCATCATTTAGAGCTTCACAGTCATCCAACAAGGTTAAAAAAAAAATCATCTGGCAAAAACGGGAGACGGGGGTAAGAGAGAAAGAGAGAAGCATGACATTTTAACACATTACTAGAATTTAAAATTTTTTATTTATATTTCCCCCTCCCACTCTCTCAGATTATATAAGCAACACAGCAATGGAGAGGGATTATCACAGCACCTCTTGCAAAGTCCAGTTTACAGGCAAATTGGTCAATGGAAAAATAAAGGCCAACAAAAGAAGATCTCAGCTCCCCATAAGTGATTTCTCTATTCCTATTCTCTTTCCCCCTTCCCTTCACGTTTGCTGCCTTTATACAGAGAGGGCTCATCAAGACTGTGTGGGCATGCTGGCTGACCTGCACGGTGATCTCACCAGTATCCTGTGAAGAACCATCAAGGATGCTTTTTATCATTCCAACCATTGGTTTAACATCACTGAGGTAACATGACCTATCTACCCCACTCAGGAATACGTCCCACATCCCCATAGAAGGCCTGCCCCGACCCACCAAGCTTTGCACAAGAAACCTGAAAACTGTGGGGAAAAGCAGACTCTGAACTGACTCAAGCCTCCTGGCGCAGGGAGGGATCCACTTACCCACAGAGATGGCAACAAGGAAGGACACTGAGCACATCTGGGTGGTGCTCTCGTCTTTACCTTGCATTCACCTTCCCCACAACTTCTCCAAAAGAACAGAGGTTTGGGCATTGCTTCATCAAAAACGTATAACCACAGTTTAAGAACCATTGCATTCTTTAGGGTCAGTGTATTAGAACTCATCATACCACAAAGAGTCACAGTTCAAGGCCATCTATCGTGTGTACTATGTAGTAAACAAGACCTTGCCCACGGCTCCCCCATCAAGCCACTCCCAAGGGCGGACTGGGTATATCTCCAGACTCACGAGAAGACTAGAATAATAAACAACTTCAGCAAGTCCGCAAGCTAAGTCCTTTGGGTCCCCCGTCTAAAAAAGAATCTATAGCAAAAGGTCCTTGGAAAACAGAAGTCACTGGAAATGACAAAAGGGGCAACATTTTCCATACAATTAAAAGCAAAAGGATCATTGGCTCATCCTAGCATTTCTTCTGTATTAAGGCAGGAAGCCAGCCTTCTAATTAGGCTATCCGGGCACATGGTCATTGGGTAGGAGCCTAAACACTACATTTCCTGTGGATAAATCTGAGGAGAAAAGAAGATACGCTTTTTGCCACGTGGAAGGTATTTTGATTAACTGGCTTAATGGATTAAGATGCCTGCTGGCTGGGCACTGAGCTTCCATGTTAAGCAGGTAGCAGCAGATCTTTAGGTTCTGGGGCTGCATTTAAGCAAGTAGCTGCTCAAAAGCCAAGAAGAATCATTTGATTCTCATAACTTCCCCTTGACGACCCCCTTGGGCTATGCTGGGTTTACCTGTGTGAAAGGCTCAATAGTTCTGATTTTCATGAAGACAGACATTCAGAAGGAAAGGCCCCCACGCTCCTCCCCCTTTGCTGACCACATGAGTTGCAGCCAGAAGAGATGAAAGTCCATCTTGGCTTACCTCGACCACCAGGAAAGGAAAGACACTCTGGGAATTAGGTCACAGCAGTTCTCAATACAAGAGAACCTGAAGCCAGTCAGTTGTATCTACAAATTCTTACAAAATAAGAATTATCCAAATTCTTTTTCTTCACTGCCTATGGCATGACTAGCAGTCCTGTGCTGCTTCCCAACCCGGGACGACTAGGGGCCAGAGAGCCTCATCAGTTTGGAAAGGGAGCAGGGCTGGGGGGAGAAACAGGTAGGTAGTGGTTGATAGCATTGCTTTTTTCCCCTTCCCTGAGAAGCCAGGAAGTCTCTCCATGTGAGCCGTTCTTCCTCCTGGTTTTCACTAACAGAAACGAAGCAAAGCCTATTAAACACTAAAAATTCAGTCAGACTGGACTAGCCGTAACAAACTTAGATACAGGCTCCCTCAAGTAGGGAAGAAAGAAGTCCCCTGACTTCTTCTGACATGTAAGGCTGAGTGTCCCAGGACAGGGTATCTGACCCAGCGATCCTCCAAGCACAGCACCAGCATTGAGTTTTTCTCTGGAGTTGACATTCTAAAACTCAAGAATGGGAAGATACAGAAAGGCCAAATGCAGGACAGAGGGATTGTAGAGACAAATCATTGGCACAATATTCCATTCCTGGGCTTCTGGAAGGGTGTTAAGCAAACGTAGCCGTCAGCCGTTGTTTGTTTTTTGATTAGTGTTCCAGGAGTCATTGTTTGCGGATAGCCCTCAGCCATTGCATAGGGTAGTTCTGTGCACCTTCCAGGACTGCTTCAGGAAGAAGCGTGTTTTGACCATCTAAAGTCCTCACCCTGTCGTGAAAGTTTAAGATAGTAACTATAGGACTAAGCTGCCAAGTTCTTCAAACAAGCAAGCAGGACTTTGGGGTTGGGGAGACTAAGATGATTTTTAACAGGAAGAAATTTTCCAGAGCAAAGCAAAAAGAGCAAGGACCCCGCCCCTGAACACACACTTTCACCATTTACTTACTGTAGAGTGTGTGCCATATTTTAGGGTAAAACTTTTAAAATAAAGGTGGGCGGAGAGTCTGCTACTGCCTCTTGATCCATTCTTTGTGATTCTGATGTCTCCTAGTTATAAATTTCCTGGTTTCTGATGTGATCAGCAGAAAAAGGTCTTATAAGCCTGAAATGGATAAAGGCAATGCTAAATAGAAAGAGGGATGAGAGAAAGTGGTAAGGATTTGTCATATCTCTATTGACTGACTCCGATGATCAACTTTGGTAGTAACTGTTGGCTGACACCTGTGTGCATCCCATCAGATTCGTGAGTCAGGCTGTGTTCAACCATGCACGAAACAATGCTTCAGTCTACTCCTTCCCAGTGACTATATTCGTATACGCCTGCATTTCCCCCAGTGCTTGGTTAAATAATGATACCTGTGATATGACTGGACTCTAGATTTCTATTACAGTTTCCAAGAAGAGACAACTAGTGTGTAAAACATTTTGTCTTCTAGAAAGCAGAGGTCCTGGGTGGATCACAGTTTTGTCTCTTCAAAATAAACTTGTAACTTAATTACATTTATTCTGACATAACTTTGCACTAGCAAAGTGATATATATTACATATATATATATATATATATAAATGTACTGAAATGCCCATACTGACATTTTAAATTGCAGTGACTTCATGCAAACCAAAGTAAAAAGAGTAGCAAGGTAAGTTCACTGCTTGAAGTTTGGGACTTTTGCAAACCCTACACCATTTGATAACTGACTGCAGTGCAAAAGCTATCTGGTGTTCTAGTGGGGTTCTACGATGAGGAACAAGATGTAAAGGTTAGCAATGTATTTTATTCTACAGGACTAGTGACTTAGTTACCACAATGTCTTTTTTTTACCTCAGTTTCTCCATGCTAAATACAGTCCCTGCATTTCTACTTGGTTCTTTCATTCACCCTTTTCTGTTCTTTAAAAAAGGAAAACAAAACCTTGGAATATTTCAAAGGCTGAAGGCTCTCAGATGCTGAGAGGGACCAAAGAGAACTTAAGACATGAAAACAAAGCTTCACCGACAATCCTGTTGCCCCCCATCCTCCACCACATGTGCCTGCATAAGCACCGCAGCTGATGCCAAGGGGCCCAGGAGAATTTCTACCAATACAAGGAGTGAGTTCAAAAATAGAGACGTGCAAAGCTACTTTCACACAGTGTTTTTCCATTCTGTTCCCAATCCTTCCCCCATATTACTTGATGGCTACTAAAAGACAAGCTGATCTTGGGCACAATAAAGTCAAAAGTTCTCTTCACTTAAGCTTTGGTGAACAGAAAAAAGAGCTTTAACATGGTGGTTTTCAGATTGGTTCTTTGGTCAAGCAGTTTAAAGCTCTCTGAAACTAGTCCCTTTACCTAGTACGAAAAGAGTCAAAATAGAGGATCCCAGTTTAGCGAAGAGATATGTGTTCAGAATTTCTTGGCCGGGGGGGGGGGGAGGGCAGGGGGAGAAAAGAAAAAAGAGACCCTAAACCCCAGATGCCAGACTAGAAGTGTCTTAGGACATTAAGAGTAAAGGAGAACTAGCACTCAGAAGAGTAATGTTTAAATGGGTCAGCTTCTAAAAAGGGTAAGTTAACTTTAATCCTTAAACAGGAACATGACAAATGATTTCTGAGCAGAGGATTTACCAACATTTTCTTTTATCAGTTTAAATCCTAATCTGGACCCAGACCCAGGCAGAGGCGCTGACAATTCTGAAAGGCAGAAAGCAGTAGGAACCAAGCATGGACGTTCTGCCAGGTCTGTGCCCGCGACCCCGGCCCCCGGGGCAACTGTGCGCACAGGACACACAGAGAGGCAGCAGGCGGCCTCACCACACGGGGCTGCCCCGGGCGGGGGGGGGGGGGGGGGGGGTGCTTTCTCAACAATGTAAGCATTTTAAATAGCAGGTGGGAGTGTTAGTTTACAGCTTAGGAAGGACCGAGAAATTGGACATACCCCTCAGACAGTGACCATCATCAATATCTGATGGTGAAAGAAGAAATCACCTGGTGACCAGAACAAGACCAAACTTTGGGAGGCTCCTGGCCAGGGGGAGTTACATGACGAGGGGCAGTTTTTAGCCATGTTAGTGTTTATGGTTTTCCTTAAACAGCTGAACCTCAGACCGAAAGGGAGACCACTTAGGTTGAATACTTGACTGGTTCAGTAAGGATTCCAAGGTTGGCGGCCTCTGAGACCTGGATTGGAAGTAAGCGGAAGGCACTTGCTCCCTGGGGAGAAGGGCTGGGTGAGTCTCGAAGCTGCAGTGCCGGGGCCAGCAGGAGCTTTGGATGGGCCAAGTCTGTAGGCGGCGGGGAGATGGTAACGGCCTGTGTGGTTAGCCGGAGCCAGGCTAGGGTCAGCGGGATTTCATAAGAAGAAGAGTTATAAAATAAAATATTTTTAATGGACAAAAAAGTAGAGTGAGGTCACCTCTTTTCTTAAAGGTGAAATGTAGCAAAGGAAGAATGTGAAGCAGTTTTTTTACTATTTACAAAATGCCATTTAGAACAAGGTGGCCACCGTCAGTAGTTGAGGAAATGTCTCTCGCGTGAGATGGCCACAGAAGTATGGTTCCTGGAACTGGCTCAGAAAGGCCACACACTGTCCTGGGGGAGGAAGAGTTCCTCCAAGGGAGCACCAAAAAGGCTCAGTCTTCTGTTTCTTCATAGGTAGTCTCGTCAAAGGGCCTGTCCAGTAGAGGCACCAACCGATGACGGGAATACTTGAGTTGCAACAGGTCCCCAACTTCATCTATCTCCTTTAAAGCCTAAAAATATATAAGAGTAGAGGTCATTCGGAGCCAGTAGGATGTGGGCATGCCTGGTGCTTTATGGTTCTAAAAACATTCATGGCAAGATTATCCTCTCGTGTGACCGTGTGCGTCTAGTGCATTAACTCTGATCAGACTATGGGACAGCTGTGGAGCGAGCCAGTTTTTGAGCAAGAACATCAGGCTGGTCATGAATAATAGGTTGTGAAGAGCAGTTATGTAGGATAAAGGGTAGAGCTCATCAAAGTATGCTATACTTAGGAGAAAAAGGAATATGCGCCCTGAACTTGCCAGGCTGGCTACCACTGTCATTTGTCCTTTCATACTTCAGTCCTTGCTGTTTCTGTTTAACTACAAGAAAACCGATGGGAAGTCTGCATTGAGATGCTTCCTAGATACAAGATGAAGAGAGCCCCCAAAGTACACTGAGGATCAGACTTAGTAAGAAAGAGGGGAAGCTGTTAGGAGACTCTGGGTAGGTCATGGACCGGGGGGGGGGGGGGGGGGGCAGCAAGAATGGACAGAGCCGGGACTTAAACTCAGACATGAGTTTGAACTCTAAAATCCTAACCTTGAGAGATCATCTTATCTTCCCATCAAAAACTACTTATTTCAGTGTAACTTTCTTATAAAACTTTTGTTTTTCCAAAAAAAATTCAAGCACTAAGAAAAGTTATGAAATGAAAAGTTTCTTCCTGATTGCTACACCCATCAGCTCACTGAGTTAACCTTTCCAAAGAGCGGCACAGAGTGTCAGAACAGAGAATCCTAATACAAGAAGGGGATACGTGTTCACGATTTCTCAGGAAAAATCTAATAGAAGGACATGGACACTCGAAGCCCCAGATACTTCTCAGAGAAATCCAAAGAAGACTGTAAAAATATTGTAATCCTAGGTTCTAAGGCTTTTTAATAAAAGCACCTCATGCAGGCCTCACAATGCAGTTTCCATGGCAGCTCTCCAGCCCTATTATTCACTCCCCTAGCACCTGTGGATATTACCCAGTGGATCCAATGACAAATCCAGGGGGAAGGGCCTTAGCTTTGGAGACAGGGCTCTCTCCATGACACCATCTCATTAGACTAGGAAATGGTGAGGTGGGTGTAGATGCTGGAGTGTGCCTCTACAAATTCCCATCACATCATATACATCTGTCCATTCTTACATTCATAATTTCATATGAAAATGTATACCTTCTACTTCATAACCGGAGTCAGTCAGTTGAATATTAGTAAAAGACACATTTACCTGTTCTTAAATTTTAACTTTTATCTTTTAAAAAGATTTTATTTATTTATTTGAGAGAGAGAGAATGAATGAGTGGGGGGAGGCACAAAGGGAGAAAGAGAATTCTCAAACAGACTCCCTGCTGAGCGCGGAGCCCAACGAGGGGCTCAATCTCATGACCTGAGCTGAAATCAAGAGTCAGACACTTAACCGACTGAGCCACCCAGGCGCCCCTAAATTTAACTTAAAAATCAGCATTTATAGGGGCACCTGGGTGGCTTTGTTGGTTAAGTGTCTGCCTTAGGCTTACGTCTTGATCTCTGGGTCCTGGGATAGAGCCCCACATTGGGCTTCCTGCTCGGCAGGGAGTCTGCTTCTCTCTCTCCCCCTATCACTCGTTCTCTTTCTCTCTCAAATAAAAAAATCTTAAAAAAAAAATCATTTGTAGAGAGAAAAAAAAACCCCACCAATAAATAGTATTCCTTATTTATTCTAGCATAAGAAAAAAATTCTTCATTCCAAATGTGGAAAATATAGAAAGCAAATTAAGAGCTGGACCTCAGTATGCTTTCAGAACAGTGGTATCTTGGGGCACTGAGTGGCTCAGTCAGTTAAGTGTCTGCCTTTGGCTCAGGTCATGATTCCAGGGTCCTGCGATCGGGCCTCACATCGGGCTCCCTGCTCAGCAGGGAGTCTGCTTCTCCCTCTCCTGTTCCCCCTGCTTATGCTCTCTAATAAATTTAAAAAAAAAATCTTAAAAAGAAAAAAAAAAGAACAGTGGTATCTTTAAGAAAAGGTTTAACTGAAAGCTCCATATGGAAACAATTTAAGATTGAATTTCAGCTGGGAGAACCCATTAACCATTTATCCCCCCTGACCTCTGATACAGGATTTATTAATTTAAAACAACACATGACTAAGATCACAAAGTAAAAGACATTTATGAACTCTGACTTTAGAATATTTTTTTCATCGATATAAAACGAAAATGAATAGACAGAAAAACCCACAGTAGCCCAAAGGGATCTAGATTCCATGATTTCCTCTGATCTCATACCAAATATTTCAGATAAATAGATTTTATTTACATAAAACTGTAACTAGAAACTGCCAGTCTGCCATTATGTGGGTCACCTGCTTTGAGTGGGAATAAGGGACGGTTACAAGTATCACCATCTGTTAGCAAATAATCTACACTCAACCACTGGATTACAAGGTGAGATGGGTTCTTAGGGGGAAAAACATGTAAATCATAGAGTTGAGTTTGATCCTTGAATGAGAGAATATTCTAGGACAGCTGTGCACTGGAGCTGATCGATAACCTTGCCTATCTCATTTTTTAAAAATGTTTTATTGTGATACAATTCACATGCCATAAAAGTCATCTTTTTAAAGTGTACAATTCAGTGCTTCTTAGTATATTCACAGAGGTGTACAATTTTCATCAGTATCTAAGCTTAAAGTATTATCACCTGAAAAAAGAAACCCCATACTCACATCCTCACCCCTGCCTTCCCCAGGTCCGGACAACCATCAGTCTATTTTCTGACCCTATGGATTTCCCTATTCTGGACATTTCATAATGTGGTCTTTTGTGCCTGGCTTCTTTTACTTAGCATGATGTTTTCGGGTTCATCCATGTTGTAGGGCTCCAACTTCATTCTTTTGCATGTGGTTTATCCAGTTGTCCAGTACCATTTGTTGAAGAGACTATTCTTCCCCTATTCCCTAGTCTGGGCTCTCTTGTAGAAAATCAATTGGCCATAGATGCTTGAGTGTATTTATGGACTCTCAGTTCTCTTCCACCATTAGTCTACAGGTCTATCCTTATGCTAGTCCGCCACTGCCTTAATTACTGTAGTTTGTAGTAAGTTTCACATCTGGGAAGTTTGACTCCTCCGACTCAGATTTTCTCTCTCCGTACTGTTTTGGCTATCTGGGGCCCCTTAACAGTTCCATATAAACTTTTTTTAAAGGCAAGTCAAACTTTGAACATCTAAATAGAAGAGAATGGAAGAAAAGCTGGTATCAGTGGGTTAAAAAAATAATAAATGCAGAAATTCCTAGTAAGATTTATGAGAAATGGGAAAATCTATTGAAAAAAATCTGAAAGCACCATCAAAATAAAGATACAGTACCAATAATAAACTGAATCCAATTTTCCAGTGTCAGAATGTGATTAAGAATATACTCATACTTGTGGAAGTTTTGTTATATAGAAATAAGGAAGAAAAATCAGTCTTCAGCTGCTCAGAAATAAAAATGTCAATTAAATTGCTACAATGAACTCTTAAAAACATGTTTTCATAATATTCTTTAAGATTAGTAGCTCTCCAATGAATTAATGGGTACTTCTAGCAACTGACCCATGAACAATGAGGGTTTGAACTGTGTGTGGGTCCACTTACATGTGGATTTTTTCAATAAATACAGTACTATGTCTTTTCCTTATGATCTTCTTAATAACATTTTCTTTCTTCTAGCTTACTTTATTGTAAGACTATGGTATATAACACATATAACTTCCAAAATATGTTTGTTATCAGTAAGGCTTTCAGTTGACTAGTACTTAAGTTTTGGGGGAGGCAAGTTACATGTAGATTTTTTTACTTTGGGATGGGGGGTCGTGTTAGCTCCCCTACCCCTGCCCCCGTGTTGTTCAAGGTCAA
Source organism: Callorhinus ursinus (assembly GCF_003265705.2). Taxonomy (NCBI): domain Eukaryota; kingdom Metazoa; phylum Chordata; class Mammalia; order Carnivora; family Otariidae; genus Callorhinus; species Callorhinus ursinus. Next base: position 49,030,016 of record NW_027397070.1, read on the forward strand.
CCATAATTTTTTTATGCAAATATCACATTCTAGAGTTCTATAAACTCCCAGAAAGCAATACCTACTTAAAGTCTGAAATCTTGGATGTGAAATAACAGCATGTTAAGAGAATATCACAAGAATAAATTAAGAAACCACAATTAAATTCAGTAATTATAAGCCCTTACTACATGCCTGGCACTGTGGTAGGTCCTGGAGATACAGAACGAGCAAAAGAGACTTAGTCTCTGCCCTCAAGATTTATCCAGTGGAGAAGATTGCCATTAAATAATTCCAGGTGGGAAGGATCTACTAACGGGGTATCTTAAGATTCCAAGGAAATGGCAAGCAAGAGGACTGGGGAATACCCTTGAGCAAGTTTCCTTTAAGTGGAGATGTGAAGAATCAGTAGGAGTCAGCCAGGCAAAGGAGAGAGAGGGCTCAAGAGAGAAAATTCTAGAGACACAGAACAACATACAAGAAGGCTTGCAGTAGAAACAGCTAGAGTACAAAGAGAATTAGACAGTTGTAGAGGCCATAATAAGGGAGAGCGTGGAACAAGATAAAGCCATAAATTCCCCAGCGCCCTGACTACACAGGGTCTAGTGGGCAATGCTAAACGGTTTTGAATTTTTTTTTTTTGTAAATAGCAGTGTTTTAAGCAGCATCACATACTCCCTCCTCTATTTTACCAGTTAATTCCTTAGGTGCTCAAAGAACTTCAGGATCAACAGATGATCAATTTCATCTGATACCCAGGCCTCCTTAGTATAGGTATATTTATATCAAGGTGAGAGTGTCTACTTACGGTATCAAGTATTTCTTTGGTATGAGCTGCTGACAGGCAAAACCGGGCTCTGGACTCAATAATTGGAGTAGCAGGAAATCCCACCACAACTACACCGATATTCCGCTTCAGCATCTCCCGTCCAAAGGCACTGGGAGGAGAAAACAGGGTAAAGACACCAGGAAGAGTAATAAACCACAGAACAAAGGTCCTGAATGATTTAAAAACTCTTAGGTGATACAGACATTGGAAACTTCTATTAGGAATTTCCTCTAACTTCTTTTTAAGTTAAAATTGCCAGACTTAGGGGCAGCGGGGTGGCTCAGTCGGTTAGGCAGCTGACTCTTGATTTTGGCTCAGGTTCTGACCTCAGGGTCCTGGGATTGAGCACTGCATCGGGCTTCATGCTCAGTGGGGAGTCTGTTTGTCTCCCTCTCTCTCTGCTCCTCCCCACTGCTGGCTCGCACACACGTGCTCACACACTCTCTCTCTCTCAAATGGATAAATAAATCTTTAAAAATATTGCCAGACTTCCTCAATTCAATCCTAAAGTGGTCTTCTCCCAAATGGTTTCCTTAACAAAGGTGAAGAATATAGTTGTCAGAGACCAAATTTTAATAGGGCTTGCCTAAACTAATTTGCAATTACAGCCTTAAAGTGTTCCTGATGCATAAATAGCTCATTAACTTCCATGTACATTTTATTTGCTAATTATGTTGTTTCTTGACTATTCCCTTAGGCTGTTTTTTTTTTTTAAGTTTATTTATTTAAGTAATCTCTACACCCAACATGGGGCTTGAACTCAACCCTGAGATCAAGAGTGGCATGCTCTTCCTACTACACCAGCCAGGCATCCTTTCCCTTAGCATTTTAAAGCATCTGTTTGAGAATAAGAAATTCCCCCATTCTAATTACCTGCGTAACCAGCCTTTCCCCACTCCTTCTAGTACGTCCTCTGACCCTGAGCACCCTGCATCTTCAGCACACCCTCCCAAACGGTCTAGTTCTTTATTCCTGTCTGCCTCACCCTCTCTAAATCTTAATGATAATGTACACAGTTTCCCCTGTGTAGAACAGGTTAGACCCAGTTCTTTCTAAAGAAACAGTTCTAGGCTAAGTCCTCCAGACCAGACAACTCTTTATTTATGATAATTCCATTTAAGGAAGAGTGAGAAAACCCTACACCTCTGCTTTGGTTCATTCTCTCCATTCCCTCTGATGGTCAAATACGCATATGACTTCCTGTTGAAAACTGAACTCTTTTTCCCTCAGTGGCCACCTTTTCCCAACTGACCTCTTATGACTTTTGGAATCACCCTACTTCTGGGTTCCCTGCTTTTAATCGTTCCTCCTAGAGATCCATGTTAATGAACATTTACTGAGTGCCCTATGAGTGCCAGGGACTCTGGTGGGCACTGAGAATTCAAAGATGAATAAAAATATTTGCTCCTTTAATGAGTTCAATTAAACCTGAGAAATGATCCTTATCCATTTTATATTTAAGATCTAGTCAAAACTCACAAATCTGAAAAGGTATGTGGATTTTTTCTTTTTTTTTTTTTTTACTAAGTCTACACTAAGCAGATAACTCTTTTTTACATTTCTGATGCAATTTTGCATATACTTATTTTGCAAATAATTGTATTAGCTCATTTCACATTACTTTTCAAATGTCTTCTGCTTTCGTTATACACCTGGACTTCTCACCGGAAGCTATTCCAGGGCAAGGTTTTCCATTATGCACGAGTTGCATAAAGCAAAGAAATTGGTGTAACCTGCACCTTGGGTAGTCATGCAACTAACTATATGCCCTGACCTCTCGGCCCACACTCCCCCCTTGGGCACCGCATTTTAGCTCCACGCACCTTCTTGCTACTCTTCAACTGGCTAAGCATGTTCCTGTGTTATGATCTTTGCAAAGAACTTCTTTCTCCAAGTGGCTAGCTCTGCTCCTTCCAGCTCAGATGTCACCTTCCCTTCCCCCCAGACACCCCCCTGACCACCCAGTTTGATACTGTCATCTGCCTGCCCACGGGGCACTCTCAACCTCCCATATCCTGGTTTACTTTTCCCTGTAACATGTAACGTCTTTTTTTTTTTTTTAAGATTTATTTATTTGAGAGAGAGAGAGTGAGCACGAGAGGGGGGAGGGTCAGAGGGAGAAGCAACTCCCCGTTGAGCAGGGAGCCTGATGTGGGACTCGATCCTGGGACTCCAGGATCATGACCTGAGCCGAAGGCAGTCACTTAACCAACTGAGCCACCCAGGCCACCCCCCTCTTCTAACAAATTACATAACGTATTTTTTGTCTGACTCCTGCCCCGTTAGAACATAAGCTCCACAAGGGCAGGGATTTTTATTTTTGTGTTCTGTCCACTGATCTATCCTAATCTCCTAGAAGAGTGCATTAAACTCAAATTTGTTTAATGAAAGACTAACAAGTTAACATATTTTATAAATTGGAATCCACTATTTAATCTATGGAATTCCTAGCAAATCTAGAAGGTTAACATAATGAGGCCAAGACAATTTTTCCTAACAAAATACACAAGCCTGAATCTAATATCATGGGAGCCTTGAGTCTAATGAGACCAGTCTGTAGCCTGCAACAGAACATACCCAATTTTGGGGCACCTGAGTGGCTGAGTTGTTAAGCATCTGCCTTCGGCTCAGGTCATGATCCCAGGGATCCTGGGATCGAGCCCCACATCCGGCTCCCTGCTCCACGGGAAGCCTGCTTCTCCTTCTCCCACTCCCTCTGCTTGTGTTCCCTCTTTCGCTGTATCTCTGTCAAATGAATAAATAAATAAATAATCTTAAAAAAAAAAAAAAAAAAGAACATACCCTATTTTGGCCGGCATGTAGAGCATCAAAGGCACCACTGGAGAGTCTTCATTCCCATAGATGATGAAGCCCATCTCTTTCAGACGTCTCCTAAAATACTTCGTGTTTTCAGCTAACTGCTGGATACACTCTTTGCCTGGAAAATCATGAGGAGGAAAGCACAAATAACACTAAGAAAAAAGGAGTGGAAAAAAGACAGCAACCTATCTCCATTTTATCAATCAGTCCTATGTTTGGTTCTTCATTTCTAACATAAAATGTTTTCACGTAACAAACTGTATGAAATATAAATATAAACAAATCTTGCTTTGTGGTCTGTCACAGGTGTTCCTAGTGGATTTTGTAGTAACATACAAAATGAAGTTTAATGATTAGTATTGTCATGGCACGTTAGCATCCTTAAACATTTAAATCAATCCACCTCATTTAACACTCTACCATCCCTTCAGAGTATGTAGAATATTCACTGTTCCCTTCATTTTACAGATTAGGCGACTCTCACAAAGGTCCTGGCCTGCAGTCACAAGGTAATAAGGCACAGTTGAGACTAGAATCTAGGTCTCTCAACCTCAATATTCATCCCAATGAACCAAGCTGCAAATACTTTTACACATATGACCAGATATAGAGCCATCAGAGCCCCAAATTTTCCCCTTAAGAGTTTGAGTTTATGTCACCATCTCCCTGAAACATCTATCAGACAACAGTGGTGTATCCATAATAACATATTTTTTTAAAAGATTTATTTATTTGACAGAGAGAGACACAGCGAGAGAAGGATCACAAGCAGGGGGGAGTGGGAGAGGGAGAAGCAGGCTTCTTGCTGAGCAAGGAGCCTGATGTGGGGCTCGATCCCAGGACCCTGGGATCATGACCTGAGCCGAAGGCAGATGCTTAACGAGTGAGCCACCCAGGTGCCCCCATAATGTCATATTTTTAATCCTAGTTTGTTCATCTTCCCTAAAATACAAATGGAATAAAACAAACATTTCTCAAACTGCTAACTAACTAAATGTTTGGACTGGGTTTTGACATTATGGTAGGTCAATCTATGAACAGATGTCCAAACAATCGTGCTATCCTAAGAGTAAGCCTAGGGGCGCCTGGGTGGCTCAGTTGGTTAAGCGACTGCCTTCGGCTCAGGTCATGATCCTGGAGTCCCGGGATCGAGTCCCACATTGGGCTCCCTGCTCAGCAGGGAGTCTGCTTCTCCCTCTGACCCTCTTCCCTCTCGTGCTCTCTTATCTCTCATTCTCTCTCTCTCAAATAAATAAATAAAATCTTTAAAAAAAAAAAGAGTAAGCCTAAATTCAAAACATCAGCTTGCAAAGGGCTAAGAACTGTTTCAGGGTCTTCTCGACCACAAATACTCATAAACAAGAAAAGGTTGCAGTCATTTTCTCCCATATATTAGAGAGTCAACAAATTCACATTTTAAAAAATACAAATATCATACAATTCAAAAGATAAGTAATCAGTTTATCAGAAATACAGGTGGTTAACCAACGTCCTTAGAATACCAACTTATCCAACCATTCACTGATGAATAGCTACCCTCAGTAAGTCTGCTACAAATAACCCACAGTTAATACTTTGTGCAAATAATTTTAGGTTGACTTCGACTGGCTTACTGTGAGCGCTGAAGAACGCCACTTCAGTTATGACCCCTGTCTCACAATAAAGCAGACATTAAAGTATGTTACATTTCAGTATGTCTATATCTGATGATTCTGTGCCCAGGTTTTCCCCCAGAAATACCAATACATGCTTACTCCACATTTAGAAAAAGAGACTTCCACTTCTGGCCAGGATAGAGTACCCAGGACCAGATTTACCTTTCTGCTGTCCACAACAGAAAACTGGAAAAAGCACATAAAACAAAATGTATATAGAATGGTTTTCAAACACCGGGTCATAGGCAGCACTGGACTGTGCTGTTGGAGAAGGAAAACAAAACATGAGCCTCTGGATTGCTCCCTGACTGGCTAGAGGCAGGTCCCAGGCTGTTTGCTGCCCAGGGAGAGGAACCTAGTCTGGTCAGGGGAGGACACCAGAGATTGGAGTTGGGGAGTCTGCAGGAGGGGACCCTTCAGCCTTTGGAGGAGTGCCATCCGCTCTGCATGAGAAGAAACCACCAGGGGCTGTGGAAAGAACTACCAGAAAGCAGCAGAGTCAATAGTTCCTGGTGCTCATATGGAGTTGGCAACAGTTTGTATTTTCACCTCCCAAAATGGGAAGACCTCAGAATCACACTAGCCGTGGAGTGAAATTAGCCCTAGACTAAAAGTTGCTGTGGATCTATCCTAACAAACCTTAAAAGCAAGTCTGGAAAGGATCCAACTGATTCCAAGAACAAAGTCCAACAACAAACACTACCTAAAGGAATACAACAAAGCGCAGCCCCTGATAATGTAAAATTTGCAACGTCTGGCATACAATAAAAAAAATTCCAGGCATTCAAAGAAACAGGAAAATATGACCCATCAACCAGGAGATAAGTCAATCAACAGAAACACACCAGAAATGACAGAGTATCAGCAGACAAGGATGTACAAAATGCTATTATAAATACCCTCCCTACATTCAGAAAGGTGGAGGAAACACGATAAAGGGAGAAAGGAAATATATAAAAAGGAACAAACAATTGATACAGGCAACAATGCTGATGGATCTCAAAAGCATTATGTTACATGAAATAAGCCAGACACAGGTTATACAGTGTATGCATTCATTTATAGGAAAGTCTAAAAGACATAATTACAGACACAGAAGACAGATTAGTGACTGCCAGGGAGTGGAGAGAGAACTGACAGCAGAGGGGTATGAGGGAACTTTTGGGGGGCTGACAAAAATATTCTAGCCCTTGATTGTGGTATGGTTACCTGACTATACATTTGTCAAAACTCATGGAATTATACACTTAAAATTGGTGAATTTTACTGTATACAAATGATACCTCATTAAAGATTATTTATTGTTTTTTAAAATATTTATTTATTTGACAGAGAGAGAGACACACACACAGCGAGAGAGGGAACATAAGCAGGGGGAGTGGGAGAGGGAGAAGCAGGCTTGCCGCGGAGCAGGGAGCCCGATGTGGGGCTCGATCCCAGGACCCAGAGACCATGACCTGAGCCGAAGGCAGATGCTTAACAACTGAGCCACCCAGGCGCCCCTAAAGATTTTTTTAAAAATTTAGTGAAACACTTGCATATTAGTATACGTTATTTTTTTTCTGTACCCACTTTATTATTTTGCAACTTGCTACCTTTTTCTCATCACAAACCAGTTAAAAATTTTTTTTTCTCAGTCCAAGAGTAGCAAGAAAAATTATCAAGGAAGAAAAGAAATCTGAAGGATGTAGACCTTAACTTTTCCTTTTTTTTTTTTAAAGATTTTATTTATTCATTTATTTGAGAGAGAGAGAGAGAGAGAGCACAAGCAGGGGGAGGGGCAGAGGGAGAAGCAGGCTCCCCAATGAGCGGGGAGCCCAACTCGGGGCTCGATCCCAGGACTCCGGGATCATGACCTGAGCCAAAGGCAGATGCTTAACTGACTGAGCCACCCACATGCCCCAGACCTTAACTTTTCCAATTACTGTATCATCCTAAGTAAGTTTTCTTTAATGAAAGGAAGTGAAAATCTCAGTCTCACTATTCATCACCATCTGCTCTCTGACGAGAAGAGTCCCAGAAGAAAATACATCTAAAATGACACTCACATAACACAACATGAAGATAGTGGGAATAGCATTTAAAGTCTCCAACTTACACATCCCATTATTGTTGAACAGTATTCCTTTGTAAAGATACACCACCATTGTTTTGTTCGTATATCCACTCATATGTTACTGGACATCAAGGGATTACCAACCTTCACTTTGGCAGCTATAAAGTTTAGATTAAAAAGAATTCTCTCCTAAACATGTATTTAAGCATCCTAGTCACACTGGAATTGAAATAAAATTTAAAAATAAAATGAAAATAATAATAATAAAAGAATTAACAGCTCAATTTCACTTGATCCTGACTGCTTTTAGATGGATATAATAAAAGAATGTATTATTTATACTTTACACATAAAGAAACAGGCCCAGGGATGTTAAATTATTTCTCTAAGGCCTTTCTTTCAGGAGGTAGATCAAGGTTTTCTGATTCTGTCAATGCTTTTTCTTCTACACCACATCAAGCAATTATGTATTTTTCAAACTTTAAGGTGTTCAGCCCTTTATTGGGTAAGAGTATCTGTGTCTTATTTTTAAACAGCACTTACTGGCAATGAATGGAGTAGGGATGAATGGGTGCAGGAGCCTAAGGAGACACAGGGCAAGTATGAGACAAGTGAAAAGCAATTCTTCCAATCAACTCACCCTGAACAGCAAACTGCAATCTCTGCTGGTGAGTACAGGAATAAAGACTGAGTGGAAGTGTCAAGGCCAGTGCTAAAGAAGTCAGCTCAGAAATGGCCATCGTAGGGAATCACACAAATTAAGTGGTCTGTTGAACCTACAAAAGTCGTAGCCTGAACCATGAAACTGCTGATATTTGACTGTCACCTAAAAATGGCAATTTCTTATGGTTCAACCAAATAATTTCAAAGGCAATAATAGGAAAAGTAGACAAATAACTGCAAACAATTCAGTAAGCTCTGGCACTTATACATACTGGGAAGTAGTTACAAAGTTATTCCTTATTCTTAAGGTGATGCTGAATTTTAAAGACAACACAGTTACCCATTTTGAATTAAATATCATCTAAAATACTAGTTAAGAGGCACCTGGGTGGCTCAGTCAGTTAAGCGTCTGCCTTCAGCTCAGGTCATGATCCTAGGGACCTGGGATCCAGCCCCAGGCTGGGCTCTCTGCTCAGTGGGAAGCCTGCTTCTCCCTCCCCCCAGCCCAGCCCCACCATGTGCGCGCTCTGTCTGAAATAAATAAAATCCTTAATAATATAAAATAAAATACTAGTTAATACTAATGCAAGAAGTGTAATTGCTACTTAAATCCAATCTGCTAGCTCAGTTCCAAGAAGTTTTCTTACCGGAGTTGCAGCAAGTTATACTGGGCTGGAAAAATGGTCTAACAGCGATTTTTTTTCTCTTCCTTTTTTTTTAAAGTAATCTCCGCGGGACTCAAACTGATGACCCCAACAAGAGTCACATGTTCTACCAAGTGAGCCAGGCAGATGCCCCTCTAATAGGGATTTAAAACATGTAAAGTGTAAAATGAAGGTTTAGTCTTATTTTTAAAAAATCTCTTAAAATGTCTTTATTCTTTCAAGAACACAGATGGTAACAGAAGAGAGGTCAGCATTCTTCTCTACTTTTCAAACATAAATCTTTTTATTTATATATTTTTTTAAAGATTTTACGTATTTGACAGAGAGAGACACAGCGAGAGAGGGAACACAAGCAGGGGGAGTGGGAGAGGGAGAAGCAGGCTTCCCGCCGAGCAGGGAGCCGATGTGGGGCTCAATCCCAGGACCCTGGGATCATGACCTGAGCCGAAGGTAGAGGTTTAACGACTAAGCCACCCAGGCGCCCCTCAAACATAAATCTTTAAGGATGATAAAAAGCAAAGCAATTCTGAGAAAACCTCTACACTGATTCTCTTGAAGTTTACAACTAAACCTCACTTTGTGGCTGTGTGTTTGTGGAGTTCTTCAATAAAAATCTGTGGTGTGCTACAAAAGAGAGAAAGAAAAGGAAACAGGAGTACATAATTTAATTTCTCAGAAAATGTAAAAGATAACTTTAATAGGTCATTTTTAGTCCTCAACTTCTTTGCAATAAATTTTATGCTTAGGAAGTGATGAAGGATCAAAAGATTGTGATGGCATCATTAGGTTTAATTCTTTTAAGGAAAGAGAAAACCTAAAAAGGAGGGGCATCACAATTATTTACCTACTGATAACCTATATTAATAACTTTATATCACTTTTACAAAATAGGATTAGATTTGGAGCTATATATATTAACTGCTGCCAAACAGATTGTGAAGTTGAACCAACTGCATTCCAGATGTTATCCAAAAGGTCTATTTTATCATGTCTTAATCCAGATTCCTCGGGATTCTCATTCAGCCATGTAAACTTAATGTTTGAAGGAACTACCGGACTCAAAATTTCATACGCCCTCTCAGACAGGTATCAATCAGAACAGATAGTATTCTATGAGCTACAAATTTTCGAAAGTCTCAGGACTGGTTAAAAAAACGGGATAAGACCTATGTACAAAGTGAGGGGATACAAAAGGCAGCAGACATTTTGTCTTAAATGGTGTTAGTGCTAACTACTCAGAAGTTATGCTTCAAAGAATATAACATGTACTCACCTGCTTAAATAGCAATGTAATTGTCAATTTAGGTGATGAGCTTTTATATAACTTATAATCAACAAAATATGTCTGAGTCTGCAACTTCAAAAACAACATTTCCGGTGTTAACTGAAATCTTTCAAAATAAAGGACACAAATATAAATGATGTTCAGCCAGAGTTGATCCCCTAACTCACATCATACTCCATTATACAGCTCCTAATCTTCTTAGATTTCCTGGATATGCTGATATAATCTGCTTTCCTGGGAAAAATAAAATAAAATTACTGCTACTCTTCAGACTTATACTTCCCAATTAATTATAATGGGCTGGAAGAATTTGAAATTGAAGAACTTCTTCCCCCACTCCCCCCTTCTTAAAGGGATAATCTCAAAGCAGATATGGGTTTTCTTAATTGAGGGTCCCCCAAACAAAACAGGTAGCCCCAAGAATGGTTTCAATTAGTTTTCAGCATTAATCACGAGGTAAGGGTCATAAGACAGGATAAAATATGGAAAAAAACTACCCAACACCTTGTTCTAATTATACTATTAAACACATTACACTGTGGATATTTCACATAATATCTCTTAATACTTTATGTCTCAGAATTGAATTTAACTATCAATCTTTTAGTTTAATCATCTGTCCAAATGTCTCATTTTTGCTATTTGGAAAGTTACTTTTTCTAATATTTTACTGTGGTTGGATTATACTGCAGAGTGGAAAGGAACGATGTTTCCCTCCAGCGGTTTTTCCTCTTGAAAAGCATTTTTAAAAAATAGAATAAACAGGGACATTCTGTGTTTACTTTGCCTATGTTAAGCGTGTGTTGCCACTGAAATCTACAATGAGGTTATACCTTAAAGATCTCTTAAATAAATGTTTATATAATATCAGGTAAATGAGATCACATGCAAACTATGTTTTCAAAGGCTATTCCCATGATTATGGAAGCTCTTAGTACTTTTCTCTTCAAGGCACAGAAAGGATATAGTATATAGCAAGCACAGTGCCAGGCTCAATAAATGCTTCTTCCCTTTCTTTTTCATTTCAGCTACTATATCTCTAAATATTACCATGTTGACTACCATCCAGCCTTATCTCCTTATAAGATACTACTTTATAGTCTACCGTCAGTAAATGTAAGAATGTTGATTCATATTAATCTAAATTGGCGTTCTCTTCTACTAGTGGTGCTACATCTGAATCCAATGTTAGGACAACAGCTCAATCTCTTGCTAGCCTGGAAGTATTTTGGGACAAGATGAAGAGGGAATCAGGTCTGCCTTAACTATTGCTATCACGGCAATAGTTCCGAGAACTGTCAATTATTTGCATGGTAGAAGATCTCAGATGCAAAATCACGACACTTTCCAAAGAGACAAGTACACCTAAGGCTGAGAACTAAAATTCCTTTTATGCTCAATACGTAAACCACAGCATCTTTCCTACATCAGTAACTTCTGAGAGGAAGAACAGACTTAGTAGGGCTGCACTCCTTTTCCTTTTAGAAAGAGCAAGTTTAAGAGTTATTCTGCAGCAGAGGAAACTAAACCAACGCCCGGAGGTGCTAAGTCACTCCAATGGAGGAACCAGGATTTGAACTCCCTGGTTCTTCTAGTCTATTTTTTCTTTTCTTTTCTCTCTCTCTCTTTTTTTTTAGATTTATTTATTTATTTTAGAGGGGCAGGGAGGAGCAGAGGGAGAGGGAGAGAAAAACTTAGGCAGACTCTACTACATGCTGAGCCAAACAGAGGGCTAGATTTCTTGACCCTGAGATCACGACCTGAGCTGAAACCAAGAGCCGGAGGCTTAAATGATGAAGCCACCCAGATGCCCCGCTGGTTCTTCTAGTTTCTAAGACTGTGCCCTTAGCCACTGCTCACTGATCCACTCCAGCTTCTGTATTAAGTAGGTCTTGAAAGGGAATGGTAGTTAACGGGAATGAAAAAGGAGAACTGAGTAACTGTTTAATTGAAGTCACTGACGGGGCTTGCTGGCGCATACCTTGGAGACTTACCTGTCTCTTAGGACCTTTCACTAACTTTGCCTCCACCACCCCAGCCCAGGAGGCCACTCGGCTCCTGGATTCTTGGGCCCTGTCCATCTGCTCCTAGGGAAAGAGGCGGTGCCCAGAGACTTGCTTTCATCTGTAGCCTCCTTCGTAACAACGCTCCAACTGATCTTAAGGGTTCAAGCTTCTGCATTCTTTGCTTCCTGACCTAAGTCCCTGATCTGTAGCAGACCTGACTTATTTCCTCTGAGATTTGCAGACCACTGGTCTTGAGGCGTGGAGGACTCAACCTTCCCGCAGATAAGGCCTGACTCCACGTGAAAACAGCTTTCCCAATGCCAGACGTCTGTTCAGGCTCATGTCCACTCAGGAGAGCTGCCGGACACTGGCTTCTCCTGCATGCAGCCCCCTCCCCTTTCCCGTGCCTTCCCTTTTAAAAGCCTCAGGCTTGCCCTGGATGGGGAAGATGGTCTTTGAGACGGTAGTCTACCACCTTGCCAGGTTGCCGGTTTCCTGAATAAAGCAACCTTTCCTTTCCCACCATCACTTGTCTCTCCAGTATCGATTTTCATGTGGCGAGAAGCCGAATCTGAGTTTGGAACTGGTTCTCTTGTCTGGTAACACTTGCAAATTTCCATTCTAAGATTTCTATCACTGCTCTATCTTCCAAAGGGGGGCATCCTGGAAAATTTCAGTCAACCATTGCCAGTATTTCTTAGTAAGACTGCTATTGGCATTTGGGGCACAATTCTTGGTTAAGGCTGTCCAGTGTCCTGAAGAGCATTTAGAATCACTAACCCCTTGGCGATAAATGCCAATACCACTTCCTCATAGTGGTGATACCAAACATGCCCCTAGATGTTTCCCAATGTGCCTTAGGAAGGCAGCACAGTTCTTGGTTAGTTGAGAACTACTATTGGCCCTAAAGTTATTTCTTCACAGGGAGCATGGGTTTCTTTTCTCTTTAGCCTTAAACTTAAGTTGGAGATGCATTAGCTGTATATAGATCTTAGGCATGTTTTTACCTCCCTTAGATTCAATTACCAATTATCTGGAGAAAGATATACATGTGGGGCAATCTGGTATATTTAGAGTATAAAACCACACATGGGAAAAACCAATATAAAATATGAGCTAACTGATTAACAGTGTATGAAAAGGCAATACTTTATGATTAGGTAGGGCCTCTCTTCAGCAGGCCCTTTCCTTACTTTTCTGGAATTTTATTTCTATTCCATTAATTTGACTGTTCCAAATTATTACAGCTTATATCATATATTGTACTCCCTCATTACTCTACTCTCTCCAGTTTTTCTCCTCCTTCTATTGAGATATAATTCACGTCCTGTAAAATTCACCCCTTTACAATGTACAATTCAGTGGTTTTTAGTAGAATCACAAAGTTGTGCCACCATCACCAGTATGTCATTCACCCCCCCCCCCCCCCAGGAAACTCCATAACTGTTAGCAGTCCTTCCCCATTTCCTCTCCCATTAATCTACTTCTTGTCTCTATGAATTTGTCTATTCTGGACGTTTCATATAAATGGAAAAATATAATATGTGGCCCATGGTGTCTTCCTTCTTTCACTTAACATGATGTTTCCAAGGTTCATCCATGTTGTAGCATGCGTCAGTACTTCATTCTTTTTTAATTGTCTTTGAGTGGATACACCACATTTTGTTTACCCACTCATCAGCTGATGCACATTGGGTTGTTTGCACTTTTTGGCTATTGTGAATAATGCTGCTATAAACATTCGTGTACAAGTTATCATGTAGACATATGTTTTCAATTTGGTTGGGAATACACCCAGGAAGAGAATTTCTGGGTAATATGCTAATTCCATGGTGTCTGGTGTGCGAGGAACTTGAAACTGTTTTCCAAAGTAGCCTGGCAATTTTACATTTCCACTAGTAACATGGGAGCATTCCAATTTCTTGGATCCTCACTAACAATGTTAGTCTGTCTTTTTTATTCTAGTGTGTGTAAGGTGGTTTCCTGTGGTTTTCATTTGCAAATCCCTAATGTCTAACAGGTTTGAATAACTTCTTTTTTTGCGTTTATTGGCCATTTGTGTATCTTCTTTGGAGAAATACTTATTTGAATCCTTTGCCCATTTTTTAATTGGGTGTTTTAATTGGTTTTAGTATGAGTTGTAAAAGTTCTTATCAGACATGATTTACAAAATTCTTCCCGTTCTGAGGGCTGTATTTTCACTTTCTGGATGAGGTGTCTTTCAAAGAACAAAAGCTTTGATGAAGTACAATTTATTTTTCTTGGTTGCTTGTTCTTTTGAGTGTTAGAACTAAGAAATCACTGCCTGGGTGCCTTGATGGTGCAGTCGGTAAGACTCTCTCCCCCTCTCCCTCTGCCCTTCCCTGGATACACACACTCTCTCAAAAATAAATAAATCTTAAAAAAAAAAAGAGAGAAAAGAAAAAAGAAATCACTGTCTAATCCCACAGTCATGAGGATTTACATCTACGTTTCTTCTAAGAGTTTTGTAAATTTAGCTCTTACATTTAGGCCTTTGATCCATATTAAGTTATTTTTATATATGGTGGGAGGTAGGGGTCCAACTTCATTTTTTTGCATGTAGATATGCAGTTGTCTCAGAATCATTCATTAGAAAACTGTTCTTTCCCCATTGGACTGTCCTGTTGAATACCAACTAATCATAAATTAAAAAGTTTACTTCTGGACTCTCAGTTGTATCTTTTTTTTTTAAGATTTATTTATTTTAGAGAGAGTGAGCAGGAGAAGGGTCGCAGAGGGAGAGAGAGAATCCTGTGAAGCTGATTCCCCGCTGAGTGCAGAGCCCGACACAGGGCTCAATTCCAAGACCCCGAGATCATGACCTGAGCCGAAATCAAGAGTCAGCCACTCGACTGACTGAGCGACCCTGGTGCCCCCAGACTCTCAGTTGTATTTCTTGGTCTATGTATTTATACTTATGCTGGTATGACACTATCTTGATACTACAGCTTTGGGACATGAGACTCCTCTAACTTTGTTCTTTTTCAAGTCTGACTATTATAGGTCTCTTGCATTTCCATATGAATATTAGGATTTGCTTGCCAATTTCTACAAAAAACGTAGCTGGGATTTTGAAAGGGATATTGCTGAATCTATAGATCAACTTGGGAAGTACTGTCATCTTAACAATACTAAGTCCTCCAAGCCATGAGCACAGATATCTTTCCATTTGCTTAGGTCTTCTTCCTGCTTTTTTGGTACATTTTTTTCTTGGGTAGAATGTAGTAAATATTGCCAAAATATTGAGTTGGGTTGAGAAGGCAAGGCAAAGGAAGAAATGAATAAACACATTTAATATAAAATGATACAGTTCCGGGCGCCTGGGTGGCTCAGTTGGTTGGGCGACTGCCTTCGGCTCAGGTCATGATCCTGGAGAACCAGGATCGAGTCCCGCATCGGGCTCCCTGCTCAGCGGGGAGTCTGCTTCTCCCTCTGACCCTCCCCCCTCTCATGTGCTCTCTCTCTCTCATTCTCGCTCTCTCAAATAAATAAATAAATAAAATCTTAAAAAAATAATAAAATGATACAGTTCCTTAACCATCTGAGCCACCCAGGCGCCCCAAAATGATACAGTTCCTAATTTGAGTAAGAATAAATAATGTTTCTTCTTTTCTCCACTTCCCTTTCTAATCCCCTCTGGAAATGTGTTTTTAAATGTATTAAAATGTGTTGGAAAGGTTATACTGAGTATTGACAAGAGTATCTGGAACTCTCAAGATGTTGCTAGTCAGACTGTGAACTGGTACTTTGTAAAAATGGCAATATATGCTGAACCTAAGCATATGTCTATTCTATAATCTGGCAGTGCTATTCCTAGGTACAAACACCCAATAGAATTGTGTACCAAAAGACACATACAAGAGTGCCACTCTTAATAACAGCCCAAATCAGGAAACAACCAAAATGTCCATTAGCAGAATGAATAACTAGAAATATATTCTAACAATATTTATTGTTTGATACTAGGCAGCAATGCAAATGAACTACATTGTACCACCCAAATGTGCAAATAAATCTCAAGACATAATGATGAATAATATACAACAGATTCAAAAGAGTGATTATATGTATTATATGTATGATTCCACTCATATGAAGCTCAAGACCAGGCAAAACTAATAAATAGTGATAGAAGTCAAAATAATCTTTAGTCACTATGTCAAAAACTAATGATGTAATGTATGGTGTTTAACATAACATAAAAAAACCCATCATGTTGCATGCCTTAAACTTAAAAAAATATCTTTAGCAAGTTGGAATGGAGACTGGGAAGAGGCATAAGATAGCTTTCTGGGAAATGGAAATGTTCTATTTCATGATCTGGGGGGTGGTTAGACAGGTGTGTATTCACTGAACTGTATGCCTAAGATTTGTGCACGTTATTGTAGGAATGTTAATACTTAAGTAAAAATAAACATTTAAATACTTGGAAAATCAAAGGAAGTTAAAAAAACTGGAATGAGATTAAATTTCTGATCCCTCAATTTATAATCTTAAGTATATCCAACCACTATTTAAGTAACCACCCTTAATAAAAATCACCCTTTTACTTAAAAAACAAAACCAAATAGAACTATCTAGATATTACAGGGTGGTCTCGGGCATTCTCCTGCCAGCCTTTGTTATTCAAGACAAACCTGGAAAAATATTGAAATTTTTTGGTGCTGCCAGTTCCAGGAATTTCTAAGACAAGGGGAAGTGTTATGAAGCCCTTGCCTGGAGGCAGGAAATGAAAGCATAAAGGGGCTGGCCCTTCCTTTCTTTTCTCCTTTGTCTTTTTAAATGATCATATGAATAAAGGCACAAATCAGACAATACTAACCATAAAAATATTTATTTTCCACCTGTGCATCTGCTTTCATTCTCATAAAGTCATTTTTCCCTAGACATTTTAGTATCAGGTTTTTCTTCTACATACTTTGCAAGAGGGAGAAACTGAGGAAAGGCCAGCACAAAGTATCGCTAACAAGTCTGGTTCCCACTGCCTACTGGACGACTGCCTTTTAGGAGAGCTACGGGGCATTATAATTGGAATTATCAGCGTGTGATGGGGCACAGAACTACTCAGCAGAGAACAAGTTAAGATGATGCTACCGTAGGACTGCAGCAGGAATAAGGGTTCACCAGAGAGATCAATTTGGGATTAAAAAAGCTTAACCGTCTCTGGGTGAGTCTAATATTATCAATGCACAAAAAAAACAGGGTCTCTTGAGACTGTGTTTCCTAAGAAAGACTCAAATCTGAAAATCTGACCATCAAATATGGTAATATTGGCAAAATATTAATTTCTCAGGACTAATGCTTTTGATAAATTAGAAGAGAAGGATGGGTTCTTTTGGAAAGTGGAGGGTTTGACTTCCATTTTAAGAGGGGTAAAGCTGAGCAGAGGGAGTAGATGCAGACAGTTTACAGAAGGCTGGACTTGTCCCAGGACTTAAGATATTCCTGAATTAAATAAACCCCAGGTAAACAGAACATTCCTTATATGTGCAAGCATATCCTTTAATACAGAGAACCGCTGGGATTCCTGACTCCACTTAATCAGGAAATCAGAGTTCTAAAAATAATTTTTATTTCTTCCAAGAAAGAAGAAGTGGGTTGGCAAGTGAACATTTAGATTTGATAACCAACAGTAATAAAAAATATTCTGAAGTCTCTGGGGTTTTCAGGAGCCTAAAGGAAAATAATGGAATGTTGAATCCCCGTTAAAACTGCTACTTACTTTTTTTTAAATATGTACATCTACAAAAGTCTCAATAAAATGTGTAAGTTTGTTTCACACCATATTACTACTCCATATAAATGATGAACTATTCCATCAAATTCAGTACTGTCAATTAAAAGTGCTCAGATTTGAGAAAAATGACCAATTTATATTAAGTTCACCAAGTAAGAGTTAAAATTGTACACACACAGTAGCTGTGAATATGCTTTAGGATTTTTTTTAAGTCTGCTAAAATAAAATTGGGATGTTTATTACTTTTTCTACTGGTAGCAGCGAAAATCAGTAGACACTATACTTTTGTCTTTTTCAAATAAGCTGCATTAAAACCATACTTTCTCAAGGAAATACTGTTTCAAAATCCTCAAAATGTTTAGATATCAAAGACAAATACAGATTTTTTTTTTCATTAATGATGAGGAGAAACAAAAGATCCAGTTTAATCAAGATCTGCCATTTATAAATTTTAAGCATGTAACTGAGCTAAAAGATTGAGAGATTAATTATAACAATTACAGGTAGAGAATATCATTTGTGCAATTCCTAGGTTCAGTATGATAGTGTACATCCAGAGAACCAATAGAAGTTCTCAGATCCAGTGTCAAATAATGGAAATGGACAAGGAGTCTTTTTTTTTTTTTTTAAAGATTATTTATTTGAGAGAAAGAGAGAAAGAGCAGGAGCAGGGGGAAGGCAGAGGAAGAGGGGGAAGCAGACTCCCCGCTGAGCAGGGAGCCCAAAGAGGGGCCAAAGGCAGACACTTAACCCACTGGCACCCTGGACAAACACTCGTAACATCACTTTTATTTAATATGCACTACATATACATGATGCAGGTAGGGAAAGAATCCATGCATTAAAGACAAGACAGATTGGTACTATTGCCAAACATGCAGAGTCAATTAGGATGTTGCTCAAAGTTCTTTTTTTTTTTTAAAGATTTTATTTATTTGAGATGGGGGGAGCAGCAGAGGGAGAGAGAGAAGCAGGCTCTCCACTGAGCAGGGAGCCCAATGTGGGGCTTGATCCCAGGACCCTAGGATCACGACATGAGCCGAAGGCAGACACTTAACCAACTGAGCCACCCAGGTGCCCCTCAAAAGTTCTTTATACTTAATGGTTTCCATTAAATAAGTGCAGAAGCAGAAATGTGTACACATCGCAAAACATCTTCATTTGGTTTCCTGTGCTTTCTTTGCATTCTGTTTTTCTTTTGCCTTTTCTACTAGTGGTATTAACTGCTGGTGTTCTGCTAGAGTCTTTAATGATTCCATAATGAAAGGCAGATAATTATGCTTTCTTCTGATATTTTCAAATCTTTTTAGTTTCTTTATTTCTTCTTCAATAAGCATCTGACTTTTGGTAACCTCTGACTGAACAGCATTTAACATATTGTTACCCTGATCTGTATCCATGGGTTCCTCAGCAAGTTGTCTTTGTAACTCTCTGCTACCTTCTCTTCATTTATCATTTTTCTATCAGACACAATGGCTGTTAAGCTGAATCGAATTTCACCTTCACTGTACTTTTGTTCCTTTTTTTCTATGACTGGCCTCACTGTGCTGATCCAGTCATCTTGATGGTGTGCACTGAAACCAATCGGTCCTTCTCTTAATCCATCTAATTCATGCAATCTTCCATTTATAGGAATGTAACTGACGAAGTGAAAAGCATCTTCTTCTTCTGCTGACGTCTTTGCACCAAATTCAAACATCTGCTGTCTGGCAAAACTGTTGTGTACGTGTCAAATCACATCTGAACTGCTGAGTGCCAAACCTTTCATAGCTGCATCAAAGCTCTGTGAAAATTCTTTAAACTCTGATAATGTCTCTCCTAAATGGACATCTTGATGGGTATAGTTCAATAACACACTTACTACGGCTTGAGTAGCACAAGCATTATTAATTACCTGCTTGGCTAAAAATATCGTGTCAGGTCTGGAGTCCTGAACTACAGAGCCTGCTGGTTCTTCTCCTGGCTGCCACTTGAAAAGGAAAATTAACCCATCAACTGGCTTTAACTTTTCAAAATTCTCGGGCTCTAAACTCCATATTTCTTCTACTTGGGCTCCTTGGCAACCAAATTCTTCAATGAGTTCAGTGAAGACCCTGGGGTTGCTTTTCATGAGGCACACTCCCCGAGCCACACACGGCCCCGGCTGCTACCTCAGGCTCTGCCCACCTCCCACCACCCCCCAACCAACTGCCACGGGTCTCTGGTCTCAGTGATCACAGCAAACCTGCCGCTGAGCTCATCAGCTGCTTGTCATCGGGCCTACTCCCCCGCCAACAAGCCTGCTTCAGGATTTCTTAAAGAAATAAAAGTAAACACCTAAAGAAGTTGAATTTGGGCGGGCGCCTGGGTGGCTCAGTTGGTTAAGCGACTGCCTTCGGCTCAGGTCATGATCCTGGAGTCCCAGGATCGAGTCCCGCATCGGGCTCCCTGCTCAGCAGGGAGTCTGCTTCTCCCTCTGACCCTCTTCCCTCTCGTGCTCTCTATCTCTCATTCTCTCTCTCTCAAATAAATAAATAAAATCTTTAAAAAAAAAAAAAGAAGTTGAATTTGGGGACTACTAACATTTTTTGAAGCCTTATTTAACTTTAAGATATAAAACTGTTAAAAAAAATCTAGTACATAAAAATAAAGAATAAAGATTTCATTTATTTTAGCATTTATTTGGTAGAAATACAGGAGATAGAAAAGTAGCATCATAGTCTTTACACCAAAGACAAAAATCTCACTAGGAAGACTACACAGAAAGGGAAGAACGGATTATATGCTAGGCAAACAGCCATTAAACAAATATATCCTGAGTATCCACCCAGTGTGTGCCAGACATCTAGGCCCTGGATATACTATATGGAATGAAAGAGACAAAACTCCTGCCTGCAT
The DNA here is from genome assembly GCF_003265705.2 of Callorhinus ursinus. Lineage (NCBI taxonomy): Eukaryota > Metazoa > Chordata > Mammalia > Carnivora > Otariidae > Callorhinus > Callorhinus ursinus. The sequence continues at coordinate 49,050,609 of NW_027397070.1, forward strand.
GGAGCATACATTCCGATGTGGGAGATGAACAACAAAAAAGGTAAATAACCCACTCAAGTGATGTGTGAGAAATAACCTGGATGAGCCAAACACTATCTCCACAAAGTGCCAACGCCCAGAAGCAAAAGCACAGGGCGCCTGGGTGGCTCCATTGGTTGGGCAGCTGCCTTTGGCTTGGGTCATGATCCCAGAGTCCTGGGATCGAGCCCCGCATCAGGCTCCCCACTTAGCGGGAGTCTGCTTCTCCTTCTGACGCTCTCTGCTCTTGTACTCTCTCTCAAATAAATGAATAAAATCTTAAAAAAAAAAAAAAAAGCAGCAGCAGCAAAAACACACGTGGCATTTCCTAGGGCAGAGTGAACCAGCATGGTTGGAACTGAGCCTGTGTGCGATACAGAACGTCCATAGGGGGCCAGTCACAAGGGATTCATAGTCTTCTCTGTTAAGAAAGGCTCTGACTCTGACTTTGACTTTGAGAAGCAGGAGAGTCCCCAGGAGAATTCTTAAAACAGAAGATTGATAAGATCTCCTACGTTTCCACAGGATCACCCTGAGTGCTGCATTTAAACAGAGGTGAGGACAAAAGTAGAGAGGGCATGGGAGGGGACAGTGGCTCAGACTAGGATGGCAGCAATAGGTAAGAAAAGTAGACAGGGGATATATTCTGAAGGTAGACAGAAATGGTACAAATTGTTAAAGTGCATAGAAGATACAGAATTAATGTTGAATGAATGAATGAATCTTGGATAGGAAGGAGACCTATGTGGACTAGAGTACTCAGGAAAGGCATCCAAGAGTCATTACACTGCACTGGAACTCTCTGCATGGAGGTCTCTAATTTTCAGCATTGTTTATTTATCTTAATTCTTCCAATTCATTTTTTCTTGACTGATCCCTCTATGACTATTAAATCCATGTGAAAATAGACAGAAGTCTAAGTGAAGTCAGTAACAGTGGGGATACAGAGTATGTTCAAAGATATTAAGGAGGCACAATCTAAAGGCTCTGGTGATTAAATATATGGAATGGAGAAGTAAAGAAAATATAAGTGATTTCTTGTTTGGACAACTTCATAAATAGTGATGCCATTATCTGAGGGAACACAAAAGAAAAAGCATGTTTGAGGAGAAACAAATGAAAAAGGCTAAAAACTTTAGGGAAACAAAACTCAATTTGGAAGGAGCAAGTATTTTTAAAGTCTAAAGGTTTAGGGGTGCCTGAGTGGCTCGGTCGTTAAGTGCCTGCCTTCAGCTGAGGTGATGATCCCAGGGTCCTGGGATAGAGCCCCACATCGGGCTCCCTGCTCTGCAGGGAGCCTGCTTCTCCCGCTCCCACTCCCCCTGCTTGTGTTCCCCTCTTTCGCTGTGTCTCTGTCGAATAAATAAAATCTTAAAAAAAAAAAAGTCTAAAGGTTTAAAATCAAGTAGGTCAAGACTACTGCTTCTAAACTTGGATTGGCATATTAAAAGTTAATTACTGTTTGGAATGATGAGAAGATTCTGGAAATGGATAGTGGTAATGGTTGCACAATGCTGTAAAATGTACTTGATGCCAGTGAAATGTAGACCCCAAATTAGTTAAAATGTTAAATTTTATGTTACATATATTTTACCAGAGTGTTCACTCACTAGAGGTCAAGTTTTTTTTTAATGAGATATAATTCACATTCTATACAGTTCACCCATTTAAAACATGTCATTCAATGTTTTTACTATATTTGTAGAATTATGCAACCATCATAAACGTTAATTTTAGAACATTTTATTGCCCCCCAAAAGAAAACAGCACACATCAGCAGTCAGTCATTCCCATTTCATCCCAATCTTCCAGCCTAGACGTCAGGTGTAAGCGATACTTTTTTTTGTTTTTGAAGAATGTAATATAATTTATCCCAAAGTCACGTTTTTCTATGTAAACAAAAGACTTAAGGGGTAACTTCTAAAAAAAAGTCCACACCTCTTAAAGCCCTAAGTCTTGGGTGCCTGGGTGGCTCAGTCGGTTAAGCGACTGCCTTCAGCTCAGGTCATGATCCTGGAGTCCCGGGATCGAGTCCCGCATCGGGCTCCCTGCTCGGCAGGGAGTCTGCTTCTCCCTCTGACCCTCTTCCCTCTCGTGCTCTCTACCTCTCATTCTCTCTCTCAAATAAATAAATAAAAAATCTTTAAAAAAAAAAAAACCCTAAGTCTTTCTCCACCATTAGCTTGGTGGTAAATACACAGCTCTACTGTGTAAAAATTCCTGGACATTTTTTCTGCAGTTTAGATGAAAATCATACAAATCAGTAAAAACAAGCAATTTGCTTTTTCATTTCCATTTTGTTTTTGTTATTTTCTACCAATGTTTTATGTATTTCTAAGCTGGAAAAACTCCAAAGGAACCACGAGCTCTATGAAAGATGAAGGACAGAAGTAAAAAAAAAATTAGGTTATGGAAAAATTCCTGGGACCTTTTAAGACATGCCTCTGCTCTGTACCATCATTAATTTGCTCTTTTTATAAGTTTCTGTTTCTGTTCTTACACCTTTCATGTGTGGTCTCCTGTCTTCAAAACAAACTGCAAACTCTGAGGGCAAATACAGTTTTCTCCCCAGCACCTCCCCCCAAAACATACAAACATTCAAGTTGGTCCGAGAAAATGGAAACCCTTTTATGTGTTCAAACTAATTTGGATTCACAGCAGAATTAACTATATCCAATTACACTAAGGCAAATAATGAAATATCTCATATACAAAAAGCATTCTGACATTTGAACCTGGATGTCCAGGTTCAAATTCTGGCTCTACCACTTAGTAACTCTGTGACCTTGGATAAGCAACTTAACCTCTCTGCTGCCTCATTTTATAAAAGTAGGAGAATTATGTCTAATACTTGTTCTGAGAATTTATTTACAAACTTAGAGCAGTGCTCAGTATATAGTAAACACAGTAACATGTTCACTATTATTACTTCCTTCGATTTGTGTATTTTTCCCTTAAAATTATGCCATTTATACCTTCCACATTACATGATCTGACCCTCTAGCTTAGCTTTCAAAGATGAAATAAAGGATCCTGTTTTCCCTCACTGTTTCTAGTTCTCCACTTTTTTTTTTTTAAAGATTTTTTTTATTTATTTATTGAGAGAGAGAGAGAATGGTAGAGAGAGAGCATGAGATGGAGGAAGGTCAGAGGGAGAAGTAGACTCCCCGCTGAGCAGGGAGCCCGACGCGGGACTCGACCCCGGGACCCCAGGATCATGACCTGAGCTGAAGGCAGTCACTCAACCAACTGAGCCACCCAGGCACCCTAGTTCTCCACTTTTTAATCCCTTTTCATACTCTTAACACATAGCACAGGACACAGCTGGTATTACCAACATTTAAACACATAACACATAAAGTTTACAATTTATAAATATGCCTCATATATTACATGCTCTACCATACTATCGGCTTTCCGAAGCTAGTTTTAGCCAGTGTTCCCTTATCTCTGCCTTCACATCACCCATTAATTGCCATCCAGATGAGGCTAATTTCCTATGCAACTGGAGTATTCAAGATGGCAAGCAGATGCCCTTATTTTCTGAAAACCACTCCTCTCCATAACAGGGATGCAACCTGGTCTCTACCTGGGCTAAACAGATTCTCTCCCCTAATTTGGAAGAGGCATACAGAGTTGCTTGTGCTGACATTTTAAAATCTGAAACCATCAGACAGCTATTTTGAAGTAAGACATCAAAGCAGTAAAAGCAGGTCTGAGAAAGACAGGAAATAATAACTCTACTGTCTTCCTAAATTTCACTCCTGAGCTGTAGTTTGGTTCTTTGGTGGCATGGACACTTCTGAAGTCAGACTGTCTGGGTTTATGTTCTGGCTCCATTCCATCCTCCACTAGCTGTAACGTTGTGGCTAGGTCACTTAACCTCTCTGAGCCCAGTTTCCTCATCTGCAAAATGGAATTCATAATGACAATGATCTCACCTACTTTGTAAGGTTGTTTTAAGGATTAAGTGAAGTAATACAGGCAAAGTGCTTAATAAAATGCCTTGTACATAGTGTTTAAAAACTCATTATTTCAATTATTTTATGTTTATATATGTAAGAATTTATTATTTTTATTATTTTACCTATAACATTATTTTAAGGTCTTATTCTTTCTTCAAATCAGAAAAAAGCCAGGAATAGATGAGTATATATACTTTGTCTTCTAAGGATATACTAAAGATCTTGAGCAAAAAGAAAAAAGCAAGCCAACTGAATCTTTTTTTTTTTTTTAAGATTTTATTTATTTATTTGACAGAGAGAGAGACAGCGAGAGCAGGAACACAAGCAGGGGGAGCTGGAGAGGGAGAAGCAGGCTCCCCGCCGAGCAGGGAGCCCGATGTGGGGCTCGATCCCAGGACCCTGGGACCATGACCTGAGCCGAAGGCAGACACTTAACGACTGAGCCACCCAGGCACCCGCCAACTGAATCTTCTAACTCTAAAACCTAATCAGATGCCAAAAAGGACAGAATAAAAATTAATAAAATAAAACATAGAAGGGGTTAGGAGGTATTAAGAAATACTAGGAAAATGTTGCTTATTTTGAGAATTCAAAAAACTGAATGTTTTGCCTTAAGAAGTTTTTGAAGATACTATGTCATTTTTCATGGCTGGCACACGGTAAGTAGTCAAAAAGTGATTGCTGAGTGAAAGAAACCTTATTGTGTCTTAAACTAAAAAAAAAAAAAAAAAGCCAAAACCAGACAGAGGAGGTAGAAGAAGTTCTCTCTAGATGTGTTAAAGATCAGGTATCAATTAAAGGAATAATATGCCTTAAAAAGACTAAAAAAGATAAAAATGTAACAGACACAGCTCTTATCTGCTAATAAAATAAATTTAACATATTCTCAATTAACTATGCAGATGGGGGAAGAGTGAGGTACAACAGCAACGGTGCTCACATAACCAAGAAAGTCTCCATCTGAATTTGAAATGTATTTTATTTTTTAATTTTTAAAGATTTTTATTTATTTATTTGAGGGGGGGGAGAGAGAGCGTAAGCCATGAGGAGTGGAGAGGGGCAGAGGGAGAAGCAGCCCCCCTACTGAGCAGGGAGCCCGATGTGGAGCTTGATCCCAGGACCCTGAGATCATGACCTGAGCCGAAGGCAGAGCTTTTAACTGACTAAACCACCCAGGCGCCCCTGAAATATATTTTAGTATCTTAGAAGCAGACTTACCTTATTGCTAACATTTAATTTTGGCATAAGTCTACATACGGCAGTTCCACCAAGAGGGGAAAAGACTAACACATATTTAGGGGAAATGATATACATGTTTAGTTGCAGAGGTGGATTAGGATGACAAATGTGCCATAATCTGTTTGTAAAACCAAAAATATATGAAACATGCAAAATCTAAGAATAAACAGAAATTAATTAAGAAGGTCTGTTTGCAATCACTTTAAATATACAGAACAAACAAGTTCAACCCAAAGCAGCACAATCAGCTATCAAAAGTAACTTTTCCCAAGCAATGCCTGATTCATGGCCTCTTTTCATTTCAATTACTGTTTTGAGCTTAGAAGTGCAAAAAATCTAGGTATAGAGACTGCATGATCTGGACATAACATAACCCCTTTCAGGAGGGGTGAAGGATCTGTAAGCAAATGTGTTCCAGCATAATCCTATGGAGATGCACTTTCAGACTTACAGGCTTCTCCTCCTGAATCTCCGGTAATTATGGCAGGTTTCTGGCAATTCACTGTTTTCTTCTACACTATCCTCACAATTACTGGTCAATACTCTCAGGCTGCAGTGACATCTGTGATGCTTTACACAGTATCAAAGGCCTTCACTAACTAATCCTATTTCTTACTGATCATTACTAGCTGAGTTCTCAACCACTGCCTTGAAGAAACCTCCAGAAGTCATGAAATGTGCATTTGAACACCTGGCATAATTCACTCCCTACTTGTGTGATAGCTCTATCACTTGCACACATTTGCTGGCCATTACACATAGGTCCAAACTGTTTATCAGAACACAAAACACACAACAGAAAAAGAAGACACCACCAATGCTCAAGTTATGATAGAGAAAGAGCCTCTTGCCCAAGAGTTATCTGTGTTCTGCCGGGGCACAGAGTAATTCTCACTGGTCTAACGTTGAGGAGGGCAACGGGTGAGACTCAACTCTCACCAACTCTTGAACTATGGGGAGGAATTAACAAGGAACAGTAACAGAATGGCTTATTTTAGGGGCGCCTGCGTGGCTCAGATGGTTAAGCGTCTGCCTTCAGCTCAGGTCATGATCCCAGGGTCCTTGGATCGAGTCCTGCATCGGGCTCCCTGCTAGGCGGGGAGCCTGCTTCTCCCTCTCCCTCTGCCTCTCTCTCCCTTTCTCTCTCTGACTTTCATGAATAAATAAAACATTACAAAAAAAAAAAAAAGAATGGCTTATTTTATTTTGTTTCATTTTTTTAATACTTCAGAGAGAATTAACATTGTAATACATTAGCCTTATATGGGGTGCTACCAGATGAAGGTATGCACATGAAATGCTGGAACAATATGGAACACTTCACTTACCATAATGACAAGATTCTGACATTCAAGCCAACTTGCATATGATCACTTGTTTAGGCATTGTTAGTGTCCCCATTTACAGAGAATTCACAAGCTGACAGCCCTCTCACAATGTGATTTCCTTCCCTTTTATTTTTTTTTTAAGGTTTTATTTATTTATTTGACAGAGAGAGAGAGAGAGTGAGAGCAGGAACACAAGCAGGGGGAGTGGGAGAGGGAGAAGCAGGCTTCCCACCGAGCAGGGAGTCCAATGTGGGACTCAATCCCAGAACCCTGGGATCATGACCTGAGCCGAAGGCAGACGCTTAACAACTGAGTCACCCAGCCGCCCCTCTTTTGTTATTCTTAAGCACTATTAAACACAGAGGGTAGGGGAGGTATCCTAGCAGGACTCATCTGTTTTTTGTTCTGCCAAAATTATGGAGTACAGTCTAACAACCCTAGAACAAAACTGTCTCCAGTAACTGCTAAAAAGGCAATAAGTATTCTCATTTTCTTCCCTCCCATAACTACCAAACTCTTCTAATCAAGTGGTGTTATTTATATGCTATTGCTAAAAAGGAATACAGTAATAAATCTGTAGACTATATGCCAAACAACTGACATGGGTTATCCAAGGACATACGATCATAGGGACTGTACTTTCTGTGACGTATGTATAATATTTGGGTTTTGAAAATAAGCATGTATTAGTTTTATAGACAAAATAAAGAATGAATAGATGAATACATTTAAATTGGTATTACAAATCCTGCATTTTGGATCCTTAAGATTGATCCCTGAGCTGTATTTATTCATTCATGTTATTGATGACCTACTTTCTAGGAAATTGCCCAGGGTATAAACATCATTAACGGGACCAACTAAAAATCAACTAACAAATAGAAACTAAAATATAGTTAACTAACTTAATATTATAAGAAAACCAGAGTTTAGAACCCAAAGCTGGGTCTTCACTGCCAAGCACAATATGGAGGGGGGAAAAAATTGACAGGCCTAGAACAGAGTTTATTCACTTATTTACATCTACTGAACCTGGAAAACTTTGCAGGCAAATTTTAATATTCAAGGCTAATCCACTGAGAACGCAGTGATGGCTAGTTTTGTGTCAACTTGCCTGAGCCACAGTGACCAGATACTTGGTCAAACATAATTTGGCTGTGCTTTGTGAGGACATTTGGGATGAGATTAACATTTGAATTGGTGGACTGAGTAAAGCTGAGTAAAGACTGTCCTCTGGGGGGACCTGGGTGGCGCAGTTAGTTAAGCGTCTGACTCTTGGGGTTTCGACTCAGGTTATGATCTAGGGTTGTGAGATTTGAGCCCTGTGTCGGGCTCTGCGCTCAGTGGAGTGTCTGCTTAAGACCCTCTCTCCTTCTCCCTCTGCCCTCCTCCCCCGCTCTCTCTAAAATAAATAAATAAATCTTAAAAAAAAAAAAAAGGATTGTCTTCCCTAATGTGGGTGGGCTTCATCCAATCGTTTGAAGGCCTCAAAAGAACAAATGGGTCCTCCCAAATAGGGAGGAATTCCTCCTGCCTGTCATGCTGGCACATCAGGTTTTTTTTCTGCCTTCAGACTTGAACTGAAGCATCAGCTCTTCCTGGGTCCCGAGACCAATGGCATTTGGACTAGAATTATATCAGCTCTTTTGCGTCTCCAGCTTGCCAAATGCAGATCTTGAGACTTGTAAGCCTCCATAACTATGTGAGCCAATTTCCTGTAATATCTCTATTTTCCGCTCTCCTTTTTCCTCTCTATAAAAACACCAAATAGGAAAAGTCCAGCAGATGCTTTATGATGATGATTGCAACTCTGATGCCTCAGAAAGCTTAGGATCCTGTCCAAGAAATAGCCATCTGTTCTTTTGACCAAGTTATCCCAAGCCCAATGGGACTCGGATGATACTTAATGGAACATTTTCTTGAACAATGGCCACACTTTTACTTAGACGTTAAAAATAATCTCTAACTGCTGTTAAAGCCAGTCATCTTTAACTATCTTCTTTCTACTTCTCTCCCCAAATGGTCACCATCCCCACCATTAATGTTTGAAGTAATAAGCACAGAATTAGAAAGAGTACTAACCCATACAATTACTGTACTTCATTTAGACAGTTTTGGTTATAAAAAAGAGATAAGAACCTCCTCCCCATACCAAACACAGAAGCTGCTAGGTACTTCCTTTACTCTTCATCAATGGCAAAAAATAGCACTCTAGGTCTCCACGGCAGACCCCACCCTACCACTGATGGGGTGTCATTTAGGAATCACTGAACGGTACACAACTCAAATCACATAGAGCAGCAAGTATCTTAGACCAAAAATCTTGTAGCCATACTCTCTGTACATTCCTCCAAGAACAGGGTATGTTACAGAATTAAAAACTGAATAAATGCAGTAAAGGTAAAGATCCATTAATGGAGAAAAGAAAACCAAAATGGAGAAAAGAAAAGCTCTGATAACTTTTGCTTAGCTTATGAATCTTACGAGTACATAAGGACCAAAGTTGATTTCCATGCCAACAGAAATATACTGATAATTAACAAGATTAAACCACAAAGGAACTTCCACTCCATATTATTATTTTTATTTTTTCACATTTAGATGATACCTTAGTGTAGAGGACGGCAGAACAGGGATGAATTCTTAACTAAGTCATCCAGGTTTCTTTCCTAAAGAAGCAGCAGTCTCTCCTTCACTCATGTTTCTTAATTATCAATGGTCACCTTCTATGGACAGGTCTAAAGTGGGTGGAGAAGGCGGCAGACAACACTTTCCACTCATCACAACACTTTCTAGATCAATAAATTGTACATATGTCACAAGTACCCAATCAGGATGTACTGGGAAGAGTAGGATCTCACAGCTTACTGGAAAGGAGAGAGAGGGACAAAAGAATGCCTAAAGACACACATCAACCACCATTAAAGGTCCTCCTTTGTTCTTTACTACATGAACAGTTGCAGAATTTCAACCTGTCGATTGAAATTAAGATCACTATACCTAGAAATACCTTCAAGTACTAAGTAAGACTAGAGAAGGAAGGAAGGGTGGGAGAGAGAGGAGAGCATGGGATGTAAAGAAAAAAAACATTAGCGAAGCTATTCCAATACCCCACACCGTGTTGGAATTTGAATTTAATGAGTTCAGGTTTTTCACATGATTTCAGAGAAAGAAGGATAAAGTATCTTATCCAGAAATGTTAACCTAAAACAAGTATTTGCTAGAAGGCAGGGCAGACTGATTTGAATAACATATTCCCCTTAAGTACCAACTAAATTGCACTAGAAAATATTGGTTTTAAGGTCCTTAAGAGAGCCAAGGAATAGGAAAATAAATGTACCTCCAACCCACTCTTTACAAGCTACTTTTGGGCTCCAGTGAACAGTCTTGGAAAAGGGATATTTATAAGGGACTTCTAGAAAGCAAGAGTTCAATAACTGTTTAACACTAAAGCAAAATGAGAAGGAGCTAGGTTCACCATCTCCTAGAAGCAGCCCTATTTTGCCAGACTGGCAACAAATAAAGTGCTCAGCCCTGGCAACTGTCAAGCTATTGAACATCAAAGCAGACAGCCTGCCTCTCCCTCCCCTAGGGACACTGTTCCAAAGCTGACTTTGGTGTTTTGTCTCCCTACAAGAATTCGGCCAAGCATCTGACTCTACTCTCCCATATTATTACTGGTATTTCTCTCATCTGCAACTAGAGCAGCTTTTGCTAAGTGACTCTCTCAAGCACCGTTTATCACCCTCTCCACAGTCATAGCTTAATCCTTTAATTAGTTTCAATGCCAAAAACTAGGATTTCCTGAGAAGTGTCACAGGATGTGCACCAAGCAGCAGGGGCCAAGGCTTAAAGTTGTTCAAGAGTTTCAAAGAATGGTTGCTAACGCACAGCCAGGAACAGAGAGCCCTAAACAAAAGGAAGAAAGGAGGCCAAGTGCCTTAGAAAAATTAAGGAACTGAGTTTTATTTATTTCTAAAAGATTTTATTTGAGAGCGAGAGAGAGAGAGAGAGAGAGAGAGAGCACATGATCAGGGGGTAGGGGCAGAGGGAGAGAGAAGCAGACTCCCTTCCAGGACCCTGGGATCATGACCTAAGCAGATGCTTACCCCACTGAGCCACCCAGGCACCCCAAGGCACTGAGTTTTAGAGGGTGCCAGCTCACTGTCAGGACAGAAAGTCTTCATTTGTCCAAAGACTATCCTACTGTCCTTTGGGGCTGGAACACCTAACAAGCTACTTTTACTCCAAACTCAGGGATGAGGAAATCTGTGTACCTCGCTCAAGCACCCACCACCTTCAGACGAGAAGGGTCAGCAAATAAGGCAGTTGCTGGTAAAGGCGAGGCTTGGAATTAACCTAGTAGTTGCAGAGGTGGAAGACAAGGACCTAATAAGTTTCACAAACTAATTAGTATTGAACTTTTTAAAGTTTATAGTGGGCAAGGCCATCTGTAGGTTATGCACTAAAAAATCTGATTCTGAATTAATAGGCCATTAAAAAAAATGTGAAACAAAAATAAATGCAACCAGACTTAAAGAGCCAACCATGGGTCTCTGAATTCTTAGTTCTCTTTCTCCCCTCTTAATTGGTTTCTGAGTTCTCCACTCATGCCTCGGATTCATTCAGCAAGGATCATCAGCTCTCTAGAAGAAAGCATAAAGGGATCCAGACTTCCAAAAACGATGAAAACTGGCAACTCAGTTTTACCACCAAGGTCCTGTTCCACAAGCCAACATGTCCCTTATTTTTCTTTCAAAAGAAAGAGACCCTATGTCTGGCTTTCCAATTTCCTTTCCTTCCCAAGTTACTACCTCTCAGTAGAGCAGTTCTTGGTTCTCTTTGGTGTAAACAAGCCCAAACAAAGAAATATACAAACAAATAGCCCTTAAGTCCCTTAAAAATTAGTTTGCATTTTAAACTGAGGTTTTCTTTAAAATGCACATTCTAGGACCTTGTCCACCAAGACTGGGTAGTTTGGTAGAATGGACTAGAATCCTCATTTCTAACAACAGTGGTGCTCAACCTGGCTACACATTAAGATCTGGGGTGCTTTTAAGTAACACCCTGCAGGGGCCTCACCCCCCAGAAACTCAAACGGTCTGCAAGGGGCCCTGACATCAGCAATATGACTAATTTTGAAGCTTTCCTCTATGAAAGCAACGTCAGGAACCACCACACCAACAGTGCCTCTGATGCAACGCGGTCCCATGGACAAAGTGTGAGAACAGAGGCTCACAAGAGTACACCTGAATGAGGTCTTTCTGAACCTCGCTCTACCACCAAAGCAGATGGCAGGCAGAGTAAAATATTTAGATAATTAGAAAAACCATAGGTGACTTTTTTTTTTTTTTTAAATCAATTCCTCTTCAGAAAGCTCTTCAGAAGGGTATCTGGTTCTTAATTGAGAACAGAGTCCATCTATCTTCTCACTTATTTATACATATTAAGTATTCTTGTAGCAGTAAATCGCAAAGTTGATGAAAAACTAGGGTGAAGTCTCCTAGACAAAGTCCTCCGAAATACTTCTGGGGAAAAAAACACTTCTAACCATGTTAAGGTTTAGAAAGTTATTCTTCTTCAAACAAAACAGAGCCTGGATTATAAGGTTCACAAATTACAAGTCATAAGAAGAATAGGTTGAAGTAATAATGGTCGTAAGTCTCAGCTAAACAATAACTGAATAAATCAAATTGTGGGGGGAAATCTTTAAAATAAATTTGATTATGAAATAAAACTAAGGTAACTCACCCACTTCAATCTTAAAAAACAAACAACTCTGACTTCACAGTACTTTAAGAATTAGTTTCTTTATATCATCTTACTAAATCTCCAAAATGAGGGCCACATCTAGTAGAGGGCTCCTTTCCTGTCCTAGGGGAACAACCTCAAACTCCTTATTTATGTTTTGTCTTAAGAACAATATTCTACTAAATGAACAAGTCTACATTTGTTCAAAGGTTAGCTCCGAGGGCTGTTGCCTGTGGGCATCTTACTTAATAGCCAGCTTCAAACAAACTCTGAAACAAGACACAAAAGGAGAGACCAGTCTTGTGGTGAGAAACTTCTATTAACATTTGGATTTGGAAGAAAGAAAGAAACTGGAAGTGGAAAAAGAAACACACTCGAGCAACAGAAAGCTCTTGAGTATTCTGAACAAATTTCTGAAGCGGAGAGGGAGGCTAAGAGGGTTACTGACCCACAGAGAGGAAACAGATAGGTAAATGCCCCCAAAGGGCTTTCATTTGTATGGCTGATTACTCAGAACTATATTTAGCTGTGTTTTGGAAAATTAGCAAACCAGAAGTCAGAAAATTAGAAAGGTTAAAAGGTCTGTTTTAATAAAATGTTAAATATCCTTACTGCAACTTTAGAAGAAGAGGATGGAGTTCAAGAAAGCCACGTTCTTTCTATTCAGAGACAAGATACTGAGAAAACTGGTACCATTTGTGGGTGCAAATTTCTCCACCAATAGAGTGGTCGTATTGCTTGCTGACTTTAGAAAGCTTAAGCCATTGGTTTAAAAGCCCTTTGGGCTAGATAATAACGAAGCTAATTTACAAAAGGAAAATCCTTCTTTTCCTTTGATAGCTGGTAATTTACTAGAGTGATAAGCTTCTATCGAAAAAAATCTGCTTAGAAAGATTGATAAGGAACGTAAGACTAATAAGATCTGAGTTGGCTTCAAATAATTAACTGGTTTTAAGGAAGTTTAAGATTTTGGTCAGGGGGGGAGGTGGGCAGTGGGTGGTGGTGGTAAGGAAGGAGCTTTTTGGAGAGGAGACAGAAGGAGGAACCGGAGAAAAGGGGAAGCTGAACAAAGGAAGAATTTGCCTGTGTCTCTGAGACCAGCCCTTCTCTGGAATCCTATCCTTACCACTAGACTGGATGTTTTTTCAAAGGCAGAGATCATGTATTGTTCAACCCTGCACTGCTCAACTGCAAACCCACCACAGGATACAGAGTAGATGCTTGATAAATGTTTTATAAATGTGGACTCCAGTATTTTTTTTAACGGCATCCTAGGCAGTCAGTTATAAAGAAAGGAGGTAATCTAGTCTGACTCTCAGTGTCAGATACACTGCTAAGCTGTAAGTAAGAAGAAAAATGTGTTTATGAGAAAACTTGATTTTTATTTACATGAATTTCTAATAGTGAAATAAACAAATTAGGTAAAAGCAGATAAATAATAATAAAGAAGAAAGTGGAACCAAAACAGTCCTGGGCTCAGAAAGCACAGGACTTGGAGGGGGGTGTCCAGGCTCAGCCGGTCCACCAAACATAACAAGGGGATGTAAAAGCCATCAGCCTCCTGCAGAGAAGCAGGAAATTCTCCCTATGCCTGCCCCTCCCCCCCAAAGATTGTTTTCTTTAACAGTTCTGCCTCCTTAGCATGGGACTCCTGGAATGCTTCCTTTTATTTCTTTGTTTTTAAAGTTTCTCAGTTCTCCTAAATCAATTTTTGACAGTTCCTGGGATTCTCAAGATGATCATTTAACACCTCATTAACAAGTCTATTATAGGAATTAATTCAAATGAGCCCAAACTAATTTTAATTAAACCTCAATCTGCCCAAGGTATTCCTTTTTTCTCTTACACCAATAGCCGCCTAAATAGGCCCAGTTCTTTCAAAATTAAGAACTACAAAAAGTGCAGTTTTCTGGAAAATTACCTGCCATTTTTAAAAAGATTTTATTTATTTATTTGAGAGAGAGAGCCCGTGTGTACTGGAGCAGGAAGGAGGGGCAGAGGGAGGGAGAAGCAGACTCCCTGCTGAGCAGGGAGCCTGAGGACACAGGGCTCCTCCATATCAGGACCCTGGGATCAAGACCTGAGCCAAAGGCAGATGCTTAACCAACTGAGCCACTTGTCATCATTTTTAAATCTACCTAGTAAAATGTACCTATTTATTTTGTTCCATGATTTGGCCATTTGGTTTAACATTCTTCTACTCAAGCAACATTCATCTATTCAAGCAACCATTTTCTAATAGTTATGGATCATGTGTGCATCCATCATTCATTCATTCATTCAGCAAATTTATCAAAAGGCTACTGGATGTCAGACACTAAGGTGGGTGCTGTGCATGTTATTAATTACATCTCTGGAAGAAATAAAATACAGCCAAGCACAGCTCTGGAAAATGGAAAAGCACAACTTTAGTTTCTTTGCTCAGACATGTTTTGTCTTGACTCATAAATAGATCTTACAGCTAAGTTTCCATTACTGGATGGGTGTGTGTGTGTGTGTGTTGTGTGTATGAAGTAAAAGCTAGAATTTCAAATGTCTAGTGGAATTTGTCTGAATTTCCTTGGTGTCAGTTTTCTACTCACCAGCCTGTCCTCATCCCTACGTCCACAAGCAGGCTGGCAGCACACCTCCCACCCACCAGTCCTTCACTTTGGTTCTGAGGTAAGATGCCTCCCAGTGTCTACTCACCAACCTAGTGGCATGTCCCTCTCTTCTTTGGGAAAAGGATAGCGACTGGAGGGAGAATGCAGGAAAGGTGTAAGGAAGAAAAAGGAGTGCTTACAAAGTAGGGTAGGGGATGGATCTCAACTTCCCTTGCATGCTGTAGCTTTCCTGAAGGCTCTACATTCTGGGCACCGCAGAGCAAATCATCTTCTCACCAAAAAAATGAGAACATTGCTTAACAATCAATCGTGTAATATTTGTGTGTATGTTTAAGCCTTACTTTCAATCGTATTTTAAGCAAGATTTATTTCCATATAAGTTATTCATGTAGCATGGAATCTGATAACAAAAAAAGTCTAACTCATAAAAGTGACACATTCATATGGTAAAATAAAATTCTAGCAGTACAGAATATTAAATACAAAGTACAGAAGTCCCCCCTCCCCGCCTTGGCCAGCCACCTCCACTCCCATCCCAGGAAGCAGCGCCAGGTTCTCCTTCTGGCATTTTTGACGGCTAGCACTACAGTGCTGAATCCACTTTCCCCTCTGCTTCTCCTCCCAGAAACCCTGCGTGGTAGTGTGGTGAGAGAGCTGTGCTCCTGCTCCTTTCCATGTTTCTTTGACTAATCACCACCAAGTTTTGTCATATCACTATTTTTAATTCTAGTGGCCAGTCACCTTCCTAAACCTAAAGACGATTCCTTAACGTAAAAACGTGCTGATTTATAAACAAGATAGTATCTACTAACTGTCCACCAAGTACATAACAGAAACTGATACACTTCCATGTCCCTCACCTTCCTTTAGCCCCTTTCTACACCTCCTGTCTGCTACTGTTTACACTGTCAAGGTTTTTGTTCTTTATATCTGGTTTATAATCACTGCTAAAGTTTCCATGCTTTACCTGTAACTGACCCTACGAACTAGAAACTAACTGAAAGCAATATTATGATTATTTACCCCACTTGTATTAAACAAAAGAAAATCTTCCAAGTGTCAAAGCTAAGTGATTTCTCTCTCTCTTTTTTTTTTTTGAAGATTTTATTTATTTGACAGAGAGAGACACGGCGAGAGAAGGAACACAAGCAGGGGGAGTGCGAGGGAGAAGCAGGCTTCCCGCGGAGCAGGGAGCCCGATGCGGGGGGCTCCGATGCGGGGCTCCATGCGGGGCTCAATTCCCTGAGCTGAAGGCAGATGCCTAATGACTGAGCCACCCAGGAGCCCCTGATTTCTCTTTTTTTAACCCCTAACAATTCAAGTCACATTTTAATTTTGATTTAATGCAGACGAGTTGTTCACCCATTTCATAGCTCATCGTATTATCATTACAAAACAACTATTTCAGATCCACTAATTCTGGCTTGGAAGGGAAAAAAGAGAAAAATCATACTAAGGCCAGAACTGGAGAGAGAACAGTAGCCCCTGTGAAAACATACAGTGCCATAAATCCTACATTCTGACACAGGTCTTATCTTTGCTTAGAATAGAATAGATGTTAGTGGACAACCTTAAAACTCAACTGGAGTATTTAATGACAAGCAAATATTTATATTTTAATTCAAGACTAATCTGTTTTATAGTTACCTATAAATCTATTTATAAGAAACTAAGTTTAGCTTCTCTATCCTAATCTGATTTATAATGTTCCTCCAATGATTCTTAGGCTCCATTTCTTTTTTACTGATGAAATACACCTGCCAGTTAGAATGGAACAAATGCTTCCCAGGCATGGAAAGTGAGCTTACAAATGGTTGCTTCTGGTTACAAGAGGACCTGGCTAGGGAGAGCAAAGTCCAAACCACCTGTATCATCAAAGTATGAAGATTTATCCCACTAAGAGAAAGTCAGTAACAGCATCAAGTCAAAAATACATTTATATTTTTTAAACTAAATTATTAATCTTAAATCTAACATACATTTTTCCCCCAAGTCCTATTATTCTAAGAACATTGATCAGTATACATGAGGCTTCAATTCAAGAATAATCCTATATAAGTGAATGAGGGATCTTATCCTCTTAGGTGTATAAATTTCTTAAGTCCTCAGCATTTAAGAACACAAAGAATATAATAAGGGACTAAATCATAGGTCATTAACTCTTACAATGCCTCTCTTCAAGGCACCAAAGTTATTATTCATTTAACCATCTACCAAGCATTTACTGGATGCCTACTATGTGCCAAACACGGTTTTAAACAGAAGCAATAAAGTGAACACAGCGGCCAAAACTCCATGTTCTCATGGAGTTTATAATCCACTTTGGGAAGGTAGATAACAATTTTGTGAATAATCAAGTCAAACAAACCATTACTAACTCCAAGTTCCTGATACAGGCACTATTTAAGATGCAAAGGAGGAGCAAGACAAGGGTCCTCACAGGGGAGCTGACACCAACATGCAAAAACCACATAAAGGGTTAGTGAGCTTTCACACATTATACTGTGATATCCCTAAGATACTGGTTGATGATCTATGTCACCTGGCCAACAAGCTTTCAGAGTTACTGCCCAATACTACTGCCTATTAACTGAAAGTTCATTTTCGGGAAAGTGTCCCTCTTTCTAGAACAGTATTATTCTAATACTTTATTCCGTTTCAGCTTTGTATTACCAAACATGTTTGCTACAGGTACAAAATAAAGTGTGGATACTACTAAGATAACAGAGGACTCAGGGGTGCCCAGATGGTGCAGCTGGTTAACTGTCCAACTCTTTTATTTTTTTTAGCATCCAACTCTTGATTTCAGCTCAGATCATGATCTCAGGGTCCTGAGATAGAGCCCCGACTTGGGGTCAGTGCTCAGCATGGAGTCTGCTTGGATTCTCTCTCCTTCCCCCCATCCCCTGCCACCCCCCATGCATGCTCTCTCTTTTCCAAAAATAAGTAAATAAATCTTAAAGAAAAAACTTAACACAGGACTCAAACTTCAAGACAAAACCAAAAATTATTAGACACACTGAATGCGGCAATAATAAACTTTATATGCTCGTTGGAATTGTGAGGTAGCTACACAATCAGTTATGAAGAAAAGGACCAAAATCAAGTAACAAAATACTTGAGACAGTCAAAATTATAATGAAAATGTAAGGCTTAGAGATTTCCTTATATGTTCGGTATTTTAGGACTGGACACAAACTATAACATCTAGCAGTTAAGTCTACTGATTGACTTGCATACACACTTTAAACAAAACATTGTGTTCGAACATTAAACACTGGCTCTGTGAGACAAGATCATAAATTTGTGACATTATAAAGTTGTGAAATAGGGCTTTTGGGAGAAAAAGGGTATTAGCACAAAAGTCACAGCCTTTCAGCTCCCCCCCATTTCCAATTCACAGCACTATGGAAATTCAATGAGAGACAGAAATATTGTTGCAGCTCAGATGTGAACCTGACTCCTTCCAGGCAAATTTCTTCAAATATAGAAACTGAAGAACAGGGGCGCCTGGGAGGCTCAGGCGTTAAGCGTCTGCCTTCGGCTCAGGTCATGATCCCAGGGTCCTGGGATCGAGCCCCACATCGGGCTCCCTGCTCCATGGGAAGCCCGCTTCTCCCTCTCCCACTCCCCCTGCTTGTATTCCCTCTCTCGCTGTGTTATCTGTCAAATAAATAAATAAAATCTTTAAAAAAAAAACAAAAAGAAACTGAACAGTGCAGTATTAAAATGTATGGTTCTAGAAAGCCTAGATAATCCAAAATGAAAATGAAAAATACCCCTAAAATAAATCATGCACACACATATATAATCATACAGAAACACATGACACCAATTAATTGATTCATACAAAACAGGAGAAGAAAGCAATAAACACTTGCAGAAGATATATTTGACATGGACTAAAGAAAAGATTGTTTGAGGCACAAAAACATTGTCCATACGGGAAAAAACTCATAAATTCTACCATATCAAAAAGGAAAACTTTTCTAAAACATAATTATTAGAAACAAGATTTAAAGAAAAGCCAATTTTCTCCCAGTTTGAGAGAAAACAGTAGTAAAGAATTATTCTTCTCTCCCTCTGGCCCTCCTCGCTGCTTGTGCTCTGTCTTAAATAAACAAAATCTTTAAAAAAAGGGGGGGGGCGGCGCCTGGGTAGCTCAGTCAGTTAAGTGGCTGCTTTCTGCTCAGGTCATGACCTCAGGGTCCTGGGATGGATCAGGCTCCCTGCTCAGCAGGGAGTCTGTTTTTCCCTCTCCCTCTGACCTTCCTCCCTGCTCCTGTTCTCTGTGTCTCAAATAAACAGATAAAATCTTTAAAAAAAAAAAAAAGAAAAAAAGAATTATTACCCAGAATACATGAAGAACTCCTAAAAATACCCATCTAAATGAATGGCCAATCTGACTACTAATCAGGAAAATAGAAATAAGAACTACAACGAGGGGGCGCCTGGGTGGCTCAGTTGTTAAGCGTCTGCCTTCGACTCAGGTCATGCTCCCAGGGTCCTAGGATCAAGCCCCGCATCAGGCTCCCTGCTCAGCGGGAAGCCTGCTTCTCCCTCTCCCACTCCCCCTGCTTGTGTTCCCTCTCTCGCTGTCTCTGTCAAATAAATAAAATCTTAAAAAAAAAAATAGAAAGCATCTAAAATACCAATGACCTATTTTAACCCCGAGATAACTGACTCAGTATATGACTCAGTGATGAGGCACAATATGGAGTCCATTATATTCCCAGGTAGGTATTCCCTTGTCTCAATGAGCTTTAGCATTCCCACATGTTCTACAAATGCAGGGACATCTGTGGTCCTCTTTTGCTCACCTACTTTCTTCATAGGTTTTTCTGCATGTCACAGGACATTTTCATTAGCAATGTGGGGAAGATGACAGAAATATTGCACAACACATTTAACAACTCAAAGTGAACAGGAGACCAGGTCCTATCAGGAAAAGAGCAAAAGTACAACTGCAGTAGACTCCACAGCCTCTTCCCCAGACTCGTGCCCAACTGAAAACATCTTTACTGGTGTGCTCATGACAATTTATTATAGTGGGTTTTGATTCAGACAGTTAAATATCATAAGCATTTCTGCCAGTCATCATGGCAAACAGTGAGCCTTCAAACAGTGAGGGATACTGACACTATATGGATTCGGTCATAGTAAAAGCGTAAAAGTACAGAAAGAGACAATTTCAGAATAGTGATTATCTCTGGGGAAGGGGTGAGAGAAACAGAATCAAGAAAGGACACTAAAGGGAGTTTTAGCTACCTTTTTCTTTTTAAAAACTGAGATAAATGGGGTGAGATATTATCATTAAAATATGGGATCATGGGTACATTATTTTCTGTACCTTTTCATAAAAATATGAAGGACCAATAACATTCTTAACCAGTCTGATGCACGCCAGAAGCCTGCCAGCATTAATCAGCCCACAGATTCAAAGGAATCTGAATTCAATATTAAACAAGAATCTGAATTTTATTTTAGGGCAAGAGAACGAGTGTGTGTTTTTTTGTGTCACCCTAACACCCTTCACAAGTATGCCCCCCATCAGAACTGCCACCCTTTGAGCCTCTACCCTTCCCCACTCAATCATTCACAATCCCTCTACGTGAACTACTATGCTCAGGCCACAGTGGTCTCCTCGCTGTTACTGAACACAGAGTGGCCTCCATCTCCAGGCCTTTTTATCCCTGGATTTTCAGGGCCAAGTCCTCACCTTCTTCAAATTCTTGCTAAAAGTCTTACCTTCTCAATGACTGCCTTATTTGAAATTGCAAACTGGGTCCCCAGAACCC
The DNA here is from genome assembly GCF_003265705.2 of Callorhinus ursinus. Taxonomy (NCBI): domain Eukaryota; kingdom Metazoa; phylum Chordata; class Mammalia; order Carnivora; family Otariidae; genus Callorhinus; species Callorhinus ursinus. The sequence goes on from NW_027397070.1 coordinate 49,071,311, forward strand.
CTGATCACCCATCTTCCCTACTTCCCTTTTTCCCAGGGTACTTATCATTTTCTAGCACACTGTATAATTTACTTCCTACACTAGAAACCCCATTATGCAAAAACTTTGGGGTGTTTCATTCTTGATGAATCGCAAGTGTCTAGCAATAGCACCTAGCACACAGAGGGCAAATACTTGGTAAAGTGATTAATAAAACAATTTCTCTATGTTACAGTACTCTCTGGGACTGACAGAACAAGCCACTATCCTCTGTTATCTCCAATACTCCACAAGTATATACTCCTCTCAAATCATCTGCTTGTATGCCCATTTCCTGTGGATTCTGATTCAGAGTCTAACACAGAGTGAGATACTCAATGTTTATGGAATGAATGAAATTCAAGGTCTTGAACATAAAAGATTAAGTTTCACTCAGGGCAGGCTGCTTCTACTATAAACTCATACTCAGGTAAATTAATTGCAGGTACCTCTTTTTTTTTTTTTTTAAGATTTTTATTTATTTATTTGACAGAGACACAGAGACACAAGAGAGGGAACACAAGCAGGGCCAGTGGGAGAGGGAGAAGCAGGCTTCCCGCTGAGCAGGGAGCCTGATGCAGGGCTCAATCCCAGGACCCTGGGATCATGACCTGAGCCAAAGGCAGACACTTAACGACTGAGCCACCCAGGTGCCCCGCAGATACCTCTTTTTAAAGGTCACCTTAAGGCACAAAGGGCTGCTACTTGATTCACACTTTCTTTCTACTACAAAGACAATAAAAAGGTGCATTTAATGATGCCATAAAAATAAGCATTACCTTACACACTCAAATCTAAAAGAAATCAGGTCAAATGTAATTAAGATCAGGTAGCCAGATTTAAGAGAGATGGTACTTCTCTCTACTTTTGGTTACATTTTTATTATCCTCTATTTTGGCAGAGAAGCAATGTAGCCAAAAGAAGTTTGCCTATACTAATTAAAAGTTTTAGAGAGCAATTTTTTAAAATATATAAAAGCTGGTAGTGGCAAGTCGTAAAAATGGCCACAAAATCTTGGACCCACTTTCCATTTGATGTGGAATCTGATTTCCCATGCTCTGCAATCTAGACTGGCCTTAGTGACCTGCTTGTTAACAACAAATCAGCAAAGGTCATGGGGTTTCAGCAGGTTATTTGGGAACACTTGCTCTGAAGCATCCCCTCTGGATTCCCAGTCACCATGCTATGAGGAGCCCATGCCTCATAGGGAGGACATGTGAAGGTGCTCTGGTCAACAGCCTCAGTTGAGCCCAGTGTTCAAGTCACTTCAGCCCAAGTGACATGGGAGGGAAGAAGCCTCCAGATGATCCCAGCCCCCAGCCATCTAAGTCCTCCCAGAGGCGTGAGTCTTTCAAGCTCAAGCCCTGGATATTATGGAGCAAAGACAAGGCATCCCTGCTGTGCCCTGACCGAATTCCTGACCTGCAGAATCTGTGAGCATAACAACATGGCTGTTGTTTCACACCACTAAGCTGGGGGGGGGGGGCGCATGTCAGAGAGGCAATAAATAAACTGGAAAATGAGTGCTAACCCAAAGCCTATAACTAATTACCACATTTCATTTTCTCACCACCAGCAGAGCCTAGATTTCATTACTTAGTACAGATAAGTCATTTATGCAGAGGTCACATATCACACAGATCCACGTTCTAGGACAGGGCAAAGAAATTACCCAAAATTAACTCTTGATAGCTGTTAGCCATTCATTTTAGTCACCTTTCTGTACGCTGAATCAATAAGGTTGATGCACCTATGTGAAGTAACTAGATAATTGCTAGCTATATAAGTATATATCTCAGATCAAAACACTACTTCTGTTAACACCATGAGGAAGGAGAGAAGATACCGTAGCTACTGTTAAGAGGCGGTTACTCCCAAGGCTCCATGCTGTGTTCACAACATGAATGAAATATTTTCTTTCCCAAGGAATCAATTCATGAAACTGAAAATGATCAACACTTTGAAGACTATTTCCAAAAATCTCTTGCTAGAGATAATAAGGATATACCACAGATCAGAAAAAAAATATTAAGGAAAAATTCTGATTTAAGAAAACAGGTTTGCATCCATCAAAATCAGATTACTTTCTTCTTGTTTTCCAATACAAATCAAAACAATCTTACCATAAAATTTATATAAATGAAGAGTGGAGAGCTCAAAGCTGACAGTGTAAAATCTTTTACAAGAATAAAACTCATTTTAGAAGCATTTAAAAAGCAAGTAAAATTAATGTATGTCTCATACAATGGAAATACTTTTAGAAGTAAAAAAACAAAACAAAACAAAAATCCCAATTGTTCTAACTTTTCTGCAATCAACACTGCCCTCTAGTGATGCAGAATAAAAGTAAAATAAAAAAGCAAGTACCACATTTTATTTATTGTTCATTTCAGTGTGTTTGTCAGAGTATCTAGTTTGGACTACAAATTCCACCAAAGAAAGAATAAACGAATTCAGGATGACTTTTATTACCTATTGTTAAATTAGAAACTCTTTAAAAAGGCATTAAATCAAGGACATTAATACATGCAAAGAGCAGCTTTTAAATACAATGGGAATGAAACATCGCTACACAGTGAGTTACATCTTCATACATAATTCAGGAAAGACCCTGCAACTTAGACCCTAAGACCTTAAGACCCTGCGAAATTCATACGATTCTGGAAAGACCCTGTGCCTTATCACTGAAGACTTATGAAAATAGGTAGAACAGTAAGATTAAATAAAGCATCACCATCTATAGCCAAGAAAATTCAACAGGAAGCAAGCCAGGCTAGTTCTCATGGCAGATGTGTATCAAACACAATGAAAAGTGTCCGGAGCAACCAAGGCCTCACACACCTGACAGTTCTGCCCATTAGACTCCTCATTTTAGGAAAAAAGTTTGAGGAAAAGAGCATGTTTAGTTGCTAAGCATTTACTGAGCAGAGGAAGTTTTCCAAGAAAACAGAGACTTACCAAGGGTCGTGCCATCCTGCCCCATGATGCACTTCATAGAGGTGACAATCTGTTCCACGACAGGTGGTGACAGTGACGTGGCATACACAGCACTGTGAGAATGTGTCCGCAGATAGTCTATCAGCTCCTGGGGAGTTCACAGAAGCAAGGCATTAGAGGGAAAGCTGAATTCTCTGCAATGTCACTGAACTCCTTCCAGGTGCAAGCACACTCTTCCTCCCTTCAACACCACTGGAAGAGGGACACTAATCTGAGATGCAGAGGTCAGAGGATACTATCAGCAACAACTGCATCGGACACATGCCAACCTCCTTAGGCTCAGGCTGTGTTTTGTTTTTTAAACATGCCACAACAAGAAAGAAAGAAAAACTAGTTTTAAAGAAGCCCTCTAAATTTGGAGAACATATCGCTTAATGTTATAAACAGATCTACAATGCTGAATTAAAGTGCTTAGATTACTTTTCAGACACAATAATTTACTTATAACTACTACAAAAAATATCATCTGCATATTACCCTATACCTGCAAAGCCCTGAGTAACAGAAAGACAGTTCTCTAACATCAATTTTAAAGGGATTAAATGTCCTCCAGATACACATTTATAAAATGATATAAATATGGCAGGAATTAAATAGAAATTCACTGGGTCTTTCATGAGAACAGGAAAGCCATCTCATTGAAGAAAGAAAAACTTTGTATGTCAGTTACAAGGAGTCCAAAACAATCAGTTGTATATCCTTATTCTCTCCTTTTAACTTCACTAAATCTTTAAATAAAATGTGCAAAGTAGCTTACATACCAGAACTCAACAAGGAGATACAAAATAGGACTGTAAAACAGTTTATCACTTCAAAAACACTAAAAACTGAACAAAAGCCACAAAAGCATAGATATACCAGACTTAAATGATGTCCCAGATTATTACTTTAAGTCCTTTGGTTTAGCAATAAATTTTACCAAAAAGCAAGCAACTTTCCAAAGTGAGCCTGGTCCCATTAACAAAAATTTGAGGTAAAAATCTATCAAACTTGACTAAAACCACTAATGAGTTTTCTCTAAAAGGCAATCAATTATTAAGAGAAAGTCCATGCTTTAAGTTTCCCAATGTCAGGTTTTAAAAAGGAATTAAAGATATTTATGAGCTCCTACTACATGCCACATACAAGTATTTGACAATGTATTTTTATTAATACTATGGAGAGTTTTTTTCTTACAGTAAGTTTTATTGAGATATAATTCACTTTTCTAAAGTGTACAGTTCAGTGGCTTTTAGTATATTCACAGAGCTGTGCAACTTTCATCACTAATTTTTTTAAAAAATTTAATTAATTAATTATTAAGTAGGCTCCACGCCCAACATGGGACTTGAACTCACGACCCCAGGATCAAGAGTCACATGTTCTACCAACTGAACCCCCACTATCTAATTTTAGAACATTTCATTATCTAAGAAAGAAACCTCATACCCATCAGAAGTCACCTTCCACTCACCACATCCCCTCAGCCCTTGGCAACTACGAACCTACATTCTGTCTCTGATTTACCTGTTCTGGATATATCACATAAAAGAAATAATACGTGACCTTTTGTGACTGACTTCTTTAAATTAACACAATGCTTTCAAGTTCATCCATGTTGTAGCATGGACATACGCTATTTTTTCAATCCTTACTACAATCTTATAAGTTGGGCATATTCATCTGTTTTACTGATAAGGAAATGGGAAGGTTAAATGCTTTGCCCCAGGGCTCACAAAGTTAGGGAAATATTCAAACCTAGGCCTCTGTCTCATGGTTCAACCATTTCCACCACACCACATTGATTCTCAAATGCCTCAGAATTCATTACACAATTTTTAAATTGAAAAGCACAATGCCTTATAGTAAACCAGAGCAGGCAAAATAATCTTTTAACTTTCTATCTTTATGCTCACCCGAGATGCATGTGAGGCCAAGCGCAGGGAAACTGGTCTTCTATTCCCACTGGCTCTCATTATAAACTCACTACTTTTGAAATTGTGGGTACAACTCAAACCCAGAAAAAGACTGCGGCAAACAGGCAGCACCACTGTGCGTCCTTTCACATAAGAGGGTGTTCTGTATGTCAGACCAGCATGTGGTTTAGAACGAAGCTCAAGTAAGAGAACAACAAACAATGAACAGAACCAGCCTTTAGTTCATCAGAGTCACTCACTGAGCAACTCAAGTGTGAAGCCCACTGGCACTGTGAGCCTAAGCCACAAACAAATTCAGGATCTCCACATCCCAGTTCAGGATGCTTACCTGCTACACGTGAGTTACCAAATGTGGTAGCCAGAACCACTTTTACCCTTAATTGTTCAATTTGCGTGGCCCATTTACCTTCTTGCCTCCAATGTATCCTCCAGAAGCACCAAAGCTCTTTGTGAATGTGCCCATCATAACGTCCACATCCTCAGGATCCAGGCCAAAGTAATCCACCACACCTCGACCTCTAGGGCCCAGAGCCCCAATGCTGTGAGCTTCATCTAGATATAAGTATGCCTTGTATTTCTTCTTAAGGGCAATCACTTCAGGAAGGCGAACAATAGATCCCTCCATGCTGGCAAAATGGATAAAAAATACACTGAGACTTTTTAACTCTCAAAATTAAGAGTTGGTCACCTTACTACTACTATTAATTTTCCCAGTTTATTGCTTTTTTATTTTTTTATTTTTTTAAAGATTTTATTTATTTATTTGACAGAGAGAGACACAGCGAGAGAGGGAACACAAGCAGGGAGAGTGGGAGAGGGAGAAGCAGGCTTCCTGCTGAGCAGGGAGCCGATGTGGGGCTCAATCCCAGGACCCTGGGATCATGACCTGAGCCGAAGGCAGACTCTTAACGACTGAGCCACCCAGGCGCCCCTTCCCAGTTTATTGCTTTTTTAAATGGTTTGACAACTCTGCCTGTGATTTTAAACTGGCAAAGTTAGATGATGCCATGGCTAGGCAGATGTCTAGGGGAAAGGAAACTGGATCTTTTCAAACAAGCGCCAGAACAGAATTGACCTTAATTCACCACAGATGGATAAAGGTCACAGCAGATTCTTCTAACACTTGCAATTACAGGCAAGGTTGGATTTTGCATTACACAGCAGATGAAATTAAAACAGCAGAATAAAAGAATAAAAAAGATAGGAGGTAAGAGAGTTAAGTGCAAGGGCTGCAAATAAACCAGAATAAAATTGTTCTTAAAATGGAATGATGTAGAATTTGGTTTGACACATTAGAAAACATATTCTAATTCTTGCCCCTATGTATACATTCCCTCTACAAACAGTAGAAATAAAGGATGCAAAAAGAAAGGGAATTTGAAGACCATTAGCAAGATGGAAAGAATAAAGAAAAGCCAGATAAAAAGACTTCTGTGCCAGTGTTGACTCTGCTTCCAGGTATTTTATCAAGTCATAAACACTGCCTCCTTGGTGTCCAGAGGGGTCCAGATTACTGTTCCCTTCTGCTTAAAAACTCTGTAATTTCCTGGAGCCAAATCAGAAAAATAAGAATAAGAAAACAGGATTACCTATATATTCCCTCCACAAGGATTAGAATTTTCTTCCAGGGCCTTCGTGTCCGAGGCTGACCATAAACAATGGCATCTTTCAACAGCTTCTCCAGGCTTTGCATATCTGTAAATAGCACACAAAAAAGAATTTCAACACAAAGTACCTTCCTCTTTCTGAACCCTACTTCCGAAATGCAAATACACATTTCTTATTCAGGAAGTGTGTCTCAGATGGCAAAGGACATTAACATAATCATAACTAAGCCGAAAAAGATAAGGCAAAATGGGTAAGCTACTGCTAGCTTGAATGACAATCTCATCTAAAATGTAATGAATGTCCAAAACCACGGAAACTCCACTAAATGACTGTGGCACAGGCAGTTCCACTGGGTAGCGTGCCTGTGAAATGACTGATGTTTCATGTTAAATACCAGGCCGTTCAGTTAGTGGGGTTTGTTTGTTTTGTTTTGTTTTTTTGTATTTGTAGAATCAACTGTATCTTTAATCCTAGTGAGTCATTCAGAAATACATGCATAAAGAAGACTGAGCAAGAGAGTGCAAATAAACAAATACACCTCCTAAAAAGCAAATATGGGGGAAAATCAAAGTGTACGCCCCATTTCCTTTCACCTAGGATACACTCAATAAACGCTTGTTAAATAGCTTTATCTTAGTAGAGAGCTCAAAATACACCAGTCTGGGCACGCATGAGACTATGTGGTAAGAAAGCTTGGCAACCTGTTGAGACTGTTCCATGTTTGACTCGATCAGCTCTCTTGGTCCTTAAGGATGGTTACCAGGCCCAGAAACAACTTGGCTGGTACTACCACTAATGAGGATCATAATTTTCCTGTTAAAGATAAATACTGTGAAGACCATTGTTACCATGACAGTAGACTTCATACTTAAAATATCTGCCCTGAAATAATGGCCTTAAGGACCTTTCCCCCAAAATCTATGCAATATTAAGTCTGGGGTATATTTAACAGGGGTGGAAGGCACCCCATCATAAAACGTGATTTTATATTCTTTATTGCTCAGGACTGAAGGAGGGGGTTACAAAGTTACATGATTTTGCTCTTTCTATGAAAGGACTTTGGTTAGGAAAGAGAAGTAAGGTAATAAAAACACATACCACAAGTGAGATTGCCAAAGGTTGTGACTCTGTTTATACCTTCAGTTATTCAGAACAAAACAATCTGCTACCTAACCCAGAGAGGAGATGCTACCACCGAAGTATGTCTATTGTGAAGCTGCTATTTCTGCTGCAGAGATCAATGTGTGGCACCCAGCAGGAGACAAATAAAAATGCACTCATTGTTTTAGTTTCCTCTGTTTATATACAGAAAGGAAGAGAAAAATATTGACTCAAAATTTTAGATGAAAGGAAGTACCTATACAATGCTTGACCGTATCACCTACTCAGGGAAAAAAAATTCAATTATCTCTCTCATATTATGCTTCCTAAATTCCATGCAAATTAAAGATTTAAATAAAAAATATACCACAAAACCATGAAAAGAAAATATGAGAGTAACTTTATGATCTTAAAATGGGGGAGGCATTATGCATAATCTAAAACTCGTAAGAATAAATGTGCCAACACCATTTTAATAAATCTACCAGCAAGACACTAAAAGTTAAAAATGAAAAAAAGAGTAATTAATATAAAGGGCTCTTATACTCAGTGGAAAACCGAAACAGTTTGAAAATGGCCAATTCACAAAGAAATACAAACACAATTAACTGTATAAAAAAGTTGCTTAAAACCTAATAATCAAAGAAACAGAAATTAACATGTTATTGACTTACTCAATAGAAAATATTTTAAGTGATTCATAATGTCCTATGTCAGCCTGTAAGTAGAGTCACTGTCATGTTGTTGAGTAAAAATTTGTACCATATTTGGAGGCAATTTGGAAGTCTAAAAATTTTATAACCTTTTAATCAGGCATCCTAAGACTGCTAGGAATTTATCCTAAGGGCTTTTATCAGACCACTGAGCAAAAATGTGAGTAGGTAGTACTGTTTCTAGTAGAAAAATTTAGAAACCACCTTGATGTCCAAATTGAGGGATGGACTGAATGAGGGCAACTCCAGACACCACCTGCCACCCTGGCCTTAGGGGAGGAGGAGAGTCACATGGACCGTCAAAGTTCACGATGTGTTTTAAGAAATAGGTTACACAATTGTGCTTAATAATGCCATGTACTTCATAAAACAAAATACTGTATGTATCATTTTCATTATAAAACATTTTAGACAAGACAAAGACAGAAGGAAGAAAGTTATTAGCATCCACACGCCTCCCATCCAGAGTACAGATCTAACATTTGGGTGTTTATTCTTCCAGACTTTTGTCTGTATGTGTACACATTTTGGCAAAAAAATGGTATGAGACGTACAGTTTGGTAATCTTTCCTCCCTACATGCTAGTATTTTAACTACAAAAGTTACTTTCTTATTGTAAATCATTATTTTAATAATACACAAGACCCCTCCACTTAGGGAGAAAGTTCTGGCAGTGTCATCTTCCTCTGGGGAGCAGCTGTTCATACCTGGACTCCAGTACCTGTTCTGTATCAGTGGTATTCCACTAGTGCTTTCTCAACAGTCTCTTCATTAACCGGCCAGAGCTCCTTAAGATGAGACCCTGCTTTATTCATCTCGGTAGCCCTGGTGTTACGGCAAGACACACCATAGGCATCTAGTAAATGCATACTGAACAAGTGACTTCTACACAAGGAAGATGAAAGAGTTGAAAGCTAAATAAAAGGAGAATATTGTATTTTGTACAGCCTCTGGAGAAATATGTATGAAATAGAGGCCTTCAGCCTCTATTTCTAATGAGGAAGAGGATAACTTCTAAAAGACTGGCCCAGAAGGACACTTTAAATGTTGCTACATGCTGGGCACCGGGGTGGCTCAGTCAGTTAAGCGGCTGCCTTCAGCTCAGGTCATGATCCCAGGGTCCTGGGATCGAGTCCCATATCAGGCTCCCTGCTCAGCGGGGAGACTGCTTCTCCCTCTCCCTCTGCCTGCCTCTCTGCCTACTTATGCTATCTCTCTGTCAAATAAATAAATAAAATCTTAAAAAAAAAAAGTTGCTACATGCTTCATTTATATCTTCCATTATTAACATAACTAATGTTACCACTGCCATTAACCCAAAGAATATTAAACACTAAAGCCTGCAGTAAATTCCACATCAAACTCACTGTTGTGTTTGAAGATTCGAATGGTTGCTCCTGAGAGTCTGGCTCCTAGAACCAGTGAAGCATGGTTCAGTTCATCACTCAGAATCAGGCAACCCTGCAAAACCACCAGCACAGAAAGGTAAGAAGCTAGGGGGAAAGGTTTACTTACACAAATTACAAAATGCTAAAATCATTAATAATGGTATCTTATTAAGGAAAGCTTATACAACAGCAAAATTATCAATTTCAAGAAGGAAAGTATACATATTTTTGTTTTGCAAAATTAATTTAGTAGTAGATACAAAATTCTAGCCTTTTAATTTCTTCAGTTCTATGACCGACTTAAATATTCAGATATGTAGCAACAGGCTATTATTTATACCTAAAATCTGATATATCAGATAGTCTTCATGGGGTTTCAGTTTTGCTGGTTTGATGGCATTCCATATGAGTTTTGGTATGATGTGCTATTATTTGTGGGAAAAAGTGGGGGACAAGGGAGCTGAGGGAGTAAAGCATTCTTCCTCTCACTCCTAATAATACCCTGAATTCAATGAGGATTCCACTTACTAATACTCTCCCCCACTGACATGAAGTGTAGGCCTCAATTTTGCATTTAAAATCCCTCAATAAGCTCTACTTTAACATGTTAACATGAGTTTCTCCTAAGGCAACAAGAAAAGGCTGAAGCTCTCAGGGATTTTATTTCATCCCAGGTTCTTACTCTTCCACAGCTCAGGCCCTTCAACCTGTAAGAACTGAACTCAGAAACAGGTTTTTCTGCCAACAGTGTCCTCAAAATATCCACTTAGATTTTATAGTAAGGTGCAGAAAGTATCAGCATGTTCCCGGAGAAAAAAGAAAAGAAGACACACACACAAACACACACACACACACACACAAACACTGATTTATAACAAAATATTCTTAGAGGGATACTTAAACTCATAACAGCAGATGTCTACAATTTTTACACTGTGCAAAATTTTTATTATTGAGATAAAAAGCTACCTAGTTAAAAATGTGTACATTAAAAAGGAGAAGTAGAGTTGAAGGTACCAGTATGAAGGTACCATACCACAGTATGGGCTGATGGGTTTTAAAATGTATATGTAATGTATACACATACACACAGATCTGTGTATGCATGAGTTAGTATACAAGCATATATTTTTCTAGCTCTAAGCACTGAGGGACAAGAAGCAGTGACACCCAAGGGGCCGTAAACGCAACAGACCTTGATTTCTAAATACCACCCTCCAGTAAAATGAACCAGGGCTCAATGGAGAACTGGTTGACCCCAAAGCTAAAATAGGTTAAAAAAAAAAAAAAAAAGCTCAGGGCCTCTTGTCATGCTACAAAGAAAGTGCTCTTTAGCGGGGAAAAAAAAGAATGAGCACATATTTAAATGGCACAGGAGATCTCCCAATGGCCAAAACTGGAACAATCCGAGCAACAAAATAAAGGGCAATCGTGCTGGATCCAAATAACAAAATATTCACGAATCTGTACTAATGTAAATGAATAGAGGAGAAGCAACAACTCTTCCTTCAGAAGAGTCAAGGTAAGGAAAGACAAGGAAAGTCAGGAACTGTCACACAATGGAGACTGAGGAGATACCACGCAGATCCTCGACAGAAAATGGTATCGGTGGAAAACCTGTTGAAATTGAAATAAGTTCTGCACTTCAGTTAATTGTATTGTATCAAGGTTAATTTTTTGGGTCTGATAAATTCCACTCTTACGTACGATATTAACATAAAAGGAAGCTGAGTGAAGGGTATACAGGAACTCTGTATTCTTTTACAAGCCTAAATTAATCTTTGAAAAAAAGTGTTAAAATTGGGGGGGTGGAAAAGGGAGAAACTGGGGAAGAAAATGAAGAGAGTGAATTTCTCTTCTGCAAGTCTTCAACCCTTTACTTACCACTCTTGGCATTCCACTATACCTTAAAAGGATATCCCCCTCCTTCCCCTCCATACAATTTTATTTTCTTCTCCTTCCAGCTCATTTTTTTGACAAAATCTGCAATATAACTTGCTATTTGCCTCCTTTTTAGACAGCCTTATTCACCATTTCTATGTATCAATCTACTATGAGGCTCTATTATATCGTTAGTTCAAAAATAAAATAAAAATTAAATGTCAGCAGTTAAAAGCTAAGTGCTTAATATGTTCCAGGGATTATGTTAAGGGTTTTAAAGGCAATATTACTTTTAATCCCCATTAAAAAAATCTATGAGGCAAGTACTATTATCCCCACTTTACATAAGAGGAAACTCCCTTTTAGAGGAGCAAGATTTTACAAATCTTGCTCAAGGTCACAAGCTTCGTGAGTGACTCATTACAAAGCTTCTGCTTCCAGAACACATGATCTTAATCTATAATATACTATCTCCCCCTGCCTTTAAGCTGAAAAATCAACCACCTCACAAATTTAGTATCAGATTCAAAGAAATATTAAAACTGGATTAGTTTCTGTCTTTAATGGATTAAATGATACTTAACATTCAGCTATAAAGTTTGATTTGAAAGATAAATCTTTAAAGTAGTATCTTCCAAGTCTGTATACAAGATCTCTAATTCTACATGATTAGTTTCTGAACATACAGGGAAGAGCAGGATGAGATCATTTAACCCTCTAGGGCGAAAAATTCTAAGAAATTCCAAATAAGAATCTCAAGATTTATGCCACTCAAATGCAGGACAGGAATGTATTATAATCAATATGAAGTCAAAGAACCACACATTTATGTCTTTCGAGGTATCTGTCCATTGTATCTAAGCTGTTGAATTTACCAGCATAAAGTTGTTCTTATTTCCTTGTTATCCTTTTAATGTCTGTAGGATGTGCAATGATGTATCCTTTCTCATTCCTGCTACTGGCAATTTGTGTCTTCTCTATTTTTTATCCTCACCAGTCTGGCTAGAGATTTATCAATTTCATTCATTTTCTCAAAGAACCACCTTTGGGGGGCACCTGGGGGCTGCTTAGTTGGTTAAGCATTTGCCTTTGGCTCAGGTCATCATCCCGGGGTCCTGGGATCAAGCCTTGGGTCTGGCTCCCTGCTCAGAGGGGAGCCTGCTTTTCCCTCTCCCTCTGTCTCTCAAATAAATAAATAAAATCTTAAAAAAAAAAAAAGAAGCCCCTTGGTTTCATTCATTTTTCCTAATTCATTGACTTCTGAATTCAGCTTTATTTTATCCTTCCTCTATTTGAAATCTTTGCATTTAATCTTTTTTTTTTTTAAAGATTTTATTTATTTATTTGACAGAGAGAGACACAGTGAGAGAGGGAACACAAGCAGCGGGAGTGGGAGAGGGAGAAGCAGGCTTCCCGTGGAGCAGGGAGCCCCGATGCGGGGCTTGATCCCAGGACCCTGGGATCATGACCTGAGCTGAAGGCAGACGCTTAACAACTGAGCCACCCAGGCGCCCCTGCTCTTCTTTCTTGAAGTTCTTATGTAGATGGCTGATTCAAAACTTTTCTCTTTTTCTTAATACAAGCCCTTAACAGCTGTATATTCCATCTGAGTATTGCTTTAGCTTCATCCCATATACTGTAATATGCTACATTTCCATTTAGCTCAGAGTATTTTCTATTTTTCCTTTCTTCTTTGACTTATGGGTTATTTGGAAATATGTTGTTTCATTTTCAAATATTTGAGGATTTTCCAAATATCTTTGTGTTACTTATTTCTAATTTAATTCCATATGATCAGAGAACATACTTTGAATAATTTAAATTTTTAAAAATTTGTTGAGGCTTTTTTAAAGGCCCAGAAAATGGTCTATCTTGGTAAATGTTTTGCTGTTGTTGGGTTAAGTGTTTCATAAATGTCAATTAAGTCAAGTTGGTTGATAATGTTTTTCAAGTGTTCCATAACGTTACTGAATTTCTGTCTAGTTCTTCTATCAATTATTCAGAGAGGGTAATGGAGATCTCTAATAATAATTATGTATTTGTCTATTTCTCCTTTCAATTTCTTCAACTTTTCCTACATGTACTTTGAAGCTCTATTATTAGGCACCTATACATTTAAAACTGTTATGTCTTTTTGGGACACCTGGGTGGCTCAGTCAGTTAAGCACCCAACTGTTGATTTCAGCTCAGGTCTGGACTCAGGGTCATGGGATTGAGCCCCATGTTGGGCTCTGTGCTCAGCGCAAAGTCTGCTTGAGATTCTCTCTCTCCCTCTCTGTCTGCCCCCTCCCAACCCCCCAATTTGTGCACTTGTGTGTGTGTGTGTGTGCGCATGTGCACGCATGCTCTCTCTAAAAAAAATAAAAAATAAAAACCTTGAGGGCCCTTTCAAGCCGAGAGTGCCAACCTGCTTAAAATGTGATTTACAGAGTTTATCTCTTCTCTCCTTAACTGCCCCCTTACACACTCTACCCACACATACACTTTTATTACTATTATTACTACTACTTTTAATCTTATTATTAACCTATATTATTACTTTTAACCTGTATCATTACCTGTATTTTACATATATACACATATTTTGCCCATATATCTCTGAGCACCATGCATTATGATAGGAACAAGTATTAGGGTACTTACGTATTTTTGTCTTTTTCTACTTAGGAAAAACCATCTGTTAAATAACTTTCCAAACTAAACATTCTTTCTTTCAAAATTTTAGCCTTTTATGAGGTTTTTATTTCTTAGAATCCCTTTCAAAACTGTATGAAATGAAGAAGGCAAGAGTCATTTAATGGGAGAGAAAGGATCATGGGTTCTAGCAAGAAAGTTTCAACTGATATAAGTCTCCTTGGGATATACTAATAAAAATTTGTGTTAGAAATATCTTTGGGTAGACCATGTGTAGTCTGAAGTTTACAACAGCCTTGGGCTTGCTCTGAATGCTTTACAAAACAAAATATACAACAGAGTTTTCATAAATGACAGACTAAGTCTTACTTTGCCAACAAGAGCAGGAATGTTCATTGAATTTGTTGCAAATCCCATGCCATATGCCATAGCAGCTTCTACTCCCAAGAAACTTGCCACAAGCTTTTCTAGCTCTTCATGCTTATCCAGGTTTCCTGTATGGAGAAGTTAATGAAGTTAATACTACCAAATCCCAAATTTAAGAATCACTCATTACTTTATAAAAAGAAATCATAGTCTACATGTGATGACCTTTTCAGACTAAGCTCCATGGAAGAGTATTATGAAGAGAAATGGCTGATAAAGGACACAGTAGTTGAATTTACCACGTCTGATGGAATTCCTGCAAAGAAGGTTGCCAACAATTTCTCCCATTCCTGCTGACACATGCCAGTTCCAATATAGGCTTTAAGAGGCCTGGCAACATCTGCTTTTATTTTATTTTTTTTTTAAGATTTTATTTATTTATTTGACAGACAGAGATACAGCAAGAGAGAGAGCACAAACAGGGGGAGTGGGAGAGGGAGAAGCAGGCTTCCCGCTGGGCAGGGAGCCCGATGTAGGGCTCGATCCCAGGACCCTGGGATCATGACCTGAGCCGAAGGCAGATGCTTAACGACTGAGCCACCCAGGCGCCCCAACATCTGCTTTTATACTTTTGGAGTCAGCTACCATGTAAAACAGTCTAACTAGCTGTTGTAAAGAGAGACCACATGGAGAGGGAGAAGCTCTGGAGGATAAGAGACTATCTGAAAGGGGAATGCAGGGCTCAGTCAGCCCTCACCTGATCCCAATACCCAGCTGAGGTGCCAAACATGTAAGTGAAGCCATCCTGGACACTCTGTCATCGGCCAGAATGCCCCACCCATATCACATGGATTCAAGATAAATGTTAAGCCCTCCCCAAATCGCAGCATCAAGCAAATAAATGTATGTTTCTGTTTTAAGTCACTAAGGTTTGGAATGATTTGTTATGTAGCAAAAGACAAATTAAAAAGCATCCTCCTTCACTTTGTACTGTGATCTTATATCAATACTCAAATCCTTAAGGACCAAACAAGACTGATCAATGATACTAGCTAAATGCAGAAAAGATGATGAGAAAAAACACTGCTGAACTAGGATGCTACATGTCCTCAAAGCTTTAAGCAAGTCATTTAACCTCTCTGGGCTTCAGTTCCTTATCTGCTAAATACTAATAATATTTGCTCTATCTACCTCATGATATTGTTGAGGATCAAAAGAGAATAGGTTCAAGCAGTTTATAAAGTGCCATAAAGATGTAAGGTCTGATTACTGTATGTCGTCACTGCACAATGCTTCCTTAACCACATCATTGAGGACCCTGAGTGTAAATGACCCAGCTACATTTGCCAGTCTTTAGATCCACGAGAAATAATGAGGAATTATTGTCTTAATCCACTAAGTTTTGGGGTGATTCACTGTAATAAATATCCTGGAAGTTGCCTTATAATTTCTATAGTAATCAGTCTCTCAAACAAAATGGAAGAATTTGGAATCTTCCTATGAACAAAAATTAATTCTCTTTAGGGGCTCCTGGGTGGCTCAGTTGGTTAAGCGCCTGCCTTTGGCTCAGGTCATGATCCTGGGGTCCTGGGTTCCAGCCCCGCATCTCGAGCTCCCTGCTCAGCCTGCTTCTCCCTCTGCACTCGTGCTATCTCAAATAAATAAAATCTTTAAAAAAAAAATTAATTCTCTTTATACAAACCTGTTCACCTTTACATTTTATAGACTTAACAATAATAAGAGTTAACATTTACTGAGTGTTTTCCATGTCACAAGCACTTCACATGAATTATGTGAATTAAAATAATTCTTTTTTTTTTTTTAAGATTTCATTTATTTATTTGACAGAGAGAGCGAGAGAGCACAAGCAGGGGGAGCAGGAGAAGGTGAGAGAGAAGCAGGCTCCCTGCCAAGCACGGAGCCCGATGCGGGGCCAGATCCCAGGACTCTGGGATCATGCCCTGAGCTAAAGGCAGACGTCCAACCAACTGAACCACCCAGGCGCCCCTGATTTAATTCTTCAAAGAGCCCTATAAGATAGGAATTATTATCAGCCTCCAATTACCGGTATGGAAACATATTAACCGTCGTATGTCCATGTGGTCAGTAACAGTAAGTGGCACCCTTAACCACTATCATTTGTGGTTAAAAGCCAACATTAAAGTTATAAATTAATCAAATATTTATGGAACCTTTCTAGACACATTTTATAACATAAAGGAAAAGGTAAATATGTCTCAAAATGTGTTGAAAGCATTAAAATCATCCATTACTTCAGAAGCTATAAGGCAAAGTACATACTTGGATGCTTACTATTCTAGCTCTGTACCAGCACTATTCCCCCGAGTAGCACAGTTAAGAACATCAGCTGGCCAAACAAAGCCTACGCTTACCGATTTCCTGCCGAGTGCTACACACTCCGACTCCATACTCCTCTAGGACTTTGGCAGCTGCTTCTTGACATGATCCTGTATTCCGTGCAAAGCCAAGATAGTTGTAGGAACCCATGTTTATAACGCCTTTAATTATATTCCCTGTGTACCTGTGTTTCAATAGCACAAAAGTTCATGAAACTCATGAGCAAATCAAATACTTACATGTAATAATAAACATACTGGTAACACAAAAGGAAGCACAATATACAGGAAATAAGGAGAATATGGCCTAGGTGAAAAGCAGCTCAAACTCACTACCAATTAAGAAAATTAAAGTTAAAACAAAATATTAATTTTCACTTACCAATAATGATAAAGATTTAAAAACTGACCATATCCAGTGCTGGCCAGGATAGTCTCATATACTGTAGATAAGAATATCAGTCAGTACTGTTTTTTTTTTTTGGAGGGCAGTTTGGCAGTACTTATCCATTTAAAAGATAAACATACTTTTTGACTCAGCAATCTCCACCCACATATGAAAAAATATATGCATAAAGATCCTTTAAGAGTCACTACACAATGGGGTACCTGGGTGGCTCAGTTGGTTGAGCGTCCAACTCTTGGTTTTGGCTCAGGCCATGACCTCAGGGTGGTGGGATGGCGCCCAGAGTTGGGCTCTGTGCTCCGCAGGGAGTCTGTCTGAGATTCTCTCCTTCTCTCTCTGTCCCTCCACCCCCCCGCGCACTCTCTCTCTAAAATAAATAAAATCAAATCTTAAAAAAAAAAAAGAGTCACTACACAATTTTACTTACTACACTGGCACATAGACCAGTGACATTCCACATGCGGAAGCTCAGTCAGCCTGGGCCCACAAGTGAGAACAACATGGTTCAGAGGCTCCACCAACCTAAGGCGGACACGAAGTATGGACAAGAAACACACCATTGCTATTTGAACTTTGAGATTTTGGGGTTTTTAACAAACGATGATGCGACCCACCCTCTATATACTATATACGGCTATACTTTAGGATACTCAGTAGCCACTACTAATAATGAATTTGCTGTGAATATAGATAAGCAGGATATTACCAGCATGTTAGCAAGTAAAAAAGACATAAAATGATTTCTATAGTATGATTCCATTTTTATAAATCAAAAACTACTTGTATGTCACCCCACAGATTCACTACATACATGCCCCACAGAAAACATCTGGAGGAATCAAACACAACAAACTGGTAACAATGGTCACCTCTGGGGAGTGAAGCCTTGTGAAGAAGTGGGTTTGTAGAAGGGATAGTGGTTAGTTGTCATGGGAGAACATTTCATTTATCTGTATTATTTGTCTTTTTTTTAAATAATAACAATGCAACCATATAATACTTGTGCTATCTAAACAATAAAATTTTATGAATATGAAAAGTTTTCTAAACTATTCAATCTATTTAAGTAAAAGCATTCTCTATGCCCTTGAATCATGTGAGAAATCAGAATATCCAGAAGTAAATTCAGACACTTGATTCTGGTAAGTGGCGTAACAGGACAGTTTTTCTTTGGTTTTTTTGTTTGTTTTTCTTTTTAATAAGTCGAGTTTTGTTTTCAATTATAATACAACACAGTATCAAACGTCATAGAAAAATGCATTTTAAAAATCTGGATAACAAAAAAGATCTGGATAACAATGAATATGCAAGGAAACTAATTATGTTGTACTGTATTCTCAGCTTCTACTCTTGTTTTAACAGATTACTCAATTTGCAATAGAATGTATTCTGAAGTGAAGAAATTCTTTCTGTCTTGCTGTCAAGAAATAATTTCCCAACTGAGACTCACTTGAAGGACCAGTTGTAATCATGAGACTGCCTCTCCATGATGTCCACCCTGGCTCCAGGCACACTGCAGATCGGTCGATTCCAGTTGTCTCTAATCCTCATGTAGAGGTTCCTTGTATAGAAGTTTTCAAAATCCTGATACAATGACACAAAGTCCTGCCAACAGATGGTGAAATACCATGAATTTAACTGAATTACTTCAGAAAATTTTTACAACTTCCCTTTCCATGTTGCAAAAGTGCTTGAAAATGACAGGCCAATTATAGTGAATTAACTGATAAGGAAAACATTTGGAAAGGCATCAATTCTCTACGTTAAAACAACTCTTGAAGCATCTGGCTGGCTCAATCAGTAAGAGCATGCAACTCTTTTTTTTTTCCTTTTTATTAAAGTTTATTTATTTATTTGACAGAGAGACAGCGAGAGAGGGAACACAAGCAGGGGGGAGAGGGAGAAGCAGGCCTCCCACTGAGGAGGGAGCCTGATGTGGGGGCTCGATCCCAGTACCCTGGGATCATGACCTGAGCCGAAGGCAGACGCTTAACAACTGAGCCACCCAGGCACCCCAAGAGCATGCAACTCTTGATCTTAGGATTGTGAGTTCAAGCCCCATATTGGGCATAGAGATTACTTAAAAAAAAAAAGTAAAACAACTCTTAATCAGGTACACGTCACTCGGCTCTGATGGTTACCTATATGAAATGGTTGTAAATAACTATCTAACTGCATGAATATAAAGCCAAAGAATTTAACTTAATAAATAGACCTCATAAAAATAAAACTTCATTGTACAATTCTGTCATTTAAATGACTTTCCTTGGGGCGTCTGGGTGGCTCAGTTGTTAAGCATCTGCCTTTGGCTCAGGTCATGATCCCGGGGTCCTGGGATCGAGTCCCACATCGGGCTCCCTGCTCCGCGGGAAGCCTGCTTCTCCCTCTCCCACTCCCCCTGCTTGTGTTCCCTCTCTCGCTATGTGTCTCTCTGTCAATAAAATATTTAAAAAAAATAAAATAAATGACTTTCCTTGCTAATAACCTCAAAAGGACTTCTCTCCTGCCTCCCAAGTAATATATTGGGAAATGCCATTAAAAAACACTATAATTTCACTTTTCCGTCCTCTTTTCTTGCTGCTCGCTGTGCCGGCCGCGCGCTCCCGTGCGCCCCCCGTAGCCATGCCTCGCAAAATCGAGGAAATCAAGGACTTTTTGCTCACGGCCAGGCGAAAGGATGCCAAATCCGTCAAGATCAAGAAAAATAAGGATAACGTGAAGTTTAAAGTTCGGTGCAGCAGATACCTTTACACCTTGGTCATCACGGACAAGGAGAAGGCAGAGAAGCTGAAGCAGTCCTTGCCCCCAGGTTTGGCAGTGAAGGAGCTGAAGTGAACCTGGCCCACTGATTTGAACTGTATTAAAGTTTTAAAAATTCAAAAAAAATAAAAAATAAAAAATAAAAAAAATAAAAAACACTATAATTTCAGTTTCAAACAAGAAAAATAATTCTGGAATTAAAATTCCATCTCTGCATATTTTCAAAGATCAAAGTGAAAGACATCCAAAGAAAAATGATAAACAAGATACACTTAAAAGTAGTTTATATAGAAAGACACTTATCTCAGGTTTCTTTCCTTGGATGGGAGTTAAAAAAAAAAAAAAGATTCTTATGATGAATTCCCACGACCAAGGACTTAGAGCCCTCCCTTCCTCTATGAAATAAGTTATACTAAAAATTAAGTCTATAAAAAATAATCTGGAGCTAAAATGAATGCATAATGTCATGTCCCATGTGGTATGGGACTGCTCAGAACATGATCAGACCACATTAGATCAACTCCTGAAGATAAGGGGTAAACCAAACAGAAAGAAAACTATACTATAGTTTTACTATAGTTAGCAAACTGCTGAACTTCCAGCCCTGAGATCTGGACTTACGTTAAATAAGTTAATCAGAAACATTCAAGTTTAAGCCTTATTTTGTTAGACTTTCATTGCTAAAGAAGACTCTTCGTAAAATTTTATAATTAACAACCTGCTATGACATTGGGCTCTAAAGAAACTACTAAATAAGCCTCGCAGTAGATAAAATCTTAAATCAGGCTGAGCAGAGTCAGAAAGTACTCTTAGGAATGTGCAGGGGCGCCTGGGTGGCTCAGTTGGTTAAGCGACTGCCTTCGGCTCAGGTCATGATCCTAGGGTCCTGGGATCAAGCCCCACATCTGGCTTCTTGCTTAGCGGGGAGCCTGCTTCTCCCTCTCCCTGCTACTCCACCTGCTTGTGCTCTCTGTCAAATAAATACATAAAAATTCCTTTTTTTTCCTTAAAGATTTTATTTATTTATTTATTTGACAGAGAGAGAGACACAGTGAAAGAAGGAACACAAGCAGGGGGAGTGGAAGAGGGAGAAGCAGGCTCCCCGCAGAGCAGGGAGCCAGATGCAGGGCTCGATCCCAGGACCCCGGAACCACGACCTGAGCTGAAGGCAGACGCCTAACGACTGAGCCACCCAGGTGCGCCCATAAATAAAAATTCTTAAAATAATAAAAAAAAAAGTACTCTTAGGAATGTACAGTACCTGATACCATCTCTTTCATAATTGGTTCTAACATTTACATTTCCTTAGAGAAAATATCCATAAATAATGTGTCTATCACAATTGGAAACTTACTACTTAACTAGTATGTCCCTTTTGATAGTCTCCTCTTCCAACAAGAATACTGAGTGAATGAAAACTGGAACAAAGACATCCAATTCTAATTTGGGACTTTTCATTCACATGCATTTATTTCCCAAAGGAAAAAACAAAACAAAACAAAAAAGTTGTCTTCAATCCTTTTCAATTCACATCAAATAGGGTAAACAGTACTAATTCTTCTTGATCTCATTTCTTTATAGCCTTTCTAAATACTGTACATTAATGTTAAAGGTATTGACTCAAACACTACACATTAATGTTAAAGGTATTAACCCAAACACCCGAGAGAAATACTCCATCACAAATTTTTATTAGCAACAAAGAGCACTATTTTTGTTTTTACTTCATAAACAGCAAAAAACACTTAAAAAGTCTGGTCCCCCATCCAAGTACTAACCAGGCCCAACCCTGCTTAGCTTCCGAGATCAGTCTGGTCCCATTTACCAGAAGGCTTACCAAACCCCAGTATAGAAGGAAGGCTGCAGGCTAAAATGAAGTAGAGCTCTGGGGAACCAGTGCCCTGGGGGGGGGTGGCTGGGGGGGGGGGGGGGGGGGTTCCATTCTCCGTAACAGACACTGCCAACATCAGGGAGCTCACGGCTCAGCCTTACACTGAGAGAACAACTAAGTCCCTGAGATGGGAACAGACTTGCACAGAATGATGGGGAAATTGCCACGGTGAGGGGATGTTAGAGACCAAAGGCAGTTGGGACAGAATGGCAGAAGAGAGGGACTCATGGCCAGGGTAGCAGTCTCACCGCAGTTAGAAGGTTTGGTGGAGAGAGCTGAAAGGTAGCTACCCAAACTCCCTGCAGCTTAGCAATGAAAAATGGGAATGGAAAGGTATCACTATTCAGGGTTCTAGTTCTAGGCAACAAGGGTGAGTGTCCATTTCAAAAAATATCTCATCCAGTTTAAATATTCAAGGACTAGAGGCCTTCTCTCTTCATTCATCCATTCAAATACCTTTTACTGAAGAATACTTCTGCCAGACTCTGGATATATTAGAGAACATGACTGTTCTCTCTGCAAACTCTGACACCCCCACTACTCCCACCCTCCCGCTCCCCACCCTGTCCCCCATCCCACTCCACAACCCCAACCCCCCCCTTCCCCCTCAGTTTAGTCACTGTGAAATGACTTTAGTCAGGGCTGACCTAATGCCTGTTTGCTCAGTCACTGAACAAAACATTTACTGACCTGTTCTTCCCAGGGACTAAGCTAGGCATGGGGATAAAAATGAGTAAGACACAACCTCTACACTCCTAAGATCTCTTAAAGGAGTGGAGCGGAACACAAATGAAGTTACAATACAGTGTAACAAGCACTCTAAAGGGATACTTGCCCAAACAAAAAATACTTAACTGGTGGGTGAATGACAATGATAGAGTCAAGTACAAATAGCCTTCATGCACTGTTTGAACTTGATGCATTCCTCATGCACATGTTTCCTGAAGATGTTTCAACAAACCCCACATACTAGCAGATACACATGATAAACAGAGAACAATATCTAGTTAAGCTACACTCTGGATTGCTGGATGTGAAATCCCCAGGTAAGTAACTTCTACCAGTAGCCTCAAAGAGAAAAATTCAAATTCATGGATTTGTTAATTCAGGATCATTGAAGACCTTACCAAAAGTAGTCTGGAGTCATCCCAATAATTAGACAATAAATACCTTTTATTGGCTGAGGTTGAGTCTTTTAGAAAACATTGTATACTATTCAAAATAAATAGGTACCGCCTATTCTAGTGCCTATGCAGGTCTTAAGATCACAGTGGAAAAGGCTGAGTACTACCACTTTCAGAAGCTGACTTTATTATAACAATTGCCCATGGTTGTTAAGAGCAATTCTGGCCCAACACAGATGTCCAAATATGATAATAAAGATGATGGGGGCACCTGGGTGGCTCAGTCAGTTAAGCGACTGCCTTTGGGTCAGATCATGATCCTGGAGTCCCGGGATCGAGTCCCACATCGGGCTCCCTGCTCAGCAGGAAGTCTGCTTCTCCCTCTGACCCTCTTCCCTCTCCTGCTTTCTATCTCTCATTCTCTCTCTCTAATAAATAAATAAAATCTTTAAAAAAAAAATAAAGATGATGATAATCACAACAGCAGCAAGAGTTCCATTTGAGTACTTATGATAGTTATGGTATGTCCTGAGTACTTGGTATGTCTTGCATTACATACATTTGCTCTTAAATATCCCTGCACCCTCTTTTTTTTTTTTTTTAACTGTATAAAACTGTATCTTCTTTATTTTGCATACTTTAATCTCGGAACAAAATAAAAAAAAAACACCCACAATACATATCCAAACCCCGTCAAATATCAGAAGGGATAGGGCTTGAGGGCCTTCTTTCCTGCCTCAAAGACAGGAGAAAAAAAAAGAAAAAACCACTAGACATCAGCAGAGGGAACCAGCTGAACCGGGGCCACTCGGGGCTGCTGGGGAGCCATGGGGACACTATACAGAGGGCACAAGGTCTGCAGATAGAACTAATCTACTTCTTCCATGCGAGAGGCATCCTCATCACCCTCAAGGTGGGGGGATCTCATCAGGAACAGCAGCACTGGGTTCCTCTGCGGTCACTTCATCTTCAATGCCCAGCCCTAGCTTGATCATGCGGTAGATGTGGTTGGAGTGAGTCTGGGGATCCTCGAGTGAGAAGCCGGAGGAGAGCAGAGCTGTTTCAAACAGCAGCACCACCAGGTCCTTGACTGCCTTGTCATTCTTGTCCGCCTCCGCCTTCTGCCGCAGTGTTTCCACGATGGGGTGGTCAGGGTTGATCTCCAGGTGCTTCTTGGCCATCATATAGCCCATCGTAGAGTTGTCCCAAAGGGCCTGGGCTTTCATGATCCGCTCCATGTTGGCCGTCCAGCCATAGGTGCTCGTCACAATGCAGCAGGGTGAAGACACTAGCCTATTGGAGATTGTCACCTTCTCAACCTTCTTATCCAAGATTTCTTTCATGAGTTTGCAGAGGTACTCGAACTTGGCCTTGCTCTCCTCCATTTTCTTCTTCTCCTCTTCATCCTCAGGCAGCTCCAGGCCCTCCTTGGTAACTGAGACCAGACTCTTCCCATCAAACTCCTTGAGCTGCTGCACGCAGTACTCGTCGATAGGCTCCGTCATGTACACTACCTCGAAGCCCCGCTTCCACACTCGCTCCACAAAAGCGGAGTTGGCAACCTGCTCCTTGCTCTCACCAGTGATGTAACAGATGGACTTCTGGGTCTCTTTCATGCGGGACACATATTCTGAAAGAGAAGTCATCTCATCCCCAGACTGGGAAGTGTGGTAACACAGCAGCTCAGAAAGGCGGCGCCGGTTAGTAGAGTCCTGCACCCTCTTAAAAAAAGATATTACTCCCAATTTCAGAAAGACAAAATGGCTTTCCCATTTAGGGAACTAGTCAGAGGCAGAGCCAGGAACTTATCCAGGCCTCTTCATTCCAAAGTCTATGCCCATACATTTCCATGACATACGATTTTTTCTGAAAGGTTTATGTGTCACAGCTTGTTGAGCTGCCTGACTCAACAATGTGCATCCCAATTTACTTAGAGTAACATCTGATCACAAGAAAACCTACTTCATCTGATGGTGCTAAGATACTTACATATCTGGCAAAGATCAGGATGCTTCAAAACTCTGAACTACTGAAACTGAAGACACACAATGACATTTCAAAATTAAAGATAGCTGTTTTCTTAGATCTAAAACAGAGTCATCTGTTTGTCCATGTGTGTACACACACACACGCACACACACAACCCTATGAATACTTCAATTCAAAAGACTCAACACTTTTCATTGTTATTACCACCACTCCCAGTATTATTATCTTAAACATTTACTGAAGGTCTAGTAAGTTCAAAACACTCTTCTAGGCACTGGGTGTATAGTAGTAAACAAAAAGATAACAATAATCTCTGCCCTTGTGGAATTTATATTTTGGTGGAAGAGACAGACACTAAATGAGACAAATGTATAAAGTATCTTAAACAGTGAAAAATGCTAATGGAAACAAAAATCAGATAAGGAAGGGGGCTGTAAAATGCTGGAGCCATGCTAAAACTTAGCTAGGGTGGCCAGAGTAGAATAAAAGAAAAGGAAGCGAGGGAGCTCTCCATTTGACCATCTGGAGGAAGAGCTTCCCTGGTAGGCAAACAGCTAATACAAAGCAGTGGGGCAGGAATGTACCCGGTTTACCAAGGAACTCCAAAAGGCCAGTGTGGCTGAAGCAGATGAGCGACAGGCTAAGCAGGAGGTGACGTCCAAGTTGATACGTAGTTGAATCTGGATTTCCTGATGGGCTACACATGGTGTGTGACAGAAAGAAGAGTCAAGGATATCACTGTGGTCTTCAGCCTAAGCAATGGCAGAAGAGAACTGTTATCCAGAGAGATGTGGAAGATAGCCAGCTGTTCACGAGGGGATGTCAGCTTAGTTTTGGACATGTAAAGTTTGAGATGCCTGTGTGGAGACGTCAAATGGGCAGCTAGATACCCAGGTGTAGAGATCAACGAGGAAGTCAGTGCTAGAGATATAAACATGGATGTTACCAGCATACAGAGGTACCAAAAGCCATGATAATGGACGAAATCACCAAGAGAGTCTGTACAGATGAGATAAGGACCAAGGATGAAGCCAATGCCATACCCATATCAACATTTAGAAGTTGGGCTAATGAGAAGGATCTAGCAAGAGAGAATGAGAGAGGCAGGAGAAAAACCTGGCAAGTATAATGCCTGAAAACCAACCAAGTAAGCAAAATGCTCCTGGAAGGAAAGTGATCAATTGTGTCAAATGCTGCTGGCAGGCCAAGCAAGGTAAAGATTGAGTAAGGAATATGAGATTTTGTAACACAGGCGTCACGGGTGATCCTGAG
The DNA here is from genome assembly GCF_003265705.2 of Callorhinus ursinus. Taxonomy (NCBI): domain Eukaryota; kingdom Metazoa; phylum Chordata; class Mammalia; order Carnivora; family Otariidae; genus Callorhinus; species Callorhinus ursinus. Next base: position 49,097,732 of record NW_027397070.1, read on the forward strand.
AAGAATCGTTTTAGTTGAAGTGGTAGGCGCAAAATCCTGACTGGAGTGAGTTCAGTAAAGAATGGGAAGCAAGACACTGGAAACACCTATGTCAGAGAATTTTACTGTACAAGGAAGAAAGAGGGGTGCCTGGCTGGCTCAGTTGGTAGAACAAGAACAAGACCCTTGATCTTGGGGTTGTGAGTTCAAGCCCCACACTGGGCGTAAAGCTTACTTACTTATAAATAAACAAATAAATAAAATAAAATAAAATAAAATAAACGTTAGAAGGAATGGAGTAGATGGAGGAGAAAGGATCAAGAGAAAGCTTGTTTTTTAAGATGGGAAAAATAACATGTCTATGCTACTGGGAATGATCTGGTAGAGGACAAATGGATGCAAAGCTGATTCACTAGACTCCTAATGGTCAAAATGGAATGTGTAGTAAATAGGAGCAGAGTACTGGACAGTCATCATGTGCTGTCTCTAACGAGCTCCACCGGATGGCCAGGTTTAAGTAGAGTAGATCACTTCTTTACATTTTCAGGTATTTACTACCAAAGCTGTCATGGGAGTTTCAAAATGCTTTCATGAAAAATATATATAAAACCAAAATACAGCTTAAAATGTAAGGAAACCAACAGGGTTTCTTCAACTGGGATCGAAGAACTGTTGAGGGTTTGTGGGTAGTCTTAAGAATCTAGGAATTCTATTTTTTTAAACTTTACTTCTTCATTTTGATAAACACTTTAAATCAGTTTACCAGTTTAGCACCTTAACGGTACTCAATTTAAACTTGGAATGACTTAGGATATTAGACAGGGCCACCAGATCTTTAAACTTTTACATTCTCAGTTAGTAGTACAAAAACAGTTCCAAATTGCTAAATAAAGAAAAGCTGAAAAGAGAGAGCCTAAAGATTTGAAAGACCAAAAAAAAAAGGGGGGGGGTGCCTTGCTAAAAAAAAGCTGCACTATCGCTCTAAACAGAAAAGCCCAACAGGTAACAGGGAAACTTTTGCAAATCTATGAATGTCACCAGTGCAAAAGAATAAAGTGGTTACCTAAGACAAAACTCTTTAAGAAGGTTTATTTGGGATACAGCTTTGTACCAGTGAGAAGTCCCTAGAGTAAGTAAAAATAGATGACTGTTAACATAATAAAATAAAAGTAAAAAAAAATAGATGACTGTTCTATATGATGGAATACGATTCAGTACTACAAAGGAATGAATTACTGAAATCTACTACAACATGGATGAACCTCAAAAACACTATGCCAAGTGAAAGGGGGCAGACACAAAAGATCACACACTGTATGATCCCATTTATAGGAAACATCTAGAGACAGAAAGTAGATTAGTGGTTGCCTAGGGTGATGAGGGGGAGTAATGAGTGACTGCTAATGGGTATGGGGTTTCTTTTTCAGATAATAAAAATGTCATAAAATTAGATTATGGTGCTGGTTACACACCTGTGAAACTACAGCTGACCCCTGAACAACATGGGTTTGAACTGTGCAGGTCCACCTACACACAGATTTTTCCCAATAAAGTACAGTACAATACATGTATTTTCACCTTATAATTTTTTTTTTTTAAGATTTTATGTATTTGACAGAAAGAGACACAGCAAGAGAGGGAACACAAGCAGGGGGAGTGGGAGAGGGAGAAGCAGGCTCCCCCACAGAGCAGGGAACCCGATGCAGGGCTTGATCCCAGGACCCTGGGATCATGACCTGGGCCAAAGGCAGACGCTTAACGACTGAACCACCCAGGCACCCCTCCTTATAATCTTAATAACATTTTCTTTTCTCTAGCTTACTTTATTATAAGAATACAGTGTATAATACAACTTATAAAATATGTGTTAATTGACTGTTTATGTTATCAGCAAGGCTTTGGGTCAACAGCAGTTAAGTTTTAGGGGAGTCAAAAGTTACACATGAATTTTCAGCAGCATGGGGGAAGAGTTGGCACCTTTTTCAAGGGTCAACTGTAATGCTACAAACAACTGAATTACACATTTTAAACAGGTGACCTTTATGGTATATAAATTATATCTCAATGAAGTTATTAAAAAAAAAAATAGAGGACTGCCATCCGGGTCTCCACACACATAAAACAATGGCACGTAGAGCTCTTTGTAAATCCCCAGAACTAAAAAAGACAAACTAATTGATAATCCACCAGCTTAATACATCAAGTAACTGTACTACATTAATAGTTTCCAAAGATACTGCTAAAATGACAGTTATCAGAATATTCTCAGTATACTACTTTTTAAAGGAGGTCAAGAATAAAATCCTTCCAGGAATTCCTGTTAATATATTTCAATCAATTTCCTTCTTTTGTATCTTGAAAATTAAACATATCAGGAGATGAACACATAATGTTCCTTCCTAATATCCTATCCCTCCCATTTTTTAATATGTGGTCATGAACAAACTGTAGAGGCAAAATGTTAGGTTTAGTAAGTGTGTGGTAACCACCTGCCATCATTTGCTCCTTAGACTCCTAGGTATTTCCTATCTAGATACCAGAACATTTTATTTTTTATTTTATTTTATTTTTTTGACAGAGAGAGACACAGTGAGAGAGGAAACACAGGCAGGGGGAGTGGGAGAGGGAGAAGCAGGCTTCCTGCTGGGCAGGGAGCCTGATGTGGGACTCAATCCCAGGAACCTGGGACCATGACCTCAGCCGAAGGCAGACGCTTAACGACTGAGCCACCCAGGCGCCCAATACTAGAACATTTTAAATTCAACCTTTTGCTTTATCTAATCACATACATGATTCTGGAGTGCTAGTTTCACCTCACATAAAAAAGAAACAGACCACAGACTGGGAAAAACAACAGTCTCATCCAAAACAACACTAATGACAGAGGATCAAGCAGTAAAGAATTCAAAGAATTTTTTGCAATTTAAATAGAACAAACTCAGCCTAACTCATCTTTATTTTTGAAAAATTTAAAATTTTTCTTTTGCTTTTTTTTTAAGATTCTATTTATTTGAGAGAGAGAAAGAGAAAGCACATATGGGGGGAGGGGCAGAGGGAGAGAGAGAAGCAGACTCCCCGCTGAGCAGGGAGCCTGATGCAGGGTTGGGGTTTGGTCTCAGAACCCCACGACCAAAACAGGAGCCTAAGGCAGACACTTAACCAACTGAGCCACCCAGGCGCCCCTAACTTATCTTTAGAGTGGGACCATGGGACTCAGTTCTACCCAAAGCAACATATGAAGAACCAGCATAAATAGTTAAGATGGACTCTCTTTTATAATGGAATGAGGAAGAAAATAAGGATGTGGTTATAAACACCATTCACGCAGTGAAATGAGGAAGTGGCAACATTCTATTTGAATTTTATGATCCCAACCAGGCACTTTCCCTAACCTCTTCCAGTGTAACACCTTAAAATTTGCATATCCCTCTCACTACATCTAATCCAGAATCAGAAAACAAACATGTTCTACCATAAGGCTGAATGATCTTCCTTCCCTCTAAAGGCTGAATTTTTGTAAGAAAATGGCAGAATTCAGTTGGTTTGACTGTTAATGTTATCTACCGTGAAAAGCCTACTGAAATGAATTTGAATAAATTAGCATAGTCCTTCAAATTAGCAAATGTTCCCCTCTGTCCCACATACTTTCTCCTATTACTTCTTCCTCCAAGAATTATTTCCTGATTAACTCGATGCTACTCAGTTATTTTTTTGTTCTACATCTGCATACAATTCAAACACTACTTACGTGTACAGGGCTTTTACAAAGACCTGTTAGATTTGAAGACTTTATGTTTCCTCAACAAAATCAGAAATAATACTTAAGAATGAAATCTATATGTTCTAATACTTTAATACATAGGTCAAGTACACACAGGCCACCACAATACTCAGGAGTCAATTCATCCTCTGGAACATGAAATAAGTTCCAAACATAATGTACTTTTTCACAAAGTAATTTGGATACAGCTCCATTGTTTCACTCATTCTTCAGCACACTTTGATAGAACACCAGCTGTGCAATCTCTCCTGTCACACCCCTGTGCAAAAACCACCCAGATTCCTCACTGCCTACCAAAGTTCGTTTGACATTCAAAACACAAGCTTTCATACACCCACATTCCAGGTTCTCCCAAACATCCCTCATGCCTCCCCTCAGCCAGGATGGCTCTCCACATCACAATCAGCACCCCCGACCCCCACCTTCACATGTTAGTTAGCAGGTCTCTACAGTGTGTCCACACTAGGAGAGGTCCCTATAAAAAAAGATTTTCTAATTTGAATATGGGAATAAAACTTTAGCTTCCATCAGTCACAACCACCATCAACTCAGTATGACAGGAAGATACTGGCCTGTAAACAAGTAACTGTAATACCAGACAACCCCGCAAGTATACAGTAAGCTCTAACTTATAGTAAGTGGGTCATACCTGAGTGATGTACAGAATCAACATACTGTCGATGCACTCTAGCCACAAAGTCTATTTGGGATGTACAGAGGTAGATAAAAGGAAGAATCAAAAAATTTAAAAATTTGTTCTGGTTTTCAATGATCAAAACTAGTTTGGCCTATTGGACCAAGCTGTGAATACAGGGCTTTGCTTGCATTAGGTATTCAAGAAATACCTTCTTGATGAAATGAATACGTAGGCATCTCAGGGCAATGAGAAGGAGGACCAACTTGTGGTGCTGGGGCTGGGAATGGCGCAGAATGGCTCAGATGAGACAGAAGAGAGCCTGGATCCTGGGTTCTCCCAGGACCAGAATCTTCAATCCCCATACTGACTGGTTTGGATCCCTTCTTTCCCCACGTTTCTAGATGCTCCCTTGCCCTTCCTGCCACAGGACCACCACCCATTCCCAGTATCTAATGGCTCCTCTCTCAGTGGTGACCTTGCTGCCATCACATCTGCCTCTCTCCTCTAATACCCCACAAAAATGAGAGGTATGATGGCCAAAAAATCTAACTTCGGAAACCCTTCTCTAACCTAGTATATTCCTTGGGCTAGAGGACAACCTCTCCATACTTCACATGCCAAGAACAAACACGTTTGTTTTTAGAAAAACCAGGCATTTCACTCTAATTTTATTTATTTTTGAGAATAGGCAACACATGTATCCTGTACAGAACTCTAGAGGTGCAAAGGAGTATACAGAGAAAAGTGAAGTTGGGGTCCTTCCCCCCAGAGACAATCATTATCATCTCTATTTACAATTACTAAAACAAGACTGTTTTGTTTTTTGTTTTTTTTTTAACTGTGAACAGAGTAGCTCAGCAACATTGTTTTCAGGCTTGTTTGGGGAAAGGAGCTATCTGTGAGCCAAACACCTATGTATAATGTGTCTATGAGAAAATACCTCGTAAGTCTTCCAGAACTTCTTTGTCTTCTCAGAAGACTGGAGCCACAGCTTGGGATACAGCACAATACCACGAACATAAAGAACATGGCTTCTGGCATTTCACAGACCCATGTCTGTGTTACCAGCTCTGACACTAAGCAACTCAGGAAATGTTATTTTAACTTGTGCATTTTAGCTTTCTCATTCATCATATAGGAATAGATTCTGGTGATGATTAAAATGGAAATATGTTAAATGTGGGGTGCCTAGGTGGCTCAGTCGGGTGAGCATCCAACTCTTGGTTCCAGCTCAGGTTATGATCTCAGGGTCCTGGGATTGAGCCCAGGAGCCCAACTCAGCAACCAGCTCAGCAGCGAGCCTGCCTGAGATTCTCTCTCCCTCTGCCCCTCCCCTCAGTGCCAATGCACGTGCACTCTCTCTCAAATAAAGAAATAGACCTTTAGGGGCGCCTGGGTGGCTCAGTCATTAAGCATCTGCCTTAGGCTCAGGTCATGATCCCAGGGTCCTGGGATCAAGCCCCACATCAGGCTCCAGCCCCGCATCGGGCTCCAGCCCCACATCAGGCTCCAGCCCCGCATCGGGCTCCAGCCCCACATCGGGCTCCCAGCTCAGCGGGAAGCCTGTTTCCCCTCTCCCACTTGCCCTACTTGTGTTCCCTCTCCCGCAGTCTGTTAAATAAGTAACTAAAATCTTTAAAAAAAAAAAAAAATAGACCTTTAAAAAATAAAAGAAGAAATACGTTAAATGCTTTGATTTTTCCATGCCTTAACCTTGTTTTCTGCTGTCTTTGTAAAATACTTTCATTTAACTGCATCTGGAATATTTTTATTTTAATGTGTATCCAAATTTTTTTTTAAGATTTTATTTATTTGAGAGAGAGAGACAGCGCACACACAAGCAGGGGGAGCAGCAGAGGGAGAGGCAGAAGCAGGCTCCCCGCTGAGCCGGGAGCCCAATGTGGGGCTCAATCACAGGACCCCGGGATCATGACTTGAGCCAAAGGCAGACACTTAACTGACTGAGCCACCCAGGCGACCCACGTGTATCCAAATTTCTAAATAAAAAAATGAGTGAGAATACCAGAATGTCTATCAAAGGCTTCCATTTACAGAATCGAAGACTCTTAACAATTACCTGTTGTTCTTTTCTTTCTGTTGCATGATGACACTTTTCAATTCTCCAATGCCTCAAGAAATCTCGAAGATATCCAAAGAGAGTGAGTACACCATACCCCACATAAGTAAGCACAGCAACCAGCATTGGTGTTTCTTCAAAAGCTTCATTAAATGGTCTTTTGTAAAGTCCTCCATTTTGTGTAACATGATGGATCTAAAACAGAGGTTAAAAACATTTATTTCGGGTGGGGGGATGGGTTAGCCTGGTGATGGGCATTGAGGAGGGCACGTTCTGCATGGAGCACTGGGTGTTATGAACAAACAATGAATCATGGAACACTGCATCAAAAACTAATGATGTAATATATGGTGATTAACATAACAATAAAAAAATAAAAAATAAAACATTTATTTCGATCCCACGAAAAAGATTACTACTTAAAACCTAATTCCTTACAGATCTGCATAACTTCAGAATTCTCTAATAGTCAAAAAAAATCCACTAAGATCTATCAGGGCATAATTTTTTTCAACAGAAATATTTTAAGTTATATATACTTTAAATAAACAGTAAAGAAAGAAAAACAGAGAAGGAACTGCCTAAGAACAATGCTTAACACTCATTTTTGTCATTATTTGATTTTTTAACTAATCTTAAAACACTATGGTTGGAGTGTGTATAATTTCCTTTGTTCTAATAAAGCCGATAAAAAAACGAATCAACAAAGAAAAAGCCTATCCTGAAAAATAGTATATTAGTTTACAAATGAAGTAGTCAAAGTAAATCAGTCCTAGAATAAACAAAAATATTTATGTTTTCCTGCTGTAGAGTCTTTTTTTTTCCTGTTCTATAGTCTTAAAGCCACCAGCCGTCGTATTCCAAATAATGACCAGCACTAGGCCCCTGCAGAAACCTGTGGTTTATTAACAGCCTCTGTTGTGGTAACATAAATAAATAATGCATAAAAGTAAAATGCTTACATAACAGTGGTTCAGCACTGTACAGAAGCAGAAAGTAGAAAGCAACACAAGGGGAAAAACAGTTAAGAGTGATCAGTAACTGTCATGAAATCATTCTGTCCCCCTTCATCTTGACCTAAGTATCCATTTCCACTTTTAAGATTATCCCTGGTTTCATCCTTTGGGATACTTGAATTTTAATATACAGATACCAAGCTACTGCACTTTTGATCTCAGAGCTTAAAGCTTTTTACTTTTTGGCCAATCTTAATGGAAATCTTTTATGGAAAAATCTCAACAGAGAAGTTTGTGTGTTAACTTTAATCTTAACTTTGAAACAGCCAACTGCAGTGAGGATGCTCACTCCCTATTTACCAGGAACATATTTTCAACTGAGGACTGTACTAGAGTTATGAAAAGCCCCTATTATGAAAGAATAAAAGATTCTTTCTTGACCTCTCAGGCAACTTGATCCAAGGGTTAATATATTTTAGAATATTATATCCCAATAATATTCTTTGGGGAAAGCTACCTGAATGCTGCAAGTCAGAACAGCTGGAAAAGAAATAGTTGTTCTTAGCAAGGGAAAGGCTTTCAGATAGGCATGATCCTTGGAATCCGCTGTCACTGCTTCAATTCGATGGCCTAAAGAACTTCTGAAAACTATTTGAAAAACTGATACAGGTCTTCAACAATCTCTTCCTCAAAGGGGTGGAAATCTGTGCCAACGTTTACTACTTAAACTTTTATGCAGGAGCAAGGCTGCAATGTGTTTAGAACAGAATAGCTACAAGTGAGCCAATAACTGAAGAGATTGTTTAAAAATTAATAATATAGCACATAAACAAGCTATAAAGCCAGACAAAGAAAATCAAAAACACTTAAAACACAACAAAAATAATATTCTGATCATCTCTTTAAAAAACTGTATCTAAAAGAACATTGTATTTAATACCAATACCCAACTCTCCTTAACTCTGAGACTGTTTTCTCTCAATAGAACATACTAGTAAAAAGTAAGGCAATTTTCAGAGCTCCTAAGTCTCTAACAAATGTGTGACAGATTTATACGTCAGGAATGCTGTGGGTGGATCCCTTTAAAAGATATCCGACTTGATCTGAGGCACACCCAAACCAGCAAGACCAAGTATATTCATACAGTTGAATGGATGGTCTAGGAAGGAGGAAGTTAAATCATTAGTTTGCTTTTAAATATTGTGATTCTATCACAGTGTCACTTTAACTGCATTTTAAGGAACCGAGATTCATCTATGAAGTAACTTTTGGAAAACAGCCTCAGTCAAAACACAGATCACTCTGATTATTCAGGGCGAGAATGTACAGGCCAACTGATAGGCAAACCTCTGGTAGTTGACAAAATCTTAGAAATCAGAGAAAAAAAATTACTTGATCTTCAATTACTGATGCTAAATTTTATTTGACATGATTCAAATAAAAATAGTAGTATTACCACATCTGAAACTAATGATGTACTATATGTTGGCTAATTGAATCTAAATAAAAAATGGAAAAGAATAGTAGTATTACCATCTTATACATGTATAATGTTCCATAAGGGAAAGCACCAGGCTTATTTTGCTCATTATCACACATCTAGCACTCAGGAGAGTATTTATTAAGTGCTTAACAAATAGTAAGTACTCAGTAATGTTTCCTTTTACTACTATTAGTATTACAGAAAGTGGCACCTTACAGAAGCTCAATAAGCATTTGCTGAATGAATGAAAATACACATTATGCTTTTTGTTCTTTCAGCAGTAAGTACCCTGTAACAGAAGGGTTTAAGCAAGTTACAGTGACTGCACAATTAATATTAGGACATTTCCAGAACCCACATCTAATACCTTTTAGTCTCAACTACATTGGAGGTCAAATTCACACTACACAAAACATGGGCTACAAACTCTTCCAGGGTATTTCATATTCTGGATTCACCAAGCAAGAGGGCTCTTAAGAGGTCTTTCATTCATTCTAACAAGAATTACACTGTTAACAAGGCAATCAAGAAAAATATTAGCTTATCACTCCCTCCAGGTTAAAAAAAAAACAACAGTTCAGTCTGCTCACATTAAACATAAAAAGAGTGTAACAGTGCTAGTATTATTAATCAAGGGAAGATTTAAGTACTCCAACGAAAACCAAGATAGTTTGCTTGAAAAGTAACATTTTTTTCAAGCAAATGCAAAAGAAAAAAAGGCCAAAGAAGAAATTTTTTTTTCAGTCAAAATCATAAGCACATCATCATAAAACACATTACAAGAAGAGGAGAGGGGAAAAAACCAAACCAATAAGCCATTTTGTTCACATGTCTATAGGCTATCAACTACACTTATTAAACAGCTGAAAAAAGACTCTTAACCAAAGCAATAATGGAAAGGTATAATCAAGATAAACCATAAACAATATATATGCACTAAAACCATCTAGAAGGAGACACAAATTGGAGTGGGGAGTGGCATAGAGGTAGAACGCCTACTTTCTATTTATAACCCTCTGAACCAATTTGCTTTTTCATTTTTACGAGAGTACACATACTGAATTTTCATTTATCATTTTGTTTTAAAAATGTTTAATGAATTTTCTCACTGATTTTATTCACTATTTGGACTAAAACAGAGTTAATAAAAGCAACATATGCCTCTCATGATAACCTCAGGTCTCTATCTACAGCCTCTCTAGAGAACTGTCATCTACTTGCTAGCTCTCAAACAGACTGTAAATGCTGGTAAGTATGCACAAATCTACATGTCAATTCCAAATTCTCCCCAGAACTCCAAATTTACATTTCAACCTGCCACCTGTAAGTCCCACTTGGACATCCCAACTCAACAAGTCTGAAGCTGAACTCCTCTCACCATCTTCACTCCTCCCTCAGTTAAAACCAGATTATCCTCCTGAATCACCCACCTGGTTGGCAGCATCACCACCCGGTCTACCCAGTCTCCCAACTTTGGAGTCTTCTTTAGCTCCACCTCATTTTCGGACTTCATTCTAGAACCAGTAATGAATTTGTGTGCCTTGGTTCAAGACCTTCCTGTGGGGCACCAGGGAATTTTAAGGAGGTTGGAGATGTTCTACATCTTGAGAGAGGTACTGGAGACACAGTACACACACAGGTAAAAAGTCATGGAGCATGATGTATTTTATGCACTTACCTGAATGTATGTTACTCCTCAATTTTAAAAAACCCTCAGTGCCTCTTCCTTCATTGGACCACTGTAATATCCTCCCCTTCCTGTCTGGTCTCCCTGCCACCAAGACCCTCTCCACACCCCAATTATCCTTCTAGTCACACCAAACTTCTTGCCGCAGTCTTTCCAACAAGAATTCTCCCCTAGAGAAGGAGTGCAAATCTTCTGACAGCAATAAGGCAATAATAAATAATGTTTACTGTGAGAAGTCGAGGCAGTAAAATAAGCATTTTAGAATGTGGAGGTAAACACCAAAAAGAAGATGGAAAAAGAGCAGAAGAGAGCAGAAGACTGCTGTGTATTTCATAACAAGCCATGTGGAACCATCTGATGCTTGAAACCATGTGCTACAGGCTGTTAGGAATTCTTAGATCCTACAGGACTGGACCACAGAGCTATTTCGCTGTGAATGCACGCTATTTTAAAGACAAGAAAGAATAATTCCAAAAACAATTCAGGTATCATCAGGGTACTCTTCTCGGTTTCAAAGGTGGGGGACCATAACTGCAGATAGAATCAACAGGTAAGTGCCTCGGAAAGGAAGCCTGAAGCATAGGGGGTAGAGGGGAGTGACCCCCATCCCAGTGGGTCCAGAGGACATAGCATCAAACCAAAGAGGATTATTCTTGATCCTTAGGATCTCATGGAATATGCCTTGCTAAATTTTGGACTTGGTTAGGACCCATCACCCCTCTCTTCCTTCTAATTTCTCTCTTTTGGAATGGAAATGTTTATCCTCTGCCTGTCCCACCATAGTATTTTCAAAACACAAAACTTACATGGCTTCATGAGCTCAAAGCTGGAGAGGAATTGTCTTAGGATAAATTGTATCTCGCGTTTCACTCATATCAGATGTAAATGATATTTAGATGAGACTTTCGACTATAGACTTTAGAGCTGATGCTGGAATGAGTTAAGACTTTTGAAGTTGCTAGGGCAGAATGAATGTATTTTGCGTGCATTAAGAATATGATTTTAGGGGGATAATGGGCAGAATGTTATAGGCTGAATATCTGTCTCCCCCCACCTCATTCATATATTGAAGCTCTAGTGTAATGCTATTTCAAAGTAGGGCCTTAGGGAGGTAATTAGGTTTACATCAGGTCATGAGGATGGGCCCCATAATGTGCTTAATGCCCTTAGAAGAGAAGGCAGAGAGCTCCACTGAAGAATAGCTCTGTGAACACACTGTGAGAAAGCTATCTACAAGTCCCAGGAAGAACGCCCTCACCAAGAACTCAATCTGCCAGCAACCTGATCTTGGACTTCCTGAACCATGCCAAATATCTGTTGTTTAAGCAATCTTGTCAATGGCATTTTCTTATGGCAGCCCAAGCTGACTAAGACAAAGGTAAAGGGAGAGAATGTATACAACCTACTCTCAATTGATTCAGGAAAAAGTAATTGTGCGGTGTGTGTATGTGTGTGTGTAGAGAGAGAGAACAATGGAGAATTTTCTTCATGAACCATTTGAGTCAGGTGCAGTTATGATGTACCTTTATACATCAGTGTGTCTCCCTTAAAAACAAAGATATTCTCTTACATAACTACAGAACAATTTTCAAAACCAGGAAACCAATAGAATACTAATATCCAGTCTACAGACTGTATTTATATTTTGCCAAGTGTCCTAATAATGTCTTTATAGCCAAAAAAAAAAAAAAATCCTAGATCATGTGTTGCATTCTGTCTCTCCAGTTTCAGAATAAAGAAAAAGGGTAAGTTTTGATTACACTGTAAACTGACTTATAAGGAATGATCCTAAGCAGAGGTTTTGAGAATCCCATGAAAGAACAGAGGGTAACTATGTAATTAAGCAATAATGGGGAAGTAATTAGTGGGAAGCAAAAGCAGACACTTCTGATATGAATTAATAAATCACATGAGCATGATTTTATAAGCAAATAGACATAGTATCGCTGAATGTGTCAGTAGTATGACAGAACCCGCCCAGCTGGCAGAGAGTTTGGAACATTAAAAAAAAAATTAATGTCCAATATGAACAACCATTATTGTTTTGGCAATCGAAAGACTGCCATCATGCCTTTTCTGCTAAACGAACCCCATTCACTTCCAGTGGTATATTCTGTTGTTCCTTAAAATTAGTTCTGCTGAATGGCCCTTTCTTGGAATTTTACTGAAATGTACTAGCCTCTCCCTACTGCATACCATACATACTAAAGAAAACAGTTTGGAGCTTTGCACCAGTCACACAAGCTATTCCACACTCGGAACATGTATTTCCAGAAGTGTCCTCTTTTTTCCACAAGCAACTTTTGAAAAGTAAGGAGTCCACGTTTTTTCTTGCAATCAGGATAAATTCCCTACTTTTTGTCAAAAAGTATCTCCTATGGAATGGACTGTGCTTCCAAAGCTTGCTGGAAAACAAACATATATTTTTTTAAAGATTTTATTTACTTATTTGACAGAGAGAGAAAGAGTACAAGTAGGCAGAGAGGCAGGCAGAGGGAAAGAGAGAAGCAGGCCCCTTGCTGAGCAGGGAGCCCAATGTGGGGCTTAATGCCAGGACCCCGGCCGGGATCATGACCTGAGCTGAAGGCAAACACTTAACCGACTGAGCCACCCAGGTGCCCCAACAAACATATTTTGACATTACGATTTTCCTATTTGAAAACTCAAAAATGGAGACGCCCACATATATATGCCCTGGCACTTTTTCAGTTCAGTGGCATCCCGTGCACTCGGGCAGCGAGGTTCTGCCCCGGAGTTACCATTCTCCCTTGCCACCCACACCTCCTCTGTAGCACTTCCCGATCTCCAGATAAGCTTCGTGGCGTAACAGACAGATGCAACCGTCAGGAGATCTGAGCATGAGTGCAGCTCTGCCACAGATTCTGCTCCTTGATCGGAGCTCTCTTCCACCTCTGACATGTTCTGGGCCTGTAACCCCACGCCCTCCACGCTGGTTCTGGAGTGGACACCACCTGAGGGACAACCTGGTTCGCATCAATTTCCCCTCTCTGCGGAAAATCTCTGACACATGGGGGTAGGCCCCTGGTGGTCGGCCCCTGGTGGTCACATCTGCAGTATGACTGTATTCCTGGGTCCTGACTGACTGACGCGGGGGTAGGCACCTATGCCAAAATAAACCTAACAACCCTCTCTCACGGGGATTTACGATTTCAACAGGTTAAGAGTGTGAAGGGCACTAGACCTCCAACATCCTGGAGAAAAGCTCCGTGAACTCCTGCTGCTGAGGTCCCAAGTGCTGTGCTATTTCCTGCCTGACTTCTCTGAGTTATTCATCATTTCTACCTTACTCCCTCCTTTTATTTATTTTTTGCATGCCTATCATCCTTGCAATAAATCACCTTTTTGTTTAGATAGAGTCAGTTTCTGTTGCTATTAACTGAAAAAAGTGTGTTTTTTATTTTTTGTTTAAAGATTTTATTTATTTGAGAGAGACAGAGAGAATACAAGCTGGGGGGGGGGCAGAGAGGGAGGGACAGAGAGACAAGCAGACTCCCTGCTGAGTGTGGAGCAGAGAGTGTAGGGCTCCATCCCAGGACCCTGAGATCATAACCTGAGCTGAAGTCAGCCGCTTAACCAACTGAGCCACCCAGGCGCCCCTTAAGTGAAAGAAATTTAACAGATACATATTCCATATTCCATGATAAAATCTCTTAGAACTTCTTTTGTACACTTATCGACTGGGTATTTATATGTTAACAGAGCCTACAGACTTTTAGAGTTTCAGTAAAATTTTTAAGTACGTCTCTCAACGGTCAATTTTGTGCATTTGGAATATTGTTCACTCTTTATCTAGGATAAGGGATACCTGGTTCAAAATTATAAGGTATTGAAGCACATGAGATTCTCATTGCCTGCTATAACTAAACTGTTTCCAGGTTCTCATTAATACACATGAAGATAGACCAAAAAAGGAAAACAAAAAAATCTGAACTAGTATTTTTATAAAGGGCAACAGCAGACCACAGATCAAAATTCAGACAATATTTGTCTGCTAATTTTGCCTAACTGCAGAGAACATGCTCATAACCATTAAACAAGACTCTTTAATGGTTGAAAAATCATAAACCAAAGGGGATGTAATAGATTATTTAATACAGGAGTTTAAGAAAATTGACTCTTTAGGAAAAAAACCTCTGATTAGAGCTTCTCCTCACACCATACTATGCCAGAGAAGGCTAACTGGCTCCCTGTGGATATTCTCCCTATCTCCCCTTTAGTAATAGAACCCCTCAAGTTTAGCTGGGTCCATGGCCACCCAGCTACTTTCTACATTTCCCAGTCTCTCCAGCAGCTAGGTAGCCATGTGATGAAATTCTGGCCAAAGAGGAAATGGGGACAGGTACCAGGGTTGGATTACATCCTTTAAAACAGCAATTGCTTTCCTTCCACTTCTCTTTCTCTCTGCCAGTGGCTTGGAATGGAGACGTGGTTGAGACTGAGATGCAAATACAACATCCTAAAAGATTACAGGACAACAAAGAAGATAGCTCATAACCTACCTACCGAGTGCTACCAGTCTACCTTCAGACTTCATGAAGAGAAATAATTTCTATACTGTTTGAACAACTTTATATTTATGTCATATTTACAACAACAACAAAAATTAAAACAAAAACGCTTCTAGGTTAAAATTCATAGGTAGAGGCAAGCCATCAATTTCACAGAACAACTAGATAAAACAATAGATTACTTAAGGCAAGAAATAGTTTTAAAGACAATGCAAAGCATGTCCTCCATGCAAAGCAAAAAGGGCAAGATACACTAAAATTCCAGAGAGGGAAGAACCTTTCCTTAGTGAGCTGAAATTGCTAGTCATTTTCTCTCCTGGTGGTATTTGCAGAATGTGAGCATGAATGATCGTAACTGGGCTTGCCATAGGCAGAAGAACACTGCCAAGAGAAAGAAAAACCAGCGGAGCTTATGACAGCTCTATAGGATAGTGTGACAGACTAAATTCTAACACAGCCCCAGATGCATGGCCAGTTTTCTGCACAGGACACTTACCAAGTGCTAGAAAAGCTGGAGAGCTGGACTAGAAAGGTGACTTGAAATCAACCACAATCTTACAATGCTTAGGAGATAAAGTCATACTAGAGGGAGGGGCTTGTAACAAACACACAATGGATCCCATCCTTAGACAGTGCTCCCCAGAGTGGACTGAATCTACCCAAAGATTTAGCCCAGCCCCACCCAGCTCCATCCCTGGTTAGATGGCGGGTGCTCAGCCCCACACGGTACCTAAGAGCGCAAAAGATGAAAAGAACTTGCATCTCTGCAGGTCCGTTACGTGCAGCAATCAATCAGAAATGTCTGCTTTCCCAGGGGGCAGGGTGGGAATGTGGGCATGACTGAAGGAGAGAGAAGGCAGAGGACATAGCAGTCTACATATTCCCTCTCACCACTGCAGTACTGCCAGCCCTGGGAAATCCCTTACAACTTGACCCCTCCCTCCCTTTAATTTCACATGCCCAGAAATGGACACTCCTCCTGTTTAATTTTTTAACATTTCAAAACTGCACGAATAACTTTCAGACATCAAAGCCACTCCTAGGAACCCAGAGCTCCCTTTCTACCAAAGAGCTCAAAATCAGCATAATCATCTCATTCTTTTGACAAATATTTCATCTCTATATGTCAAGGACTGTACTCTGTACTGGAAAATATAAAGAGGAGATAACCCAGGGTGCCTGGCTGGCCAAGTCAGTGGAGTGTATGACTCTTGTTCTTCAGGTTGTGAGTTTGAGCCCCACAATGGGTGTAGAGATTACTGAAAAATAAAATCTTTTTTTAAAAAAGGAGATTAAAAAAATAGGAGATAATCCTAGTATTCAAGAATTCTTCAGGTTTTTTTTTTTTCCAAAAAAGGATACAAAGATCAGCATGGTCTTTGAGATAAAAAAAGAATAAGGAAACTGTTTTAAAAAATACTGTCAAAAGGGATTTATATTTAAATATGCAGGATAAAAAATACACAAAAAGTGAGAAACATTTCTTTTACAAGTGATTCCCACTCTTCCTCTTCACATGACTAAATGACAACACCAAAGAAAGGAGATTAAGCAAAGTGTCCAGTCATAAGAAAACTAAATTCAAAGTTGGGATTAGAATCCAAGTCTTTACATTTTCCATTTATTGCCATTTCTTAGTCATATTTCCGAGATTTTCTATGAATCAAGTTTTCCTTTAATGATTTCAGAAATACTAGTCTGGTTGTTTTAAAATCATCAGTGGCTTTCAGTGGAATATTAGAATTTCACTTTAAACTCACCCCTTGTGCTCCTTTTTGTGCTTCATATAGAATTAGCTAATTTTGCTGTTCATATTACTAGCTACACTTGGATTGAGATAAGTAGTTATATGAGCTTCCTCTGTTAAAAAAATGTCTGGGACGCCTGGGTGGCTCAGTTGGTTAAGCGGCTGCCTTCGGCTCAGGTCATCATCCCAGGGTCCTGGGATCGAGTCCCACATCGGGCTCCTTGCTCAGTGGGGAACCTGCTTCTCCCTCTGCCTGCCACTCCCCCTGCTTGTGCTCTGACAAATAAATAAATAAAATCTTAAAAAAAAAAAAAAGGTCTGTCTTTAGGAAACCAGAACACTAACTTTGCTGTCCTAGAAATAATCTGCTTCCTTCGCCTCTATATACAAGCCAAGCGTGTACAGGAAGCAATAAGGTACTATCCTTTAGCAAGTACAGCAGAACTCTCTGACAGGTGGCTCTCTTACAGTCCAGTCGGTGATCACAGACCAGGTTTCTCAGCCCAGCCTCATGGCATTTCAAATCAAGGTGAGGACGGGAGAAATGGCAGAAAGTCAGTGCTGACAGGTTTCCTTTCTCTAAGGGAAGCCCTAAGCATCATCTCACAGCTTAGACCCCTCATAAGACAATGGGAACGGGTGCTACAGAAGTTCCACTACTGGCCACGCTGCCCCTTAGGAAGAGCTCATGGAAAGGCGATAACAGAGTGGGTCTGGGCCATTTCCAGACCACTGGGCCATCATCAGCCTATTCTTATTCCTCCTCACAAGCTGTCACCACTCCCAAGAACGCTCAGTAAGCCCCCACAGACTTTAACCACCTGCAAGCCTGAAACACTAAAAAGTGTGCTATGGGTGTCTTTAATGGCACATGTTACCACAACCTGTTTCTTGTGTATGTTTACATTATTTTGGGAAAGTGTTTTTTGTCAGCCAGCAAGTATATATGATAGCATACTGTAATTAATACAAAAAAAAGATAAAAAATCTACTCAACATGTAGTTTTATCAAAACTTAACAATTAGCTTATAGGCTTTAGATCTTATTTTTTCCCACTAAATAAAACATTAAAGTTATCATTCATTCTTTCATTTATTCCACTGATACTTATTGAGCCTCTACTATGAGCTAAGCATGATCTGAGCACTAGAATACAGTACCATACACTCCAGAGGGAGAGGTGGACAATAAATAATCAAGTAGATGTATAATAAAGTACCAGGCAGTTTGTAAGTTCTATAACCAGGAAAAAAAAAATCATGGCAAGAGGAAAGCATTTTAGGCAAAGTGGTCAAGGGGTAAGCAAAATCTACATGGAGGAGGGGAGAAAACTAAGGAGAAAAGTTTCCCAGGCTGAGCTAACATGAGGACACAAGCCCTGGAGTAGGCACACTCCATGTGTTTGGGGAAGGGCAGAAAGGCCTGCTTGGCTAGAGGGCAGTGACCTGCAGGACATGAAATCAGAAGAGTGTGAGAGCCAGATGATACAGGGTCTTGTAAATCAACAGAAACTGTCTTTTGTTGTCAGCGATAAGAAGCTCTCCGGAGAGCGTCATGCTCTTACTTATGTTTAAGCAGTTCCCCAATCCTTTTAAGGAGTTTGTCCTGGGGAAGTGCTATTTCCCTTTTTCCCCAAAAGTATAAAAGCTACCCTGAATTTAGTGTTCATCATTTCCATGCATTTAAAAAATATCTTTCCTTTCAAAAATAAATACCTTTCTTATATACATAGCCATAAACAATATAGTATTGCCCTGCATGTTTTTAATCCTTATATACATAACATACTGTATGTATCTTTCTGTAACTTTTGTTTAACAATATGTGTCTGAGATTTGCCCATGTCTGTAATAGAGATCTCTATTCATCTTTTCAGTGCTGTATTCAATGTATCAATATGCCATACCAGTTTTCTTGTTTGTTGTGGGGGTGGGGATGTGTGGGTAAGTCATTCTCCTACTAATGAAAAGCTAGGTTACTTCCAATTTTTTGTTCTTATGTTTTTATAGTAAACTTTCTTAAACATGTCTCCTTGTGCCATGAGCAGAATTTCTTCGGAAAACCATGTGTTATAGTTGAATTGATTCCCCCAAAAGTAGTACGTTGAAGTTCCTAATGCCCAATACCTCACACATTACATGTGCATTACGTTGATATAAAAATGTTCTTTCCTAGTTTGAAATGTTCAAAATGTTCAATAGTTCAAAAATGTTTGAAAACCTCAGTTGTTGTATATACCCAGAGACAAACTTAATAGGGTAGTCATTAGGAATGTGTATCTCAACTTTTGTATAATTGCCAAATTGTTCTCCAAGGCAATTGCACCAATTTATGCTAAGAGCACCTGTATACAAGTTCCCATTGCTACATAAGTGTCAACCTTTAATATGGTCATATTTTTACAGCTTTCAAAAGCTACAGATGAAAACAGTTACCTGGCTGTTTTAATTTATAGTAACTTGAACTAGTGAGGATGAGCATATTCATATATTTATTTTCCAATCAAGTTCCTTTTTTCCTATGAATTGACAGTTCCTATCTTTTGCCCATTTTTCTCCTGGAGTGCATGCTTGTTTCTCACTGATTTATAAGGCTTTCTGGTTGAGATACTAGCCCTTCATCAGTGAGGTGTTACAAATGTTTCCTCCCAGTCCATGGCTTGTTTTTTCACTTTTGGTGTCACTGTTTATGATGTCATATGGTGCACAAGGCTTCTGTTTTTTAAATAAGTTTTATTGAAATATAATTAACAAATCATTAAATTTGTCCTTTCTAAGTGTACGGTTCAGTGTTTTTTATTATATTCACATAGTGGTACAACCATCACCACAACTTTAAAACATTTTCATGGGGCGCCTGGGTGGCTCAGTTGTTAGGCATCTGCCTTAGGCTTAGGTCAGAGTCCTGGGATCGAGCCCCAGATCCCATCAGGCTCCTTGCTTGGCGGAAGGCCTGCTTCTCCCTCTCCCACTCCCCCTGCTTGTGTTCCTGCTCTCGCTATCTCTATCAAATAAATAAATAAAATTTAAAAAAATTTCATTGGGATATTCTGATTCTGATCAGAATCATATATATACACACATACATATACACTTTTTGAGTAACGATCTATTTCTACGCATTTATCCTTATGAAAAAAAAGTGAAATGTATAAAGTGTTCACGTATTGAAAATATTGGGGAAAGTCTACACATTATGCACAGGGATTCATTAAATAAATTACACTATAGATTCATATTATGGAATTTATGTACCCCTTAAAAGAATGATGTTTGTCTTACTGATTGGTGATAGGATATATTAATGATATTAAGTGAAAGAATTAATGATATTAAGCAATTTCTTTTATATAAAATTGTACCCCCTCCCTGCCTATTGCACATATATAAATGTATATATATTTGTATTTGTGTGTGTGTGTGTGTGTGTGTGTGTGTGTGTATATTTGTCTGGCAGGATATACATCAAAATGTTACAGTGGTTATCTCTGGGTTGTAGAATTTCAGAAAATATTTATTTTCTTTATATTTTAATGTGTTGGTTTGATGTTTTGCAAGTATGATGTTTTTCCAACTCCAATATTTTCAGATAAAATTGCATGTGAAGTATGTTGACTTTACAACAGAAACACTACAGGGGCGCCTGGGTGGCTCAGGCAGTTAAGCATCTACTTTGGCTGAGGTCATGATCTCGGGGTCCTGGGATGGAGCCTGGCAACAGGCTCCCCACTAGGCAGGGAGTCCACTTGTTCCTCTCCTTCTGCCCCTCCCCTAACTCGTGTTCTCTCTCTCTCAAATAAATAAAATCTTAAAGGAAAACACTACATGTGTCCATTTTAAATTTTACTGAAATGGTCAAAAAATACTTGTTAAAACTGAAAAAATGTAAACCTTTTCAGATATGTAAACTCTGATGAGGAGTGTAACACAAATACTATTCTCCTTAAGGAAAAACTCTCCCGCTGGAAAATTTAAATCCCCATAAGAGGGTTGTTGGGTTCATCGTACCATTGGTGCCTACCCCCGTGTCAGTCAGTCAGGACACAGGAATACAGTCATACTGCAGATGTGACCACCAGGGGCCTACCCCCATGTGTCAGAGATTTTCCGCAGAGAGGGGAAATTGATGCGAACCAGGTTGTCCCTCAGGTGGTGTCCACTCCAGAACCAGCGTGGAGGGCGTGGGGTTACAGGCCCAGAACATGTCAGAGGTGGAAGAGAGCTCCGATCAAGGAGCAGAATCTGTGGCAGAGCTGCACTCATGCTCAGATCTCCTGACGGTTGCATCTGTCTGTTACGCCACGAAGCTTATCTGGAGATCGGGAAGTGCTACAGAGGAGGTGTGGGTGGCAAGGGAGAATGGTAACTCCGGGGCAGAACCTCGCTGCCCGAGTGCACGGGATGCCACTGAACTGAAAAAGTGCCAGGGCATATATATGTGGGCGTCTCCATTTTTGAGTTTTCAAATAGGAAAATCGTAATGTCAAAATATATTTGTTTTTCAGCGAGCTTTGGAAGCACTCTTCAGTCCACTCCATAGGAGATACTTTTTGACAAAAAGTAGGGAATTTATCCTGATTGCAAGAAAAAATGTGGACTCCCTACTTTTCAAAAGTTGCCTGTGGAAAAAAGAAGATACTTCTGGAAATATATGTTCAGAGTGTGGAATATCTTGTGGCATACCTAATTTAAACTCCTCAAATGTTACCGGTAATTTTTGAACTGCCAAATTCAGTGGCTTAAGATAAACCAGGCATGGGACGCCTGGGTGGCTCAGTTGTTAAGCATCTGCCTTCGGCTCGGGTCATGATCCCAGGGTCCTGGGATCAAGCCCCACATCGGGCTCCCTGCTCCACGGGAAGCCTGCTTCTCCCTCTCTCACTCCCCCTGCTTGTGTTCCCTCTCTCGCTGTGTCTCTGTCAAATAAATAAATAAAATCTTAAAAAAAAAAAAGATAAACCAGGCTCTACCAACTAACTAACTGGGACAGTTATTTAAATGGTCTGGAACTGTCTTATTTAGAACCTGGTAACAATACTTGCCCGGCAAGGCCCTTGTGAAGATCAGATGGGTGAAGAAGCTGGGGGAGGTCCTGGTCACAGTAAAGGGTACCTATTATAATTACATCTTTGGTTTCCCACCACCATGTTGCTTACCTCTCTCTAATTGAAACAGCCTTCCTTTCCTAGGGCTTTCTCATACCACTTCCTAATGCTTCTGTTCTCTCACAGTCAACTTCCTGGGGCGCCTGGGTGGCTCAGTCGGTGAAGCCGCTGCCTTTGGCTCAGGTCATGATTCTGGAGTCCCGGGATCGAGTTCCACATCAGTGAGTCTGCTTCTCCCATTGACCCTCCCCACTCTCATGTGCTCTCTCTCTCAAAAAAAAATAAACAAAATCTTTAAAAAAAAAAAAAACCTTCCTCAGCAGTGTGTGTGTCTTCCAGTAACATTATGATTCCCCAGTATTACATCCTTCGTGCTTCCTCTTCTTGCTTAGTGCCATCTTCTATCTGCTTCACCAACTTGCGTGGCTTCAATGATCACTCATCCATTCCTTTAAGATTTCCTGAGTTCCTGTTACATACTAGGCACAGTGCAAATATGGTAGCCCCCTCCCATTGTCTGCGTGTTCAGTTACCCACGGCCGATCACAGTCTGAAAGCTGATGATCCTCCTTCTGACATATCAAAAGCTAAACAGTAGGCTTGATGCTGTGTTACAGCGCCTCCATCATTCCCCTCACTTCATCTCATCATGTAGGCCTATTACCATCTCACATCATCACAAGAAGGGTAAGTACAGTACAACAAGATATTTTGAGAGAGACCACATTCACATGACTTCTGTTACAGCATGTTGTTATAATTTTCTATTTTATTATTATTGTTGTTACTCTCTTACTGTGCCTAATTTATAAATCAACCTTTATCATGGGTATGTATGAATAGGAAAAAAAAACAGTATACATAGGATTCGGTACTATCCACTATATACAGTGCGTTCAGGCATCCACTGGTGGTCTTGGAACATATGCCCTGCAGATAAAGGGGACTACTGCAGTAAAATCTCAGATGTTTGCTGAAAGGGCACCAAGAGGCTTATTTAGAGTAAGTCAAAACCTTCACATGTGAGATGTCAGTACTTTATCTACACAACAGTTTCTAAACTTCCCAAATTACAAAAATTGTTGAATACTTTCCCCAACCTCAGTATGTGTTATTTGGAGTAAGGCTGGATCATACCCACAGTCTCAGTACAACTGCATATTTCACTATACTTAGAAATTATCAGAAAGCAGCAGACTGGTAAAACAGACCACATTAAAAAAATTAACCCCCAACACCAGGGGTTATCACAATCCTTTAGGGTCCTATAGTACACATGTATTATTTCTATAATCAGAAGCAAAATATTTTAAAACAAATGGAAAAATAGCAACCTTAACCTTTATAATGGGTCTTAAAGGTAGCCTTTTTAATTTATTTTTTAAAGATTTTATTTATTTATTTGACAGAGACAGAGACAGCGAGGGCAGGAACACAAGCAAGGGGAGTGGGAGAGGGAGAAGCAGGCCTCCCGCGGAGCAGGGAGCCCGATGTGGGACTCGATCCCAGGACCCTGAGACCATGACCTGAGCCGAAGGCAGACGCTTAACGACTGAGCCACCCAGGCGCCCTTAAAGGTAGCCTTAAAGGCAACAAAAGTTAAGATAAATTTTCTGACATTAAATGTGTGAAGAGCAAGGACTTACTTGCTTAATCAGTCACAAACTACAAATTATATTAGAAGCTATTCAGAAGGCAACTGACTTTTGAGGCCACAAACCATTATTTAATCAAGTAAGGCACACCCACTCAGAATGCAAACGCAGTCTCTACCCATCCCTCTCAATTGCCCATTCTGCCAATAAACACTACTTCTTTCTTTCAAAAATTGAATCTAATTGAATCTCAACCAATTAACTATCTTGCGCAGAGCACTACGAAGTTTCTAGGGCACCTACACCAACCCTAAAAAGTGGGCAAGTCTGCTTTCTCTGAATATGCAAGTTTTAAAATACAATCTTAAGAACACAGAGGTTTATATATTAAATACTGGTCTCATTTCCCAAGAATTTTTATTAAAGAGAATTCCTGAGTACCTCAAATGACTCTGGAATCTTTCAGATCCAGCTAGTAAGATTTGAAATGTTCTCGAGACAAAAAGCATTCAAAACAAAAATCTAGTCTCACAGCTGTAGTTACAATATTATTTTTGCAAAGCCTTGAGGTCTTCGGATGTCTCATCAGGCCTTCAAAACTTAAACAGGTATCCAGACCATTCTAGATACTCCTCCCATTCTTGCCTCATAACTAACTTTTCAGTTACTGTTTCCTCTCAGCGGAAACAAAAGCTAGTAGCTATTTAGTAAACCACCCTTCATTATTCATTTGCCTCCTTCTAAGTATAAGTAGCAGGACCAGCTCTTTGTTCTTTCAACTTTGCTTGGCCTAAAGAGCTTGACTTGTGCCCCAAGTCCTCCTTAGAATCTTACTTATTTTGGCAGCTAGAAGGCTGTCATCATTCTAATATCTCATTAAAACTACTTCTAAAGGGAAAAAGTTAGGCTCAAAACAGTCTCAAAGGCAGATAGTTTCTTTCCTTCAATACTTGTTAACTAATTAAGGAAGGTAAAACGCATGTCTAAATCTCAAAAGTTCTATAAAGAAATGGAAGATCTAAAAAAAGTGCTGTAAACAAGGAGCTCTAAAAGTAAAAACAGACAGTATTATATTTCAGGTGCAACCAAAATATGGCACTTATTTAATCAAACGTTAAATCCACAGTAAAAGACTCTTGTAATTAAAATCACTGAACGCTGCAACATGCTGCTGAAAAAAATTCCTGCAAATCCTCTAGAGGTCTTTAAAAATAGGATAGAATCATCTGTCAAGATGAGTTTTAATAAAGTCCTACAAAAAGATAAAGGGACTGAATTACATAAACCCCTAAAGGGTTCTTCCAGCTCTAATTTTGCCAAAGCTTCCAATTCTAACTCTTTCAGTTTCCCTAGTGATATTTGCCGCCCTTTACCTCAAATAAAGGCTGACCCTCCTCCCCTCTCCTCTCTGAAAGGCAAGGGAGGAAAAATTACTGCTTTATTGCTCCTCTTCCTTGTGACAACTCTGTGTCTACTGTCATCCTTAAAAAATAGTAATGTCTACCCACGGCTGCTGTAAATACAAAACCCAATACTCCTGTGATGCTTCTCCTCCACTCTCACAGAGCTACCCACCCTCACGGCACTTCTGACACCTAAGACTGTCAGATCCCGCAGGCTTGGTCCCAGGAGACTGCTCCCTGCCCCACCCCCACCTCAGATGCCTGTCACAAGTCCAGGCGTCCCCTGTGCTCCTAACCCATAAGCTATAAATCAGGTTTCCACCACTTCCTCCTCTGGTTGATAATTTGCTACAATGGCTCACGGAACTCAGGAAAACTGTTTACCTACTGTTTCCTAGTTTATTATAAAAAGATACAATAAAGGATACAGATGAACATCCAGGTAGAAGAGGTGCACAGCGCAGAAGGTGTGTGGGAAGGGGCACGCCACTCTCCTAGCACCTCCACATGTTCAGCAACCCGGAAGCTCTCTCAACCTGGTACTTTGGGGATTTTTATGGAAGCTTCACCACATCGACCTGAGCGATCATTAACTCCATTTCCTGCCCCTTAACCCCCTCTCTGGAGAATGTGGGGAGGGGCTGAAAATTCTAAGCTTCTAATCATGGCTTGGTCTTTCGGGTGAGCAGCCCCCATCCAGGAGCCCACCCAGAGTCACCTCATTAGAACAAAAGACACACCTATCACCAGGGAAATTCCAAGGGATTTAGGAACTCTCTGTCAGGAATAAGGGTCAAAGACTAAATATTAGAACAAAAGATGCTCCTAGTATTCCTATCACTTAGGAAATTACACAAGTTTTAGGAGTTCTGTGGCAGGAACTAGAAGCAGAAACATATATGCATACTTTCCCCCTATTATCTCACAGCTACTATGCAAAAAAAACCCCAAACAAACAGAAAATAACAATTGTTGGTGAGGATGTGGAGAAATAGGAAGCCTTGTGCACTGTTGATGGGAATGTAAAATGGTGTAGCTGCTGTGGAAAACAATGTGGCATTTCCTCAAAAAATTAAAAATAGAATTATCATGTGATCCAGCAATTCCACTTCTGGGTATATATCCAAGAAAACTGAAAGCAGGGTCTTGAAGAGATATTTGTACACCCATGTTCAAAGCAGCATTATTCACAATACCTAAAACCTGAAAGCAACCCAAGTGTCCAATGACAAATAAATAGCTAAGCAAAATGTGGTATGTTGCAATGGAATATTATTCAGCCTTAAAAAGGAAGGAAATTTTGGGGCACTTGGGTGGCTCAGTCGGTTAAGCATTTGCCTTCAGCTCAGGTCATGATCCCAGGGTCGTGAGATAGAATCCCACACTGGGCTCCCTGCTCAGCGGGAGTCTGCTTCTCCCTCTGCCTCTGTCCCTGCCCCCCTGCTCATGATGGCTTGTTTTCTCTCTCTCTCTAATAAATAAAATCTTAAAAAAAGGGGGGGGGGAATTCTGATACACACTGCTACATGGATGAACCATGAGGACATTATGCTACACGAAATAAGCCAGACACAAAAAGAAAAATATAGTATGATTTCATTTATCTGAGGTACTTACAGCAGTCAAATTCATAGAGAAAGAAAGCAGAATGGTGGTTGCCAAGGACTGGGAGGAGAGAATGGGGAGTTACTATTTAATGGGTACAGAGTTTCAGTTCTGCAAGATGAAAAAAGTTATGGCAGTGGATGGTGGTGATGGTTGCACAACATGAGGAATGCATTTAATGCCACTTAATTGTATGCTTACAAATGGTTAAGATGGTAAATTTTATGTGTGTTTTACCACAATAAGAAAATAATTGGAGAAAAAAATCAGAAAACAAAAACAAACAGAAACGTTTGTTTTATATGCCCTTTCTACCACAGGATCTATTTACTCAAACTCTAAACCCAAATCTAACAAAGGGCAAACACATATATTCATCCCTTCAAACACTGAAACTCTTGAGAGTGTAAAAGAATCCTAGAAGTTTCTAACTTCTCTCCTGTTCATTAAAAGACAAATGTTGGGATATGTGAGGAAATGAATGTATATCCCGGGTTTAAAAACTCTAAATTTATATTTTACTTAAAAGATGACACACACCTGCACACTTAACATCTTATGTGTATTTTTATGGCATAATTGGCAACATTTCCCCCAGAAAGTAGGGGGAAATAAATAGGGGTTGGTGCACTATCACTTTAATTGAAACAAAAACAATTTAAATTATTTTAAAGAAACTCTTGCTCCCATGAAGTTACCAAAAGCCTCTCTTTTGCTTAAGAAAAAACAAAAACTAATAGATAATATTCCTCAAATTCATGTACAAAGCTATATCCCTAAAGTTTTTGTTTTAAAAACACTTGTGACAAGGGGGCGCCTGGGTGGCTCAGTCCGTTAAGCGGCTGCCTTCAGCTCAGGTCATGATCCCAGAGTCCTGAGATCGAGCCCCACGTCGGGCTCCCTGCTCAGTGGATAGCCTGCTTCTCCCTCTCTCTCTGCCTGCCTCTCTGCCTACTTGTGCTCTCTCTCTCTGTCAAATAAATAAATAAAATCTTTAAAAAATAAAAAAATAAAAACACTTGTGACAAAGGGTTTTCTAGAAGGGATACTGGAGCCCTGACCACTTTTTTCAGGCATTCCAGTAGACCAGTCTTCCAGATGCCACCGTAGTGCCTTGAGTGGAATTTTTCACTAAAATATACTTGAAAAAGCCAGATGTTAGAGTCATACAGATTTTTAAATTTCACTTTAGCAACTTGATATGTCTTCATTTTACTCTTGGTGGGCAACCTCTGAAGAAATAGCATACCTACAAATGCTAGATTATTAGAGACTATGGGAGAAATTTATTATTAAATCAGAACATAACTCCTACGTTAAGTGAAAAGAGCACCTAAACACAAAACGCCTCTGAACAACTTTCTCTTGACTTCCTTTTCCCTCTTAAAAAATCATAATCCATTCCATCTGCAAAGTATTTTCTGACTCCCATCCGTCAGGTTTCTCTGTTACATTCTCTACCACCGCAATTTTGTCTTATTAACCATTTATGTTGCTAAAAAAAAAAAAACCCTTACACAGCCAAAAATGAAGATAAATCTTTGGAATATGTGCATTATGGTGCCTTCCACCTTCAGGGGAGGTCAAGGCTCTTGTATGTGTTTTCCCAACTCTCATAGCCTTGCTATGTCAACATGACTCGGAGGAATGCTTTATTTTCTGTTTCACACCAAACAGTAACAGGCCTATCTATCCCAACTACTGACTGGGGGAGGAGGCTGCTAAAAATCTATATTAAAGCCAAATTAAATCACAATAGTCACACTACTGCTATTGGGAACAGATGACTTTGGGGCAAGAAAACGTTTTCCTTAATATCTAAACGGGATTTATAAATATGAAAGTCAATTGCAAATTTCACAACACTCTTCCAGCAATACTGATCTTTCAGTCTTTTTAACCAGCTCGTCTTTAAAAATACATTTCAGGAGAATCTGTCAATCCAGAGCACTGGAAGGCCGTTACTAATTACTGTCTTCAATCCAAAACTTTTTCAAAATATTGCAGAACTCCCTGGACTTGGTTGGTGATTCAGCCTCGGTTAACTCCTATGGAGACTCATCACAAGTCACCACCTGGGTTCAACAAGCCCCTTGTGCGATCGCACTCTTGCTCACAGGGCCCACCTAACTCAACCTGGAGCCCGGGATGGGGTCTTACCACAGGGTAAGAGCATAATGCTAGTGAGGCACCAGCCCAGGTTCACTGCCAGATGTGTGGTCCAGTGCCTTGTTTGCAGAAGGGGTAGGTACGTGGTAGGAAGAGACTTGGGTGTGTTTCCGCCTGGTACCACCTCCTAACTTTTTTTTTTGCCTCCTGAGGACCCCGAGGGCTGTTTTCCTTGGAGGGTTTCAGGACTCTAAGAGGAAGCAACCACCTCGAGGACATGAGGAGGGAGCCTCGAGAGAAAGAACCAAGAGCCCTCGAGTGGATCCTCCCGGGGTCCGCGGGGTCACTCCCTGCTTCCCCGGGGGGCCAGCCCATACTTCTGGCCAGATCAGGGGGAGGAAGGTACTCGGACTTTGAGCCAGAGCCCAAACCTCGGAAGGAAAGGAGGAAGACCTCAGACGCGGAGACACGAGGGAGCCCCTACGCCGCCCTTGAGCCTCCCGCTTGGGGCAGGCCCGGTCAGCGCCAGGACACCGCCGCCAGCACACCTGAGCCGTGCCCGGCGCCCGCCCCCGCGGACGGTCACCGCGACCTCGCCCCGCCTGGCCGCCCCCTCTGCCGGGTCCGCACAGGCTCAGCTCGCGGGGTCCCGGCCCGCCACCTCCGGCTCAGCCCGGCCGCCCGGTCCCACCATACCTGGCCGGCGGCGGCTGCGGCGACAGCAGCGCTGCTCCTCACGTACCCGTTCCTCACTTCCCCGTTCGCCACGCAGCCGTTCGCCCTCACCGGGCGACGGCAGCAGCAGCCTCCGGGCCCCGGCCGCATCGTCCCGACAGCACCAGGCGCAAGGCAGGTTCTGTAGGCGGCAGCCCAGGCGGCGGCAGCTCCAGTCGCGCTCCGCACACCACCCACCTCCCCGAAACCGGAAAT
This sequence comes from Callorhinus ursinus, assembly GCF_003265705.2. Classification (NCBI taxonomy): domain Eukaryota; kingdom Metazoa; phylum Chordata; class Mammalia; order Carnivora; family Otariidae; genus Callorhinus; species Callorhinus ursinus. The sequence continues at coordinate 49,127,355 of NW_027397070.1, forward strand.
GGCTGCACGCCGCCGCCAATTACCGGCCTGGCAGTCACAAGGGGCGGGGCCCACTCCCGCGGAGGCGGTGGCTCGCCCAAGGCCCGGCGGCCAAGGGGAAACGGGGCGGGCCGGACAGGAGGGACACGAGCCTGAGGACTGCTGGCCATCTGGAGGAGGAGGAGGCGGACCCCATGCTGCTGTCTGGCCAATCACGGGCGACAGCAAAGGCGGCTCGCGGGTGTCGAGGAGGGGCCTGGGTAGGGTTTGGCGGCTTCTTGGTCCACGCAGAGGAGGCGGGGCCCAGGAAGAAGTAGGCCAATTAGAATGTGAGGAAAGGAAGGGGGCTGAGCCGCAGTGTCCAGAGCAGGTTCCCGGGTTCTCTTGGACAGGTAGCGGCGTCTCTGCCTTTGCCCCCGAGGAAGTTCTGGGATGTGAATCCCAGGCGGAGACAGGGCTCCTTGATTTAAAATCAGCGAATTCTTATATGGGTATCTATAGGATAGCATTTTTAGCATTTTTAGCATTCTCTCACCATTTTTCAATATGCTGCGTACATTAACGCATTTCTTAATAATTCAGATGTCTCTTTGCCCTTCACCTCTGCCCCTAATCTGGGTTTTCTGTACAATTTCCTTTAAAGAGTACCTCCTTAAGAGTCAGGAAACCTGGTCTCATTCCAACTGTGCCTATAACTGAAAGCTAAGCCTTGAGTATTTAGCCACTTTGGGAGCCAAATTCTCTAAAATAGAGTTAATACTTTCTGTCTCATAGGCTCATTGCAAGAAATACGTTAATAAAACATTGTACACCTATCATAATGCCTGGCCCATGGTAGGAGCATAATAAATACTATTTTGCACCCCTTGAGTTCTATCTTCCCATAGGAGTTAGAAAGGAAATGGATCTACATCATAACAAGAGACTTTTGGTTACCCATAAGGAATTTAGTTCTTTAGGAAAGAGATTGACAACTATCAGTTTCTCCTGGTTTAGGAGCTGAACAATCTAACAGCAGGTGGACAGAGCAGATATCTTCTTTGAGTCAGTAAGCACTATGATCCTAAAGAACATAGTTTGTGATAGAAGTATAAGGCTAAAAGAAAAACATGTGGCTTGCACCACGTGGTGCTTACATTCTAGGGAGAGAAAAGGTGTACCTGTATAACACAAACAGCAATAAAAGGCCTACAGAAGGCTGGAGTTCTGATGAGGAAGGCTGGACTACAGTGACAAGTCTAGACTTTCCATATAAAAACTTTTTTAGGGCAGGAATCTGGTTGGAAGCAGGGCTAAGGGATTTAATTGAAGCTTTCCAATTTGGAATTTGGAAAAGACTTGGGAAGAAGATGTGGGATGAGCTTAATCTTTTTTTTTTTTAAAGATTTTATTTATTTATTTATTTGAAAGAGCAAGAATGAGAGAGAGAGAGAGCACATGAGAGGGGGGAGGGTCAGAGGGAGAAGCAGACTCCCCGCTGAGCAGCAGGGAGCCCGATGCGGGACTCCTGGGACTCCAGGATCATGACCTGAGCCGAAGGCAGTCGCTTAACCAACTGAGCCACTCAGGCGCCCAGATGAGCTTAATCTTGAAGGATGAGCAGTATTTGCAGAACTGGGGATGAGAAGTAAGGGGAGGGTGTTCCCAGGAGAGGGAACCTTCAGAAGCTCATGTATAGAGGCTGGAAAACGCAAAGCCTTAAATTAGAGCCTAAGAGTGAGGACTGTGACTAGATTAGAGGAATCCTGTTAGCCAGTCCCTCTCTCTGGAGGGCAGGACACAGGTCCTTGTCTTGTTCTGCCACTTACTCACCACGTGTGGTCTTAGATGAGTCATGCAACATCAGTCTTGGTTTCCTCACCCATCTTACAAAATTAATACCTGTACTACTTACCTCACAGGGTTTTTGTGAGCATCAGTGATATAATACACAAATGATCTGATAACCTTGCACACCATTGCTAAATCACAAAAGGGATGCCGCAGAAGGCAGTAGGTAACACCCCAGGCTCCATGCAAACGGGAAAACAGCTCCTTCCAGATGCATAAGCCACCTCATCACCATTTTACTGAGTTCACATGCAAAGTTCTGGGCTAGGCACTGGGGTTACAAGTCTTCCTTCAAGATTGCTCAAACCATTTCAACTGTAAAACCTTTCTTGAATTCCAACCGCCTCACAAAATTAGTCTCTTTCTTCACTGTAAACTTTATACCACCTGTGTTAGCAAGCTTGTGTCACATTACTTTGGGATTCTTTTTTTTTTTTTTTTGATTGTGAGATTACAGAGTGGTTCAGAGCAAGAGCTCCATGGTCACACAGAATTGGAGACTCAGCTCGAGCATTTAAAAGCCTTGTGACTTTGGCAAAGCTGCTTGACTTCCTTCACTGTGACTCAGTTCCTTCGTCTGTAAAATGAAACATATCTCAAAGAGTTGTTGTAAGAATGAAAAAAAAAACCACTCAGTACCAGAGCCTGTCACATAATAGTTAATACGTGCTGGCAATCATTTGTTGAGGAAATGAATTATTTGTCAAATGAATGAAGGAATGAATGAATGAATATACTTATACCCCCAACTAGACAGAGAACAAGCTCCTTGAGGTCAGGGGATTGTCTAGTTCACCTTTGGGTTCCTAGCACCTAGCACATAGTAAATAATAAATGTCTGATGAATAACACATGGACAAATGAATGAAAATCTGGCCCTGCCTCCAAGGAGCCTTCTATCATATGGAGACTGTGTTAAGATTCTTGTGATTGGGGGCGCCTGGGTGGCTCAGTCGGTTAAGCATCTGCCTTCAGCTCAGGTCATGATCCCAGGGTCCTGGATCGAGCCCCGCATTGGGCTCTCTGCTCAGCGGGAAGCCTGCTTCTCCCTCTCCCACTCCCCCTGCTTGTGTTCCCTCTCTCGCCGTGTCTCTCTCTGTCAAATAAATAAATAAAATCTTTTAAAATTAAAAAAAGAGATTCTTGTGATTGCAGCTAACATAGGTCAATATTAGAAAACTTTATCAAGAAAGGCAAAATTATTGCAATGCTCCTCAAGATAGGGAAGCATGGGGATTCAAAAATCCCAAACCTTGGCAACAGACAATTATAGGCCATCCTCCTAGCACCGACCCACTTGTGAGGCTTAGCTCTCAGACACCTACTACTTTCATATTCCTTAGGTCAAATTTATAAACTCCCAGGAAAGAGAGATCTGATTGGCCTTAGCTTAGGGTGAGATGTCTAATGCTCACCCAATCCATGGTGGTCAAAGCACAAGGTCAAGCTGCTGGAGGTGAGGAATCAGTTACACAGAAGGAGGAATTGCTGCAGAGAAGAAAGGACAGCCCTATCATTGTCTGCTGCAAGGAGCTAGAACATGGTCATGAATAGAACAAGTAACAATCACTTGGAAGGAGTATTGAAGGAGGAGCCTTCCAATATAGCATTAAAAAAAATTTTTTTAAGTAAACTCTACGGCCAACATGGGGCTTGAACTCACGACCCTGAGATCAAGAGTTGCCTGCTTTACCAACTGAGCCAGCCAGGCACCCCCAGTATAGCATTTTTAAAGAGCCATGCAAGACTGCCTAGGAAGAGAAATGAAGTGAGAGAAAGCAGGCTATTTAGCCAGAGGAGCAGGCAGTCTGCTCCATCAGGGGTCTTGGTTGCATGGATGCGAGTTCATTCGTTGGAAGGTTATTAGCAGCTCAGTGACGTGGCTGAAGGCTGGAGGACTGGGCTTAGACAAAGTCAGGAGTAAGAGGTTCTCCAGAAGGCTGGGCAGCAAGGGCCTCAGGAGGGTTTATGGCAGAAACTCTCTGATGAGTATACCACCACCAAAAGAAATGAGCTCCAACCACATTTACCATCTTGGGTCACTTGCCCAAGAGTTAAAGTCCCAGGAGAGAGCATCTGGGGGATTGGCTGAGTTTAGGTCACATGGGTCCATATGTGTAGGGGCTGAAGGGGGGCACCCTTTCATGGTGAGAGCTGCTTTCCAAAATTCACCCTCCCAAAAAGAGGGCGCGAAATGAAGAGAGGTGATTTCCCAAAAGGAAATTGGGGACCTCGTAGAAAAAGGGAGTGGACACTGGGCAGGAAGAAATCATGAATGTCAGTTAAGACTGCAGAAGATTCATAAGGGAAAAGGGGCCCTTTCGAGGTACTCTGCTTCAGTACAAAAGCTAGGGCTGGATAACTCAGAGGTAATTATTTGATCCTGGCCCTGAGATCATCACTTGGTCTTTCCTTTCCAAGCTTTTCTTTTTTTTCTTTTTCTTTCTTTCTTTCCTTCCTTCTTCCTTCCTTCCTTCCTTCCTTCCTTTTTCTTTTTCTTTCTTTCTTTCTTTCTTTCTTTCTTTCTTTCTTTCTTTCTTTCTTTCTTCTTTCTTTCTTTCTTAAGGTTTTATTTACTTATTTGAGAGAGAGAGAGAGAAAGCACAAGCAGAAGGGAAGGGTAGAGGGAGAAGCAGACTCCCCACTGAGCAGGGAGCCCGACACGGGGCTCGATCCCAAGACCCTGGAACCATGACCTGAGCTGAAGGCAGACACTTCACTGACTCAACCACCCAGGCGCCCTCCTTTCCAAACTTTTCATGCTTGTTCATTTTTGTATTTGGCCAGTCATTCAACAACTACCTTTTCTGGGCATCATGTTATTACATCAGGTACTACAAATACAATGATAGGGCACCTGGCTGGCTTAGTTGGTACAGCATGTGACTCTTGATCTTAGGGTTGTGAGTTCGAGCCCCATGTTAGGGATAGAGTTTAATTAAAAAAAAATACAATGAGGTCAACAGCCATGAATTTTGGGTACGAGAGCTTCCAGCCATAGCACCAGACACGGGCAGCTTCCCACTGGATCACTTTGGTGAACGTAAAAGCTTTAAAGAGAAATTCATCAAGTATCTCACTGATAAATTCAAAAATGCTTTGTGCAGAAATGAATCAAAAGACTATTTAGAGGGCGCCTGGGTGGCTCAGTTGGTTAAGCGACTGCCTTCGGCTCAGGTCATGATCCCAGAGTCCTAGGATCGAGCCCTGCATCAGGCTCCCGGCTCAGTGGGGAGCCTGCTTCTCCCTCTGACCCTCTCCCCTCTCATGCTGTTTCTCTCTCTCTTGCTCTCTAATAAATAAATAAATAAATAAATAAATAAAATCTTAAAAAAAAAGACTATTTAGAATGCAGATTGGAGAGGCGGTTGATGGCACAAAAACCCCTGGAAAAACTGGGATTTGATTTGATCGTTGGAAAACCAGAGGCAAAAACTAACTTCTAATGGCAAAAAGACAACCTTCCGCTGGGTCGTCCAGGATTGACCTTGTCACCTGAGGATTTATGGTTAGGTGCTATGACTTAAAAAGGAGCTTCCAGAACGCCCTCCTTGATGGAAACATCTCATCCTGATGTTTTCCAGGTTATTTTGAAAAATTATTGTTCCTTTTAGATCTCATTCTCCCCCAAGAGTGTTAGGTTTTGTTTTTTTCTTTATAAAGGTTTTTTTTTTTTAAGATTTTATTTATTTATTTGACAGAGAGAGAGCACAAGTAGGCAAAGCAGCAGGAAGAGGGAGGGAGAGAAGCAGGCTTCCCGCTGAGCAGGGAGCCTGATGTGGGACTCGGTCCCAGGACCCTGGGATCATGACCTGAGCCAAAGGCAGACGCTTAACGACTGAGCCACCCAGGCACCCCAAGATTTGATTTTTTTTTTTAAAGAGTGTTAGGTTTTAAAAAAATAAAGTGTCAGGTTTTATCTTTACATTGTGTGCAGCAGAGTTCCTAGGGAGACCCACGACGGGAGGTCAGAATGTGGAGTCATGCCTGTTTAGTGAGGGGACACATGGGCCTCTGTGCAATCGTGACCCCATATGGTAATACTCTGCATAGCTTCTCAATACTGACATGGTAAATGTTTACAGCTTCAGCCTCTTATATAGATATTATTAGAAAACCATTCCCTAGCAAAATAGTTTCTTTTCTGTACTCACAAATATATATGCCTGTTTATTTCCTTTTTGAAAAACAAAAAGAGTATAAACTTGAAAATGAGAAAAAAATGCAATGATAAACAGAAAGGAACATAATCTCTGCACTTGTGGAGCTTGTGGTCTTGATTGACAAGAAATGGGTTTGTTGTTTCCCTTTTTACTACTCTTAACCTAATACAGTGAGTGAAAGAGTCTGATTCTCTCCCTGAGTTTCTGGCCCTACTTTTGCCAGAAAATCTTGGATAACATTTTTGGACCATTTTCAGTGGCAATATTTGCACCCACAAAACTGAGTAGGCCCTGGGACAAGAGCTTGGAATTGCATTATTATTTTAAAGCCTGGGCTGTTTAAAGGAATGATTGCATGCAAATATGAAACTTTAATAGCAAATAGGAAACTTTAAACCTGATTGGCTCAGGGTGCCTGCAAAGCACCCAGTAGAGTGATTTTAATCTGTGTCTAACAAGGGACTCCTGGGTGGCTCAATCGGTTAAGGGTCTGCCTTTGGCTCAGGTCATGATCTCAGGATCCTGGGATAGAGACCCTCATCAGGCTGCCTGCTCAGCAGGGGGTCAGCTTCTCCCTCTCCCTCTGCCTGCAGCTCCCCTTGCTTATGCTCCCTCTCTTTCTCTTTCTCTCAAATAAATAAATAAAATCTTTAAATAAAAATCTGTGTCTATCAAAGTATTTGCAGCTGGAGCTGGGAGAGAAGACAGATGAGTGCTCCAGGAATAGGCAGGTAGAGCCTGTGTCTCAATGGTAGCTATCTGCGTGTGTGTTTCCTCTGCCCTAAAAGCACCTCCAAGCCTCCCACTCAACCACCACACCCCACACTGCCACCCTGGACTTCCTGTGGGTATTCACTCAGTTGACTGTCGCAGTCATCTGAGGTTCTGCTTCAGGAAGTGGACTTTTGCTTCTGGCTCCAGGAAGAAGGGGTAGTGCTGCAGATAACCATTATAATGGTGGTGCTATTAGTCAAAGCTTTTTGAGTTGCAAGTTTTGAAACTGAATTCAAATTGGATTAAGTATAAAGGAGATTTATTGGCTCACATAACCAAAAAGAGTAGGGTATAGCTCTAACTGGATTCATATGCTCAAACCATGCCATCAGGAATCCATCTCCATTCTTGGCTTGGTGTCCCTCTGAGTTGGCTTCATTCACACATAAGGGGTCACCATGTCGTGGTAAAGAGGGCTCATGGCTGGCAAGCTTGCATTCAACCAGCCTTAAAATCTCAGCTGAGAGAGAGTGCTTCCTTTCTGGACTCTGAGTGAGGGTCCTAGCGAAGTTCCCATTGGCCCAGCTCAGGTCACATGCGTCAGGCGGTTGTTGAATTGATTGGCCATGCCTGAGTCTTGTGCCCACTCACTCCCTCAGGTCTGAGGCAAGAGCTCTGAGAAGGGGAGACCAGTGGTTTCTGGAATGGGAGAGATAGGTGCTGTTTCCAGAAAAAAAGGGTGCTGGGTAGGCATAAACAACAGATATACTGCTCATGTTGGGTATGACGATAACAATAAGCAGCAGGAGGTAAGAATGCCTAGGAGATTCTCACCGCTTTTAGAAGACATTATTAAGAAATACCAATTTTAGACTTTCCCTCCTCCCCAAATCCAACCTCCAAAATTTACTCCAAATTTATATTTATTTAAACTGATTAAAGTGATTGGTATCTTATCATTTTCATCTTCATTAAATCATCATCCCAAAGCAATTAATAAACAACCTCTGTGTATGTAGTTGTATCAGAAAAATAGAAATATCATCTCTACAAACTGAGAATTTACTCTCACAGGGAGCATAAATAATGACAGAGGACTCACAGACAACCATACTACCTCTGAATATGTTAGGTATTGTCAGTTTTAAATGATATAATTGAATTGTATATGTAAAGGATACCTCAGTTAAAAAAAAAAAGTTAAGGGAAAAATGACATAAGTTAGAAGGTTCATTCATTCCTAGGCAGGGTGGCATACATATCCTATGGAGTGATGAGATTTGCATAGCTATTTTTTTTTTAAGTAGGCTCCATGCCCAACATGGAGCTTGCACTCAGCAGCCTGAGATCAAGAGTCTACCCACTGAGCCAGCCAGGAGCTCTCAATCCAATCTTGACTTTCCTCATGTTGACCATTCCATACTGATTTGCCAGCCCATAGCTAGCATTTCAGTGGGTTGTTTCTCTATCATTCATTCCACTCTTCCTTCACTGGTTAGTAGTCATATATTTAGACTGGGGTTAACTACTGCCCAGGCCCTTGCCATGGTGACAGATGTATGGACATACAAAGCTTAGTTGATTCAATCGTGGTAAGACTGGAGATTTGGGTTCAGTGAGTGGAGGAAGGAAACCTCCTGGAAGGTGTGCTATATGAATGTGAAGCTTACAACTGCTGCAGCCATTTGGCTACCAGAAAGAAAACTTGTGTAAGGATGAAGCCAACATCAGGAAGTGAGCAGAGTGGCTCACGGACATGTGGAGGGGGTGCTCTGATCAAACCATGCCTGAAGCTTACATCTAGATGTTTCAGTTATACTGAGGCAAGAAATTTTCCTTAATTGTTTATGCCACTTGAATTTTTTTTAAGTTGGAACTTAAAGCACCCTAAGTATTACTGTCCCTCAGGAGAACTTTTTTTACAACATTATTGATGTATAATTGACATCATATAAACTATATATATTTAAGTGTAAGATGAGCTTTGAATATGTACACACCTGTGAAGTCATCTCCACAATCCAAATAATGAAATATATTCCAACAGCCTCAAAGTATATCTTGGAATCCCTCCCTCCTTCACTACCTTTCTCCATCCCTTTCTGTCAATACACTAGTTTGCATTATCTAAATTTTATGTAACAGAAACCCTGAGCTGTTGTTTAAGACAATGGAAGGGGGGCACCCAGCTGCCTCAGTTGGAAGAGCATGCGACACTTGACCTTGGGGTTGTGAGTTTGAGCCCCATATCGGGTGTAGGGATTACTTAGGAATAAAATCTTAAAAAAATAAAATAAGACAATGGGAGTGTGCAAAGGAGGAGCCATTGGTACCTGTGATGCCCCAGTGCACTGCTTTGTCTCAAGTCACAGGCCCTGCTTCCGACATTCTGGCACCTAGCTCCTTGGGCACTCCAGACGCAGCTCTTGCGGACCCCCAGGTGGACTCTTTTTTTTTAGTAATGTTTGTTTCTATTACAAAAGCAACATATATTTAATGTAGGAAAGTTAGAATATAATATAAACAAAAGAAAAGGGGAAGATAAAAGGGGAAGAAATTAAAACCACTAATAATATATATTGATATATGACCTTCCAGGAATAATAAGAAAAAAAATAGTGAAAGAAAGATGGGAAGAAATTTTGGGGCAAAATGGCAGCATGAGCAGTCACCAAGATACAAACAGCCTAGAATGTGGGCAGACGACACAGCTGCTTGTTTTTTCTGGAGCAGGGTCCTAGAGGAGTAGTTTTCATGCTACAGTCCCGTAATGAAGTATACAGCACTCAACATGTGTCATTTTCCATTTACATTCAAGGTATTTGTGTACCCACTTACATTTGTTTTCTCATCCACTAATAGAAACTAGTGAAACATACTCAGTTAATTTGTCGGGTTACTTATGTATCTTTTCATGCATCTGTATCCCAAAGAATCAGACCCAAGAATTCTGTGTTCAGGTTGTGATGACTCAATGGTTGTTTTTTTTTAAGATTTTCTTTATTTATTTGAGAGAGAGAGAGAGCAAGCCCAACACAGTGGGGTAGAGGCAGAGGGAGAGAGAGAAGCCGACTCCCCACTGAGCAGGGAGCCTGACATGGGGCTCAATCCCAGGACCCTGGAATCACGACCTGAGCTGAAGGCAGACACTTAATGGACTGAACCACCCAGGTGCCCCCCTACTTTTCAGTTTTTAAAAATTTTTTTCTACTTTTCAGTGTTTAAAAAATAATCTATTTATAATTATAATAATTAAAAACCCAATGACAGAGTGGGACTACAAGGTTGCTTTAATGTTTAACATTTTAAAAAATTAACATAATACATTATTTTAATAGAATAAAGGATAGGGACCCCTGGGTGGCTCAGTCGGTTGAACATCCGACTCTTGATTTTGGGTAGGGTCACCATCTCAGGGTTGTGAGATCAAGCCCTGCAGTGGGCTCCGCAGTGGGGAGTCCGCTTGAGATTCTCTTTCCCACTCCTTCTGCAACAAAATGAAATAAAAGTCATCCAGATTAGAAAGGAAGAAGTATAAGAATCTCTATTTGCTGGTGACACAATCTTATACATAGAAAATACCAAGGATACACTAACAAATGGTCAGTATTAATAGATAAGTTAAATACAAAGGTGTCAGGATATAAGGTTAATAAACAAAATCAATAGTATTTCTATATTCTAGTAATAAACATTCTCAAAATGAAATTAAGAAAACAATTCTATTAAACAGCCCGTCAAAGACTAAAATAGAGAGAAAAAAACAACAAAAGGGGCACTTGGGTGACTTGGTTAAGTGAGTGACTTTTTTTTTTTTTTTAAGATTTTATTTGACAGAGAGAGACACAGCGAGAGAGGGAACACAAGCTCCGGAGAGTGAGAGAGGGAGAAGCAGGCCTCCCACCGAGCAGGGAGCCCGATGTGGGGCTCGAACCCAGGACCCTGGGATCATGACCTGAGCTGAAGGCAGACACTCAACAACTGAGCCACCCAGGCACCCCGAGTGAGTGACTCTTGATTTCAGCTCACATCATGATCTCAGGATCCTGGGACTGAGCCCCGCATTGGGCTCAGCACCCAGAGGGGAGTCTGCTTCAGGATTCTCTCTCTCCCTCTGCCCCTCCTCCCACTCTCTCATATAAAGAAATAAATCTTTTAAAAAAATTAACAGAAAAGTGCAAGGTTTATACACTGAAAACTACAAAATATTACTGAAAAAATGTAATCTAAATAATGCAAAGATATCCCATTTCAGGGATTGAAAGACTTACTATTGTGAAGATGACACTGCTGATTCAGTGCCCTCTCCATCCAAATCCCAGCTGTGTTTTTTGGAGACATTGACAAGCTGATCCTAAAATTCCTAGGGAATGGCAAGGCACCCAGTCAAAACAGTCTTGATAAAGAACAAAATTAGGACTTACACCGCCTGATTTCAGAACTTTACCATACAGCTGCAATAATCAAGATAGTGTGCTAGCATTAGAATAGGCATAAACAATGGAATAAAATTCAGAATCCAGAAGTAAACCCTGATATTGACGATCACTTGATTTTCAACAAGAGTGCCTGGACAACTGAAGGACGAAAAGAATGATCTTTCCAACAAATGGTGCTGGTACAACTAGATATCCACATGCAAAATAATGAAATTAGACCCCTAACCATATACAAAAATTAAGTCAAAATGTATCAAGGAACTAAAAGTAAGCACTATAAAATTATAAAATTCTTAGAAGAAAATATAGGTATAAATCTTCACATCCATGGATTAGGCAATGGTTTTAGATATGACACCAAAAGCATAAGCAACCAAAGTAAAAATATATACATTGGATTTCATCAAATTTAAGAACTTTTGTTCTCGGAAGGACACCATTAAGAAAGTGAAAAAACGGGGTACCTGGGTGGTCCAGTCAGTTAAATGTCTGACTCTTGATCTCAGCTCAGGTCTTGATCCCAGTGTTGTGAGTTCAAGCCCCATGTTGGGCTCCATGCTGGGTGTGGAGCCTACTTAAAAAAAAAAAAAAATTAAAGTGAAAAAACAACCCATAGAATGGAAGAAAATATTTATTTGCAAATCATATATCTGATAAGAGACTTGTATCACATATGTAAAGAACTCTCATAACTTAATAATAAAAAGACAACCAAAAAAAGGCACCCTATTTTCAAATGGGCAAAGGACTTGAATAGACATTTATCCAAAAAACCTAATTAAAAAAATTCCAGAACCAAGAAAATAAAGGGAACAAAAGAAAAAGAAAGAAAGAAAGAAAGAAAGGAAGGAAG